>NC_063192.1:1442445-2042445 GCF_017589495.1 Alosa alosa | reverse complement strand
GTAATTGCCTTTTTCCAATGAAAGTTTCATTTTATGAAAATTGAGGAAACTGCCCTTTTCTTTAAGAGTTTGGTGGGAGTGTGAAGGACATTTTGTAATTTGTATCTTATATTTTGGGATTAACCCAATGAGGCCGGCGGATACAGAGTGTGTCCAAATTCACACCCCATCTTTTCTGTTGAATCTCTCACAGAGTACTCATCTCACAGATATCATATGCATATCATGTGAAATATGCTAGTGGCTAGCTGCTGTGATAACCGGTTTGCGAGGAAATTTACTTTGAATCTTCATGAAATTTAATCATATTTACATTCTGCATACATTCTGCTTCCATTTCCACACTCATTCTTCTCAGTTGAATATCTCACGGACTCTTGACTCAACACAAACATATAATCTGGTTTTGAAATTGCAGCAAATTTCTACATGGTCTCCCACTTTGGGCTGAAATTCTAATGTAAATAATAAACTTGTTTTCCATAACAAAGAAACAAATGTTGGTCAAGGCATGCACAGATCAACAGTGCTTTTGGCTACATGACATCTGCACATATGCAAGCACAGGTTACAGTACTTCAGGTCACAAGAGAAGTATAAGGCACACTTTTCATCCAGAAGTCCAAGACTTCAGTGAACAAAATTCATAAAGAAAAAATTAATTAGTTAATGTCAGTACATATATTTTTGTAAATTGTGAAGACATAGAGAATCCCACCATCATGATTGTTATATTGCCAGATTCCATAAAATCCCACCTATGCAAGAAACATCTCATGGATGCACTGGGACGCATCCTCAGTGATGTATCCTGGGATCATTGGGTGTTTTGGGTCTCGCAACATCATACACCCTCGCCCAGGCGACCCAGCCACGGTTGAACAAGCCCCGACTTGCGTCCCAGTAGCAGACCACGGATCAGCCCTCTTAATCCAAAGCCACCTTATGGCTTTTTCTGTGGCTTCGCTTGCAGATTGAATGGCCCTCTACTTGGCCTCCCCTGTCACGCCCAAACTACTAAGGACTTTGCAAAGTGAGCGTCCTGCAAAGCCTCTACAGCCGACTTCTATAGGCTCACAGAAGGTGTTAGCGTGTTTCCTCTCATTGGCTTCCTCAATACGCTCTTCCCAGGGCACTGTTCCAGCATGATCAGGTGTTTGAAAGCCTCGGAGGTAACTATCATGTCTGGGTGGAGACTTGTTGAAATATGCTGAGGGAACCTCAGCTGTTTTCCCAGGTCGACCTGCAGCTGCCAGTCAGAGGCTTTGTGGAGGAGGCCTGTTGTTAATTGTGGGTGCGCCCGGGGTTTCTCTCCAGCTCCTTCTCCTTCTTTGGAGCATGATGGTGTTAGCTGGTGCTGATGGCTGAGGCTAAGCTCTCAGCAATTACCTTAAGCACCTGGTCGTGGCGCCAACGATAGCGACCATCAGCCAGAGCCTTTGGGCAGCTGCTGAGGAGATGTTCTAAGGAGCCTCTACCAGAGCAAAGAAGGCAGGAAGGTGTCTCACTCTTCCCCCAGACATGGAGGTTCGCTGGGCTTGGCAGGGCATCGTAGACAGCTTGTACCAGGAAACAGACCAGATGGAAATCGATATAGTATGATTGATTTTTGTGTGTGCTTAGTCAGCTAAATGGTTTTGTTTGTATCCCTCAGTTAAACCTGAACAATAAGCAGCTCTCCCAGATGCTGAAGTCCAGTGGGCCCATTGAGAAACCGGATGAGGAGCCCCTGGAGTATTATGACAGGCACACATCACAAATTGAGGTAGGCTGGCAAGCCTGGAGATAATTTCATAGGCAATGATACTGTACCACAATTAATTTGTATCATCACATGCATACACAGTTTGTATAAACAAATCAAACATTTACAGTAGACATATACAAAAATAATAAAAATGTTGTGATCACAGTTGAATTATACGTTTGATACTGAAAGCAACAGGAATCCATGCATTTCCACAGAATTATTTTTGGAATCTGCTCAGTGCTCACAATTCTACATTTTCAGTGCCCAAAGGCCTACTGCAGGTATCTGCAGTTGTCACTGTGGCTTACAGCAGCAATTGCTGCAAAATTCACAAGAATTAACACATTTTTTTCAAAAATCAACAAGGGTCCCCATGGTCTCCAGCTTCTTGGAGCCCTATTGTTGCCGCTTGCGGCTATATTTTCATTTGAGCTATTACAGCCATTGGAAAATTCCCAGACAGTTATGTGTAATAGATATCCAGTCAACTGTGGAAGAACAATGACGAGATGAGCAACATGTAAGAATGTACTTATATGTGTGTCTGGACTCAGATTGTGCGTGAGGATCACAGCATGGAGCAGATTGTGTTCCCAATTCATCCTATCTGCGAGTACCTAACAGAGGAATCAAAAGTCCGTGTGTTCAATACGACAGAGCAGGATGAACAGGGCAGTAAAGTTACACACTTCTTTGAGCAGACATCCTTTCTACACAATGAGATGGAGTGGCAGAAAAAGCTACGCAGTAAGAAATCCTATTCATCATATCTCTGACAGTCTCTGTTATATAAATGAACAGATATGATCCTATTCCTGAAAGACTAAAATATTTGTGTGCATGTGTGCAGGTATGCCAGTGTTGTTTTGGTTCTCAGGTCGCATGGCATTGTGGGGAAGTATCTCCTTCAATCTGGCTGTCTTTATAAACCTCATTATTGCCCTCTTCTACCCATATAACTCTGGTGAGAAATGGCTATTCCCCAAATCTATCTGTATTAAGATTATTCTAGCTTCCTCTTATTTAATATATTCCTCCTGTCATGGCATATTGGTATTTCAAAACATGTGAGCAGTGCTTGAAGTGGAATAAATACTGGTACTTCTGTGAGCAGGGATTTATAATTTTTTTACAATTTATTTACAATTTATTGTTTATTCTGAGGTTTTTGTACCTTCCTAATTTTCTATTATTATTAAGCCTCTATATCTGGTCATGTGAAAAATATATAAATAATTTAATAATTTTGGTTAAACATGTTTTGTGCTCTCTCAGGTACCATAGATTCTTCGCTATTGGCTATGATGTTCTGGGTTTTTGCGGGACTGTCCATCATGGGCCTGTTGTCACAGCGTTATGGGCTTCGACCCCTCACTGTAGCTCTCATACTGCGCTCCATCTACCACTTTGGCATCGGCCCCACTCTTATCCTGTTGGGAACCCTGAATGTGAGTTTTGACTCTTGAATGTATAAAACAGTTTCATCTGATTAAAAACAAAAAGGTATTGATGTACTTGTATTCAGCACATTTTTATGGCAAATACTCTTGCAAAAAGTACCTAAACAATGACATGATTGATAAGTACAGTACAGAACAGTTCTCTTTGAGTTGAACCACTTCAATATCAACTTTTGGAAATAGCCTGCAAGGACAAATCCAGAACAAAACTGCAGGTCCGGATGGTGTCAGCATCAGGGGTATCAGACCAACTGTCATGATTGCTAAACTTTTGATTCCTTTTAATGCTGTCATTGGTTGACTCCATTGATCTGTGCTAGTGATTAAATTATACTGTTTGGTTGTGGGCACTGCAGATTACGTTAAAGGGAGGTTTACCTGATGAAGTAAAAGCTTAGTAAATTCAAGGCAATATGCGAGGATGCAACGTTTCACTTTCTGCGGACAGAAAAAAGCAGTATTTGTGCAGTCTTTGTACAATGGGCCCTAAGAATCTGAACAAGCTGAAGATGAAGGGGGGGCTATGTGCTGGGGATAGCACCAGAGTCCCTGGCATTGGTTGTTGAGAGAAGAACGTTGTACAAACTGCTCAACATAACAGACTTCACATCACCTACACAACCTACTAGTGAGTCAAAAGAGTGTTTAGCTGGATGCTCCTTTAACTCTGCTGTAACAAGGATCACTTTGTTCTTATCTTCTGATTGGCAATGTGCATTGCATAATGCATATTGTACTTGAATTTACACTGTTTTACATCGTAGTTTGATAATCTCTATACATCTATCTATCTATCTATCTATATATATATATATATATATATATATATATATATATATATATATATATATATATCGAACAGCAAGTCTCCTCATAGATATTTTAGATAGCATTAGCCCTTGGAAAGGGGATATTCAAGTTTTCACATTCAGATTTTGCCTCTTGCCATGTAGCCTGCTCCTCATGAACAGGCAATCAATCAGCTCGATCTGCACTTTAGACGGATAATAAACTATTTACTTTTTTTCATTTTTAAATTGGTTTAGTTTTGGTATTTATTAGTGCTGTCAAACGATTAAAAATGTTAATCATGATTAATCGCTGAATTCTTATAGTTAATCACGATTAATCACATATTTTATCGCATGATTAAAATTCTATTATTTTACATTTCTGAACTTTCCAGGAGTCCATGTTAACAATATAAAGCAATTATTGTGTATCTTGATTAGGATTCAAATGAAAGCAAAGCAAGTTACTTCATTAACTTAACTTTAAGACGTAGGTCTATTTGGTTATTTCAAATCAAATTTCAAAAGATGTGCAGCAGACCTAAGGCAACACAATATATTCTTCAGAAATATTGCTAATAAAGGGCATAACAAACATAAAATACTATATTCATTATCAGTTGAAAATAAGGAAAATAAGGAGTTCAGTTGAAAATAAGGAACTTTTCGACATGAGTGCACTGCCATTTTATAGGCCTACAGTCTATGGTGCACTGTCACTTGCCACACACATCAGTGCCGAAGTTTTTAACAAACAAACACTGGATGAACAATGGATTTTATGGAGCGGCGTCGACCAAATATAACTGAATCGTGATTCACACGGCGGCAAAGTGCGATGCATTTAATCTGCATCACGCCCCATTGATTCTAATGGGAAAGACAGATAGCCTAATCACACCTTGACGTTATATCTAGTTATTAATTTACAGGCCATTCAATAATTTTACTAACACGGCAGTTATAAAGAATTATGTGTATGTAACTTACTCATGTCGAAACAATGTAGGCTACATTACAACCCATTCAGCACGTACTAGCTACACTTACCATATCCCATGTAAAACGGTTAGCTTGCTAGCTAGCTAACTGTGGAACTTCAGTATAACAGGCATGGCCAATTATCTCACCTAGTTGTAGGAAAAAGGCTACGTTCATATTACAAGTGATAGAATGAATGTGTGACTTATGTTTAGTTGATGTTAAGCTTAAAGTTAAGCTTGCCGAACTTAATTATAGTCAGCCATGGGCAGTTTGACTGTGCCTACATTCGTGATACTCCTGTTAGTAGGCTAAACTGGAAAGAGCAAAAAATAGGAACATAATGGTCTCATTAATCCCATAAACACACAGATAACTCTTACACCAACCTTATTTTGTGCCTTTTATTCACAGATTTATTAAGTATAACCCCTTTTTGCTCCCCACTTCTATGCAGCATAGGTTTCCATTATCCAAACAGCTCCCTTTCCCCTAAAAGGGGGCGTGTACATGCAGCACGGTCTAGCTAGATCCAGTGTGGTGTTGTAGTTGTTTTAACGTTACTAGTTGTTGCAACAGCTTGTGAAAAAACGACAAAGTTTGTTACACCAAAAAGAACGTTAATATCGCGATAAAAAAATTGACGCCGGTAAAATAGGTTTACGTTAACGCTGTTAATAACGCGTTTAACTGACAGTATTTATACAATCTGGAAGACACATTGAATCCCACATTGGATGCCAAATGTCATTATAAAAATAATATTATTTATTATTTGCAATTGTGAAACCTTTACATGATGTGATGACTTACATTTTGTAATGTACATTGTACATTTGTGTACGTACATTTTTCTTTTACAGCTTATCAACAAGATTGTCTTTGTTGTTAGCTTTGTTGGCAACAATGGCACCTTTATTATGGGATACCGTGCAATGCTGATGGATGTTGAGTTCCTTTATCACCTGGCTTATGTGCTGACCAGCACCCTGGGACTATGTGTGCACGAGCTGTTCTACAGTATCCTGGTATTATTAATTTAATATGTATTCAGACATTCAATTCTGACACAAACTCAGTGAACAGATGTATTATGCTATGCTTGCACTACTGTCATTCTCTCTCTACAGCTGTTTGACCTTATATACCGTGAGGAGACCTTGTTTAATGTCATTAAGAGTGTTACACGGAATGGGCGCTCTATCCTGCTGACTGCACTTTTGGCCCTCATCTTGGTCTACCTCTTCTCCATTGTGGGCTTTCTGTGCTTGAAAAATGATTTCATTATGGAAGTTGACCGTTTGCCAAGCATGGATACAGGTAATGTGTCTCATTATCACATAACTAATTTAATAGAATTTATTTGAAGTAAGTAAGACCAACTTGAATAAATTGTTATCATTGAAATTAAAATGGCTTTTTTGTAATTACTTTATTTCATGAAATGCTCAACACTCAATTGTAATCTATAATTGGGATTACTGCTACTGATTAAATGTTACAACGGCAGGTCTTAAGTCACATAGTTTGGCACTGTGGAACATTTTGGTTTTCATTTTCACACGCATGTTAGGCTAGGTAGCAAACACTGCATGCATGATACAAGTCTTAAAGGGGTGGTTCAGGATTTTGGATTTAGGACCTCATTTCCAAGTTAGCAAGTGTGATTTATCAGTGGAGACCGTTTTAAACATGTTTCATCCAATCCTTCTAGTTGCAGAGTTCGCAGGTGCTAGGCTAGCGCAAGTCATCAGTATCAGACTTGAATCCCCATCTCTGGCAGGAGCTTCAATCTATAAGACTCTATAAGAATCTATAATCTCTTTCAACAACACATTAGATCTCATAATCTGCTTAAGTCTGATTAATCTGCTGAAGTGCCCTTGAGCAAGGTACCTAACCCCTCACTGCTCCCCGAGTGCCGCCGTTGAAGCAGGCAGCTCACTGCGCCGGGATTAGTGTGTGCTTCACCTGTGTTCACTGTGTGCTGAGTGTGTTTCACTAATTCACCGATTGGGTTAAATGCAGAGACCAAATTTCCCTCACGGGATAAAAAAAAGTATATATACTTATATATATTCATACTTTTACTGATTCTATACTATAATTCTCAAAGTAAGTACTGCATATTCCTGTGTGCATGTGTGTGTGTGTATTTGTGAATGTGACGGTAGATGAGGACGAGGACAACACAGAGCCTGCCTGTGACACACTGCTCATGTGCATTGTGACTGTGCTAAACCATGGGCTCAGGAATGGAGGTGGGGTGGGAGATGTGTTACGCAGACCATCTAAAGAAGTATGTATTCAAATTGTGTTTAGTCAGTTAAATCCTTTAGTTAATATTGGTAAAATCTTTCTTGTCAAGTGGTGACTTACAAATAATGTACAAGTTGATGGTTGGAACATATACAATTATCTTTTAAGTTGAATGAGCACATTCTTTCATGGCACAAAATAAGTAAGGATGTCCACACAGTTTAGCTCCTAACCTGTCTGGGTCTTCTTCAGGCACCTGGCCAAAAGAAAGGTGGGATGTGCACACAACTACTGTAAATAAGGGACATTGGGCATCTGGGTAGCAGAACCTCATGTACTTTTGAGGTGGAAATGCTACACTTTGGTGCCACCACTATCCAAATGCTGTGAATTCCATTATCCCACTGATCAGTAAAAAAATATGGCTTGTGACTTAATGAACATGGGAAATTGTGGGTCCCAAAGCAAGACCAATTAATAACCACAGCTAGCTAGCTGATGAGGAAAGCATCCTCATCATGATCATCATCACACTAAAAACATGTTGCAAAGTACAAAGGCAAAATACAACATTGACAAAAATATTAGGTTTCAAGGAAAACAAACATAAAAACAATAGAGTGAAGCAGGGTTGGAATTTCACGGTGGCCACAGCCTTAGTTGCCCCTTTAAAAATAGGAAGTTCCCAGGCCACTATGGCCTTGGTGCCCTGCATGACTGGTTCCCCCTTCTTTCCATAGTCTGCTTAGTATCCGACTGATGCAGCGATTTTAAACCTATGCCTATCAAAATAATATTCACATTAGATGGTTCTGGAGACAGCAAGAGTGAAAGAGAAAGTGACAGCGCACGGCAAGAAAAGTCATTCAGCAGCCAGAAGATAAGGAAAGAAATGTAGATTTGGAAAGTTTTGGAAAATAAAAGCCTAATGTTAGCTGTGGGGAATTCATTGAACACTACCCTGGCATAGCTTGAGTGTTATGACGTGATATCCTTGCCTAGAGCCTAGAGTTGAAATCAAATTAGTTTGCTATACATAGGCCTATGGGGAGATGATTCATTTACCAAGAGATTGAGACTGCGAACTATCCATAGAAAGCATAACATTAGCCCATATGTGGTGTAGCCTACTGGTTAATTCATGACTTTGTTTTGACCAAATTTGTCAGGTAGAACTGCCTAGGTTCATTTAGCTTCATTTTATCACCTATGTTTTTGTTGCTTCAATAGCTTATCTTGTTAGTCTTTGACAAAAATACTGCAATATACAGAAAACTTCAGTCCTCTTGACGAGGGCATTGCAATTTTTCCAATTATTTAACAAAGTGCCTTGCTGACGTCATATATTTAAGCAATAAGCCCCGAGAGGCCGTAGGTTACACTGATTCTACAACAGCTAAGGGGCATTGTTAGGCAGAGTGCCTATCAAGTTATGGTAGTGCAGTATTATAGAACGAAATGCGGTCAAAGTGTATGTTTATGCTGGATTTTACAATGGCATCGAACGTGATTCAGCCAATCACAATCAAGGACCGGAACTATCAGCTTTAGAAAATTAATTATATTAATTATTAGTGTCTATTGATTTGAAGTAATGTTGTAGTGTGTCTCTCCTTATAATGTGTTGGCCATAAGACATAATGATACAAATGAATGGAAAATGTTTTGTCCTCTGTTTTTAAAAGGCATTACTTTTTTAGCCAATCATTATAGTAGTCTCTCACGTCCCCAAATACTGTACTTTATAGTGTGATCTTTGTGCCCCCAGCCAAATATGACCAACTGAAGGCCAAGTGGCCTTGCCCCTACATGCCTGGAGTGAAGTATACAGATATCAAAGAAAAAAGAATAAAAGCATTTAGATATACAGTATAGGAACCAATACAATACTGTACATGTGCCACTGCACATCCAAATAAGTGCCCCTTACGACCCACAGCCCATCAGTCTCCATAGGTTAACATGGCAAAACTCGATTTCCTACCTCACATATTTCTTAAATTGCTTTTCCATGTCCCAGCCCCTTACATGATAGAGATTAATTAACAGAGATCAAGGACAGGGCAAATGAAATTGAAACGATCGATAAGTTTAACTAGCTCTAATATTAGCGAGTTGTATTTGTGTGTAGTCCCTACTATAGGCCCACATTCAGGCGTATTAGAACAGAAAGTTATGTATCGTTTGCGTAGCAGACGTTATGCCACTGCACAAGGCTGTTCACCATCCATTTGGGTCCGGGCTGGAGCAGAGTGCTTTCTGCATGCCGTCCAGTCTCGTTAATAAAGTCTCTGACAGTAGTATATTTCCGTATGTTTTGCTTACGCAGGCAGCGCGGATTTTAAAAACGGTGTGGCTGTGAATGCAAGTTTGACAGTGGGTTTGGCTTATGAGTTAGACCAATCACGTAGACCTAGGTCACTAAGGGTTCCTATGCGGTAAAAAAAGACCCTGCACTGAGGTCGGAGCTGAAAGAGTTATAGGAACTGCAGTCAGAGGTACTTAATAATCCCCAAATTGGTCCGGTCCGAACATGAGAACACAAGTTCTAGGACCTGCAAAAATCTCTCTGGTGCGAAAGGGACTAATGTGTATTAGAAAGAGCACTTTTTAAGGAAAAAAAACATTGCATAATTTAATATATCACATAAATAGTTGATCATTTCACCCCTACTGTATTTCTTTGTCTACTTGTAGGAGGCCTTATTTCCAGCGCGGGTAGTATATGACCTGCTCTTCTACTTCATTGTCATCATTATTGTTCTGAACTTAATCTTTGGAGTCATCATTGACACTTTTGCTGACCTTCGCAGTGAGAAACAGAACAAAGAGGAAACCCTGAAGAATACTTGCTTCATCTGTGGTATACGATAAACAGCAACATATCATGTTTTTTCTACCCCCACTGGTTTAATTGAAAAGAGAGTAAATTCTTTGCTGGAATAAGTTTCTTTGGTGTTTATTTCCTCTGTGTATTCAGAACCCCTGAATTTTGAAAGGATTTCTACAACTTTCTGCTTTTATAGGTGTGTGTTTTTTTGTTTTAATCTTTTTTCCATAGGTCTTGAGAGAGATAAGTTTGATAATAAGACTGTGTCTTTTGAGGAGCACATCAAGTCGGAGCACAATATCTGGAATTACCTGTATTTCATTGTGCTTTTACGTGAGAAAGCCAAGACGGATTACACTGGTCCAGAGAGCTATGTGGCCCGTATGATCAAGGTAATGCAACATGTGGCATTTAAAGCCATATATGGTACATAACACACAGCAGTCTTAGGTAGTGTATATTCAGAGGTTGTATACTGAGGAGTTAGTAAAACAAAGCTTCTTTGTTACATGTGAGCATTTAAGCCAAATGATTTCCCTATACTACATGCAATATTTCACACAACATAGTCGCTCTCTATCACCTTTGGGATACTGCCTTCAGATGGTACACCGAGCCATCCCTCTCTCCTTCATCCTACTGCACATGCATGAAGCGAGTGTACACTGGCGTGAATGTCTACTGCTGCTCACCACACAAAACTGT
This sequence comes from Alosa alosa, assembly GCF_017589495.1. Taxonomy (NCBI): domain Eukaryota; kingdom Metazoa; phylum Chordata; class Actinopteri; order Clupeiformes; family Clupeidae; genus Alosa; species Alosa alosa. The sequence continues at coordinate 2,031,669 of NC_063192.1, read as the reverse complement.
TGTGTTTGTTTTGGATTGTTTGGACTTGTTTGGACTTGTCCTGGGTGCTGTCCTTGACGTTTTGGTTTGTGTATCTGCTACTTACTCTATCGCTGGATTTGTTTGTCCATTATAACCAAATAGACTCACCTGCTTGCGTCGGACCTGCTACCCTTTTCTGAGCGCGGGTTCAAGCACCTTCACCGGCCTAACTCGAGCCCACTCTGCTGAGGTTTAATGCAACTTGGCCGTGAGCTCAGCTTGTTATCCGTGTTTTATGGGGAGTTAGGATGCGGTCCATCCATCTAATGTTGATATCAGCTTACTCGTCGTATCGTCGACATTGTGGATTGTTTATTTTTATGACTCTCTCATGGCTAGGCAAGCCACTTGCAAATCCATCTACTCTGTAGCTGACTTGTTACAGTTGAACTCGTCGTCCCTGCGTCTGCCCTCAGGAGTTTACAAACTGTGCGTCGGCTTTCGCATCGTTCGACAACACCCCCCCCCCCCGCGCTATTCGCACAGAGGCCGTCATCGTTGCAGTTTCCTCCCTCAGGATGTTTCAGATGGCGCTATCCCGACAGTCCTGTCGACGTTACCATCAGCTAGGTGATGCAGGCCCAGAGGCTCTGACCCCCGGAATCTACGATCTCTGGCTTCGATCATCCCGGTCCATCGGTCAACTCGTCTCACTCTAAAACCCTCACGCTCCGACGGCGGAGTCAAAGACCTCCGTCTTTTAACATTCCAAAAGAACTCCTCCTCGTCGTTGTCAGCGACACAGCAAGCCCCAGTCAAAGTTGCTCTATTAAATGCTAGATCAATAGCTAACAAAAGCTTAATTTTAAATGACATTATTACATCCCACCACCTGGACTTTTTGTTTGTGACTGAGACTTGGCTTAGCACTGGTGACTTGTCGTCACTTGGTGATATCTGTCCTCCTCATTTCTACTCCATAAGTTCCGAGTAAGTTTCATAAGTTTCGAGATGTTTACCCACCAATGCCTACTCCTCCTTTGAGGTTCAGCTTCTGATGATAAATGTGTCTACTCCTGTCCTATGTGCTCTGGTGTACAGACTTCCCAAAACTAGTAGTATTTATATTCAGGAATTTTATGATCTTTTGTTATTGATTTCATGGGATTTTAACATTCACATTTGCTGTCCAACTAAGCCTATGGTCTTTGAGTTTTTTAGTCTTGTGGAGTCTTTTAATTTAAATCAATCAGTTCTAGGCCCAACTCATCAGAAAGGGCACGCACTAGATCTGGTTTTATCTTTCGGTTTCCCTGTTTTCAACTGCACAACTACTGACACTACTATCTCTGATCACTTTCTGATTGAGTTTGATTCCACTTGGTCTAATCCCGTCCTTCCCCCTCCCTCTCCCGTTCTATAAACTCAGCCATAGCTGCCCTTTTCTCAGACTCTTTCACTCATACCCACCTACCCCATATCTCTCTAGCCCTATCCTCGTGCCCTGACACTCTTGAACTGGTCTCTATTTTCAACTCCGCTTGCTCTGACAATGTAGCCCCTCTAAAAGTAAAAAACTAGTGCTGTCAGTTAAACGCGTTATTAACGGCGTTAATGTAAACCTATTTTAACGGCGTCAATTTTTTTATCGCGAGATTAACGTTCATTTTGGTGTAACAAACTTTGTAGTTTTTTCACATGCTGTTGCAACAACTAGTAACGTTAGAACAACTACAACACCACACCGATCTAGCCAGACCGGAACTAAACAATACGCACTGACGAATGGAATGGAACAGAACGTTGTATGTGCTGCATACACGCCCCCTTTTAGGGGGAAGATGACTGATATAATGGAAATCTATGCTGCATCAAAGTGGAGAGTGAAACGTGCTTATAGTAAACTTATAGAAACAAACATGAATAAAAGGCACAAAATAAGGTTGGTGTAAGAGTTATCTGTGTGTTTATGGGATTAATGTGACCATGTTCCTATGTTTTGCTCTCTCCAGTTTACTAGGAGTGTCACAAATGTATCGATAGGCACAGTCAAACTGCCCGTGGCTGACTAATTAAGTTCAGCAAGCTTAACTTTACATGTCATAACATCAACTAAACATAAGTCACACATTCATTCTATCACTTGTAATATGAACGTAGCCTATTTCCTACAACTAGGTGAGATAATTGGCTAGCTAGCAAGCTAACCGTTTTGCATGGGATATTATGATAAGTGTACATGCTAAATTTGTATAATAGCCTACATGGGGTATTACAAACGAATAAGGTTGGTAATGTACATCGTTTCGACATGAGTAAGTTACATAAACACAATTCTTCATAACTGCCGTGTTAGTAAAATGATTGAATGTCCTGTGAATTAATAACTAGATGTAACGTCAACGTGTGATTACTAGCTGTCTTTCAATGATATAATGTTAACATGTTTTCCGCTAAAATGGGGCGTGATGCAGATCAAATGTATCTTTTATGATGATGCACCGTTAGTAGGCTACGTAAAGGCATGCTGCACACACTTGGTTGGGCTAACGAGCTGGCCAAAGAGTAGTAGCCTAGGCTGACGCATTAGTTGTGTGCCGCCAAAGATTTTTTCACCATCACTTGTTCTGTTATCAACATTCCTCTTTGGCTGCTACTATTTGCGATGCACTCTGCTTTCGACATTCATTTACATTAGATTCCATTCTTTTCAATACAACTCCGCACACCAGCATCACACTTTGCAGCCGTGTAAATTCAGTTATATTTGGTCGCTGCTCCATAAAATCCATTGTTCATCCAGTGTTTGCCTGTTAAAAACTTCGGCGCTGATGTGGGTGACAAGTGACAGTGCACCATAGACTGTAGGCCTATAAAATGGCAATGCACTCATGTTGAAAACTTCCTTATTTTCAACTGAACTCAAAGATAATGAATATAGTATGAATATAATATTTTCTGTTTGTTATGCCCTTTATAATGTGTGTAGGCCTACATTTTGTGCATGCACTTCTGCAGTAGCATTTATTTCAGTTTATATCAGCTATATTTCTGAAGAATATATTGTTTTGCCTCAGGTCTGCTGCACATCTTTTGAAATTTGATTTGAAATAATCAAATAGACCTATGTCTTAAAGTTCAGTTAATAAAGTAACTTGCTTTGCTTTCATTTGAATCCCAATCAAGATAAACAATAATTGCTTTATTGTTAATATGGACTCCTGGAAAGTTCAGAAATGCAAAATAATAGAATTTTAATCATATCATAAAATATGTGATTAATTGTGATTAACTATAGGAATTCAGCGATTAATCGTGATTAAAAATTTTATTCGTTTGACAGCACTAAAAAAAACATAAGGCCCTCTGCTCGGCTTCCTGGCTAACCGAGTCCACCCGCACTCTCTGTCATGCCTGCAGACAGGCGGAGAGGAAATGGAAAAAGGACAAACTCCGGGTGTCTTTTGAAATTCTACAAGATGTTTTAAAACAATACCAACTTTTAGGTAAAGAGGCCAAGGCTGACTACTACGCCACTCTGATAAACAATCAATCTAAACAGCCAATCACTGTGAGGAGTTTTTACATTTTTTTTACTGATAAAATCGACATCCTAAGACCCAAAGTGCTGTTCAAAACTATAAACTCTGTTTTGAATCCGTCAGCCACTTTTACCTCTGCTTCCACTTAATTCACCTGTGAGGAGTTTTTACATTTTTTTACTGATAAAATCGACATCCTAAGAGCCAATATGCCACAAGTTAACCCTGTCTCATCTGAATTTATTCTTCCAGTCAGCAATCTACTCTATTTCTCACCAGTGTCATCTACCCAACTATTTGAAATAGTTTCACACATGAAGCCCTCCCTTTGTCCTTCAGATGTTATCCCTTCACGTCTTTTTAAGGAAGTTTTTATGGTACTCTGCCCCCTTATTCTGGCCATAATTAATAGCTAATATAAATATTATATAATAAAAGTGGTGTCGTCCCTCCCATTTTTAAGCATGCTACTGTCCAACCTCTCTTAAAGAAACCCAATTTAGACCCGAGTGACCTTAAGAACTACAGACCCATCTCCAAGTTACCTTTTATCTCCAAGATCCTTGAAAAAGTTGTCTTCTCAGCTCACCTCTTATTTGAACACTTTTAATACCTTTGAGAAATTTCAGTCTAGTTTTTAGAGCTCTGCACAGTACTGAATCCGCCCTGTTGAAGGTTCTTAATGACATCCTGCTTTGTGTTGACTCTGGGTCCTGTGCCATTTTAGTTTGGCCTGATCTTAGTGCAGCAGTACTGACTTCCAACGTTGCAACATGCTTTACATGCCATTAACACCAGGTAGTCCTTGCTCAATCACTCACTTGTTAAACTGCTTAGATGATATCAAATCCTGGATGGCAAGCTATTTTCTCCAACTCAATGATAGTAAAACTGACATTTTTATTTAGATTTTATTTAGCTCCCCCAGCATTGTTAACAACTCGATCAGAACACTAGGACCCTGTCTGCAAATCTGCAAATCTGCACACTGTAGTTAAAAATCTTGGTGTCCTAGTTGATAGTTCTCTGAATTTTATTAAACAAGTGAGCAGTATAAGTAAGTAAGTAAGTATATATACTCTTTTGATCCTGTGAGGGAAATTTGGTCTCTGCATTTATCCAGTGGTGGAGGAAGTACTGAAACTCAGTACTTAAGTAAAAGTACAAATACACAGAGAAATATTTACTTTAGTAAAAGTAAAAGTACCACAATGACAACCCTACTTAAGTAAAATTAAAAAGTACCTGCTTTTAAATGTACTTTAAGTATTAAAAGTAAAAGTATTTGCATAATGATTTATTCTCTTAATATCTATATTCTAAAAGAAAAATCAGTATGGGCTGTGGCATTTTAATTAAGCTAGTTTTAGGTTATACTGGACTAGATAGTTTTAAGCTAATGCAATTGTGCTTACCATCTGTGGCCCAGTTTACATTCTGACCTACAATTCTAGAGACTGTAATTCTGGTTATCTAGGGTGATCTGAGTAAAATATCATTCAGCAAAACACGAGAGCCTGAAGTTTAACGGGGTAGACAAGGGAAACGTCGGGTGGATCGTAATGCCAATTCTGCTAATTGAACAGAAAAGTTGCTGAGAAAGGTGTCTTTATGATTAGGTTCAGTTTAACTTGCGCAGAAGCACATAGACATTAAATGAGCGCTCACATTACTACCCCCCAATTGTAGGCTATGCCTCTTTATTTGATCACACACAATTAAGAAATATTTCCTAATCTGGAAAATGTTACGGTTTTTTTGACCAGCGGTTCTATAATAGTCTACCATTCATTTGTGCCGCAAATGATCAGACATGTGACAGAAGCATTGGCATAGCCTGTAACTTCGCTGATCCGCGAATAATCTCATCGGAGAGGAGGCCCTAACGCTGCAGATAACAGACAGAGAAAGGCACAGAACACAGTTGCATGTCCAGTGTAGCCACGGGTCTGGTGAATATAGTCTAGCGAATGCAGATGGCTACAAGCTCACGCTTTGCCTGGTCTAGACTAGAAGCTTATGTTTCAAAGATTTAGAAGCTGGGCACGTAGCGCTCCAGAATCTTTGGTAGCAACCCTGGTAAAACAAACGTGTTTGTCAGAGAGAAAAAAAAAACTGATCATAAAATGTATCGTAAAAAGGAACGATGGTGTTGTAGAAATGTAGCAGAGTAAAGTATGCAGTAGGCCTACTGGTTAGCGCTTCGGACTTGTAACCGGAGGGGTGCCGGTTCGAACCCCGACCAGTAGGCACGGCTGAAGTGCCCTTGAGCAAGGCACCTAACCCTCACTTCTCCCCGAGCGCCGCTGTTGATGCAGGCAGCTCACTGCACCGGGATTAGTGTGTGCTTCACCTCACTGTGTGTTCACTGTGTGCTGAGTGTGTTTCACTAATTCACGGATTGGGATAAATACAGAGACTAAATTTCCCTCACGGGATCAAAAGAGTATATATAGCCTATATAGCCTATATATAAATAAAGTGACTTGACTTGACTTGTATCAACACTGAACCTTTTGAACCAATCCATTTGTGCAATGATGCGTTTGCATCACCGGCTATTCCAGAAGGCCATATAAGTGAGTAATATCATAAACTTCTCCTCTTTTCATCTCACTGTGCCCTTCTATACTGTAGCTAGAAAAGCTAACATTTGCTGACTTAACTCAAAGAACTGGATAAACCTGTTCCCAGAGCAATTAATATCAATTATCCCTAAAGCTTTTTTTTTTTTCAAAAGTTTTGCTAAATGGTTATTGCTCTGTAGTTGATTTTTGAGTGAAATAAATCAAGGATTGAATAGCTTAATTTATTGACATGGGAGACTGACAGTGGTGCATGCATTATTTTTGAACAAGTAGCACCTGTGTGGGAGGCATGTTGTTCTATGACGCACACCTGCAGTTTTTGCACACTCACTAGTCTGTTCCAGTGTGTGTTTTACAAATGGTAGAAGAAGCCAGTGGTGTGTTCAAATTCGCAAACATAGGCGAACGTTCACAAATGGTTGCAATTTTTTTTTGTTTGCCTTCAGTTTCCCACAAATGTTTGCGAACACTCGCAAACAGTTTGAGGAGGTACTGTAGTTCTCCACCAACATTTTGGGAGTTGGACAGAGAGGAGGACCAGTTCAACCCAGGAAGGACCATTTAGCTTGAGGAATACCCTCCCTGTCATTCGCCACTGTCCAGGACATACCATGACATCGCTCTGCAACCCAATGGCTTTTCTAGTCACTGACATAGCATGTGTTTGCAGACTGGTGTGTGGAGTGCAACACACTAATCTGATTTCATGCTCTATTGGTACAAGCACAATCTGATTCTGATTCATTGGGCTATTTGGAACTGTGGTTAATACACAGGGGCGGTTAATACGTGTTTTTTTTTTTTTATTTGTGTAAAACACTGTCCTGCGGTTTATACACAATGCACACGTGGGACATTTCTGTACATAGTTTTAAACATATTTCAGAGATAACATGTTTTTATAAGGCAATGTGGTGTATGTATTCCAAATGTGACATTGAATATCTGAAGGAATCTGAAGCAGAACACAAGACATCACATTTCTGACAAGACATTTCTGGTGACATGAGCGCATCATTACTTATTCTTTAAATGGCTTGGTTGAAAAGGGTCAGCATTGATACACCCATTGTGGGCTTTACCCCAAAGGTGATGTCTCCTATGATCTTTCATAATCAGAAAGGTTTCTATTCAGGAGCCTTTTTTTAACCCTACACATAAGGTTTCTGCAGAAGTTTTCAGTTGTACAAGCAAGATGATTCTTAAGCATGGTTGTTTGTGATGGACATGTACAGTATGTGGTAACTATACAAATGTATGTTGTCACATTGATATTTAACTATATAACTTTATCTTATAACAAAATCGACATATATTGGTAAAACATTGTTATATTAAAATAATTACTGCATAGGGACACTTACAAAAAAGTACAACTGCTCAGAATTGGTATATGCATGATTAGTCGCAGGTCACATTCCAAAATCAAAGAGAGAGCTTATCAGGGCAGGGCTGGTATACCACTGAACTGATCAACTGGTTGAATTTATTTAATCCATATATTGTTTTCTTGGATAGGAAATAAATCTAGACTGGTTCCCACGCATGCAGGCAATGTCTCTGGTAGTGACAGAGGGAGATGGAGAGCAGAATGAGATGAGGAATTTGCAGGATCGTCTGAGTGCTACCATGAAGGTGGTTAGCCAGCTCACTGGCCAGCTTACTGAACTGAAGGAGCAGGTAATATCAAGATATTTTATCTGAAAACCTAAGAAATCCTTCAATTTACACAACACTACACAATGGCTCCAATACAAACAAGTAATTCAAATAAGGTCCCCTGCAAGTTGATACACCAGAATGGTAATACATTCGCTTTCCAAAATTATTTAGGTAAATCCATTCCGCAAGTCAGTCAGGATTGGGTTCCCATCTTTGGAACATCGGATGTTATGATTTGTTATTTTGAAACATCAACTGATGCACTGTAAATTCAAACCAGAAATACTCAACTATGATGTGTACTGTTTTTTTCATATGTCTTGTAATACAAACATACTTAAGGGACATGTGGATGGATCAATACATGAAAAAAAACACCTAACCTAAAAAAAATGATACAAAAGGTTTTTCAACTGATTATGATACCTTTAGATGTACTTAACAACATATTAAAACTCTAGCTAAATCTGACCACAGTTAAAGTGGTCATTTTCAAGATGGTGTCCAAGATGGCCGCCAGAAGCTAATTTTGGCTATATCTGAAGCATTAATCAGCCTAGGAAAGTGTTTTTAGTGTTTAATCTGATTTAAAGGTCACTGAATCAGATATAACACACTAAAGTATCAGTCCATCATTTTCCAAGATAGTAGATAGTAATTGACCTCTTGCCCCGGGGGGTTGACTGATACGTCTGTCCAATCAGAGGGTCCCATATGATGCCCCTTTACTTTGCATAATTTTGGCTAAAACAGTAATCAGACAGCACAGTATGTTAATGTAAGTGAATGCAGGAAAATTGTGAAGGCAACATGGGCTATATCAGATATTACGAATAATATATTCTTGTACGCAAGATAGATAGCTTGCTAGCTAATTTCTGACAAAATGGGATTTTCAATCTTGAATGAAGGAAGTACATTCTTCATTAAATAATGCCATCCTGAAAAGATGGTTTTGGCGTAACAAGAGGTCATGAAATTAACTAGAATCTGTTGAATTGTAATCAGTCCATCCTTTTCCACAACTTCCCGACCATGCTGCCAATTCAGTCTACTCGAAGCATATGGAGTATAATGGACATAATTTCATTCTACTAGTTTTCAACCTAACCTTTTTTTCCCACAACTTCTGCATCCCATAACCAATTTTTCCCACAACTGCGATTCAAGTACATTATGCAACTGAACTGACAACATAGGGAGAGTCATTCTACTAATTTTTATCACTAAAAAGATGGTGTGGGTGATTGACCTTATTCAGAAATCATGAAATCAAATACTATCTGCTGAATTATCACTCCATTATGTTCCTTAAATATCCAACCATGTTGCCTTTTCAGTCACCTATTCTACTCAAAGGAGAGAGAGATTTTCATTCTTCTAATTTTCACCCTATAAGTCCATTCTTTTCCACACCTTCCCAATTGAAAGAGCTTATTTGTGAGTGCAACCTTTTGTGACAAATATCTGTACCATCTGTCAGAGCAGAGTTGAAGATGGACATGATATGATACATGATGTCTCCAAAGAGGTGACTCAATAGGCTACATGCACGAAAGGCTCTCGGTGCACTTGTTTGTTTCCGGTGGAGCCAGGTGTGTTTGAACCTGCCGCTATTGTTAATGTAATTAGTGTCTACACAGACCTGGTTGGGTGTTGCACCTAGTGAATCAGCAGGTTACGATAAAGGAGGATTTATGTGTGTGTTATTATTGTGCAAACAAGATATTCAGTATCAGAGTGAAGATGTAAGGAGTAGAATACAACAGAAGATGCCGTTACAACACAGTTAACGCTCCACCGGAAACAAATGAGCTACCTGATGAGCCTTTCGTGCATGTAGCCTATTGTTGTGACATCTGGCTCGAAGGTGCATGCTATACTAATAAATATAGTTTAAGATTGATAATTAACAATGCATGCATGGGTCATGGTTTTACCAGTTATAGTATAGAACAGCCTAAACTATACATATTCTAAAAGAATATACCCTGTACATGAAATATAGCATCAGCACTTATGTCCCATCTTCCTCCATACCATGCAAAATACGGTACATACTCCTCTATTCTGTATAGGCGAATCAAGTGAATAGCTGATACATTTTGGCCTGGACTATTAAGGGAAACAAAATAAACACCATAAACTATATATTTTCTTAAAGCATACAAATCTTGTAGATGAGATATAACACCAGTTAAGACATGTCCCATCTTCCTCCATGCCATTCACAATACATTTCCCTCTATTTTGGCGAATCTAGTGAAAAGCGGATACATTTTGGCCTATAATTTCCAGGGAAAACAGATTAAACACCCTAAACTATATATTTTCTAAAAGCATACCGAGCTATTGGACCAAGCCACTCACAGTCAGCCTATCAACATCAAAAAGAGAGGAGTGTGAGAGAGTGAACAAAATTGCAGACTGTACCTTTAAGACTCATTTAGGGTGACTGCTTGCAAACGTTTTTTTTAACTGATCCATAAACAAAGTTGAGATGTTTGATATTTGCATGTTGGATTATAGTGGCTGTGTTGCCAATTTTTTTTGTTACAGATATTAATTGATCCCTTAATAATTGTCTATCTGCAGATGATTGAACAGAGAAAGCGAAGACAACGAATGGGATTTGTAGACGTACAATCAGGTGCAAGTGCAACTGCCCCACCCAGCACATCAGGAGGAAACCACCACATCTATAAAGCATAACATTTGTCTTACTAGTTTACTAGTTTGAGTAAAACAGGAAAAACTGTGGATTATAATCAGCAATAATAATAATCTTCAACTTTTGCTGTTCTAAATTTCCCAAAATGTATAATTCTTGAAGTGCATTTTCTTTCATCAAAATCATGATGCCAACAATCTGTGAAGAATATAACTGTCTAAATGTGTCTTAACTGTCTTAACTCAGAACTTACATTGTAGGTTAAATATTTAGGTTAAGTGTAGTATTGCATAGGAAAGCAACATTTGAAATGAGGCCTGTTTCTGTTAATGGACCCGTAAGATACATGTGAAAAAAGTTGAGATAAGAAAAGATTGAGAAGAAAAGCAAAGCATTTTGAGATCTTAAGTTGAAATTAAATTGGTCTTGGGCTGAGACAAGAGGAGGGCTATAGTTTAGGAGAAACAGGTGAGATCTCTATAATAGCTCTATAAATAAATGTATTTCTATTTCTCGTGAGACAAAGACATTTTCGAGACCAGAAACTTTCCATTGGAATTGCTTATTAAGAGAATTTATTTGTGATGTAATGTGATTCTCAAACTTGTGAGACCAGTGTACCGTCTATGTACTTGACTGGGCACATGCATGTAGTAGATGGAAGATGGAAAATATTATAGAATTAATTATTTCAAACACACTGAATGTCTACCCATATGACTAGACTATCTGTTGACAATTACGGATCATCATTCATTTAGTGTTGAGATGTTGTTCATTAAGTGAGATAAGATCCAAATAGCGGGGATAGCCAGACCAGATGAAACACGTTTTAATCAAACATAATTTACAAAGAGATCGTATCACACTGAAAGCTCATATTTTGTCACTAGCAACCTAGCCTATATTGGTCCTTTGTCAAATACAGTTGCATTATCAGCCCTGACCAAAACTGTTCAGGAATTATTTATGCAAAAATGGAATGTGCATAATGTTTCATTCTCCCTCCTTTTTGGCACAAATGAAACAGCATGAGAGAGCATGAACCATATCGTTTCTCCTGTATTTTATTTGGCAAATTTGACAAGTCATCTTACATTTCAAATCATAGCCTACTTCTTTCTCTTTCTCTTTCTCTTTACGCATTTAGAATAAAGAAGTATAAGTATTATACTCTTTTGATCCCGTGAGGGAAATTTGGTCTCTGCATTTATCCCAATCCGTGAATTAGTGAAACACACTCAGCACACTGTGAACACACAGTGAGGTGAAACACACACTAATCCCGGCGCAGTGAGCTGCCTGCTACAACAGCAGCGCTCGGGGAGCAGTGAGGTGTTGGGTACCTTGCTCAAGGGCACTTCAGCCGTTCCTACTGGTCGGGGTTCGAACCAGCAACCCTCCGGTTACAAGTCCGAAGCGCCACGTAGGCCACGGCTTCCCCCGAATAACGTTTGTGAACCCTTTTGTTTTGTTGCTAGCATAAAAACAAGCTTACCATCAGCCTATCCGCAAATTTTAAACAAAAGGGATGAATTGAACGATGACGAAGTCGGACATGTAGGCATAGTTCATATTGAAAAAAGTTATACCATTTGGAACTCTAGAGTTTCCCCATAACGCTATCTAATCATAGCCAATTCACACCAAAGATTTGCGACGAGATGAGCTGCAACGTTGTATAAACCAGCAACTTGATGCAACATTCTAAAACCTTGCAACTCTGACTAGACATGGTGAATGCTTTGCAACAACGTGCAATATCTAATTCACACCCCTGCAACTCCTTTCTGCAACGGTTTCGTCTCGTTGCGAATCTTAAACAGACGATCTGACGGGTTTTAGAAGTTTAAATACAACCCGAAACTAAAAAAAAGACCAGGCCTCTATTTGAGACCGGCCTTTAACCCAAACCTGTAGTCACACCAGGCATTTAAAAGAGACAGGCGTCTATTTGGGACTCGGCTATTATTTGAAGTTTTACGGTAAGTCTCTTGTATTGATCATTTCTATGATTATGGTGAGCACTACACGAATGACAAGCAGACATGACGTGAGTTGGATAGTTAGCTAGAAGGAGCTATCTCCAGATGTAAATGGTCATAGCCCATTAAACCCAACAGCAACATAGGCTTGAGAGATGCAGTCAACTTAATGTTAGCCTACTATTATTTGTCGACATCAAACCTGGAGAGAAATGAACAAGGTTACCCACCTGTGGTTCCTGCAGTTAAACTCTCATAACTCTTGTGGATTACTGATCATGTGAACTTTTGTGACAGCGTAGGATTAGGTTAGGTTAATTAAACAAGGTTCAGCAGAATCTGAACCCCATCAAAAAAATGAAGATTCAGCCAAAGCCTTGGATTCAGTGCACCCCTATTCAATATAGAGTAACTGGTGGCTTAGCTCACTACATTTTCTCACTACTTAGCTCACTACATTTTCATTTTCAACTTTGTTGATTGTTAGCTTTTGATAACTACTCTTGGCAATTCTGAAGCATTTCTGTTCACCCAACAATTTTTCCTTGACCCAAGTGACCAATAAAAAAATTCTAAGCATAATTTGACTTCTATCATTAATTTTGTTTTGATTCCCTTTCTTATGGATGTTGTGCTGTAAACTGTTCAGGAATGAGGGTATCTTAAACCAGGCAATCTGCGGAACTCCATACCGAGCACCTAAAGGTACTCCAGAGTACCTTGCAGTACACTGCAAAAATTGCTTGTGCTTGTGTTAGTGTCAAATGCCAAGTATTATTAATATTACATTAAGATCAAAAATCTAGTTGGTATTGTTTTATTATAAAATGACTCGTAAGATCATTTTTACTTAATTTAAAGGTAAACTATGCTAAACTAAACTAAACTAAAGGTAAACTATGCAGGTATAAGGGAAAAACCACCCTTGCAACTTTGGGCTGGCGGGCCGACGGCCACAGTGTCAGGAAGTATAACGAGTGTAACGAATTGCTTTACTGCATTCAGATACACATACACACCAGGCACCGGCTAGAAAAAGGTAGCGATGGAGTCTCTCAGACATTAGTCATGACAGAGCCAGCGAAAAAGAAGCAAAAACCTAGAAAACAGCAAGGAAATTGCCAATACTGCATTCTGTAGTTTACCTTTAAGGTCATGTTCATGAAAAAGGTGGTCTTATCCATTCATTACTGCATTTCTGCATAGCAAAATGGTCAATGTATTTATTTGAAGTAAATTTAAAGATTGTATCAGTGATTGCAGGCCCAAACATAAATGATCACATTCATCTAATCTTTCCTAACGATCCACTAGCTGCCCGCCCCATAAGCAGGCTGTCAAAAAATGTGTCTCTGTAGGCAGCCTAGGCTCTGAGATCTGCACACAAAAACAATTGCTACCAACAAGTTTTCCCAACCACTCAAAGGCAAAATAAAGTGTTCCAACCAATAACCGACAAGATGCGCATTCAGGAGAGTTTCAATTACACAGGAGGGAGGGGGAGGGAGTAGCGAGCTAGCTCTCTGTTTTGTTTGAACGTCAACAGAAGTGACGTTACCCCGCCATCGCTGATACAACCTTTAAATGTTGGTTATTATCTCTTTCACAGTTCTACCTTTGTTGGGCTACTTTTTTTTCAGTCCGTCCGATTTTCCTCCACGGGTAAATATCACTGGAGAGTGCCATTCAGCCCTCACAATTGCCATAAATGTTGGTCTTAATTTTCTATTCTTTATACGTATTATTCTAAATAGCAGACAAGCAAGTTGTAGAAATATATTAGCTGAGCTTTCACACCTATTTTCAGATAATTATGGGACAATATTTAGAGGATAAAGATTCAAGATTCAAAAAGCTTTATTGTCCAACATGTTGCCATGTTAGATCATTTTCTTTGATTGAAGGCACTGTCCTAATTATGTGTGTGTATTGCCTTGGGTATTCAGGATTTTGTTAATAGTAACTTTTTGGCCAGAGGCACTCTGTATATCTTCTGCCTGATGGTTCTGCCTGCCAGCTCAAAACATCTGTGGAGGGGGTGGGATGCATTGTTGTGCTTTTTTATAAACTCTGTCTACATCCTGAGTGAAGGATACTGTAGGTGGTGGTCAATCTGAGTACCAAGGTACTTAAAGTACTCAACTCAACCTTTTCCACTACCTGCCCCTCCAGTGGAGAGTGGATGTAGGGTTTCAGGCGCCCGGCACCCATGGCAACATAGTTCCTTAGTCTTAGGCTACTTAACAAACTATATTGGTTGCTAGGTAGATGAGGTTTAATATAGTTAGAATGACGTTAAACGGTTGAAGCTGCATTAACTGCGTTAGAAGAAGAAGAAGAAGAAGAAGAAGAAGCCTAGGATTAGGAAGAACAGTACAGTGCATTTTCATGCACTGTAATTACTTCACTGCATTGTACAGATGCATACCATCATGTCCAGTAAGGTCTGTTGTTTATTTTGATATATGGCTTGCCATGTGTGAAGAGTTTGTGAGATATTTCAGAGAGTATAGATAGATAGATAGATAGATACTTTATTGATCCCCAAGGGGAAATGCAAGGGTCTCAGTAGCATACAGACATCACACACAACATGCACTTACAGCAGAAATGGTAAACATACTGAGTATAAACATATAACTAAACTCCACTGTACAATAAAGACAGAAGATAAGAAAACTAACAAAACTAAATACTAAATATACTATATAAATTAAATTTAAAAAGTCCAATGTGCTTGAGGGTGATCAAGCATAAGACGCTTGTAGTGACAGGGCCGGGACTGGTAAGGTGCT
This sequence comes from Alosa alosa, assembly GCF_017589495.1. Lineage (NCBI taxonomy): Eukaryota > Metazoa > Chordata > Actinopteri > Clupeiformes > Clupeidae > Alosa > Alosa alosa. The sequence goes on along the minus strand of NC_063192.1, from coordinate 2,016,465 downwards.
CAAGGGAGTGAGTGTCATGGTGAAGGTGCAAACAGTAGTCCAACATTAGTCCAACAGAGTAATGGGTGTGCAGCAGAGGCGATTGCTCTAAGACTACAGGGGAAGCTCAGCCTCTCTTAAAAGACAGTAAAACAAGAGACAAGAACGCCTATATGCATGATTAATTATTTTAATAAAATGCCAAGCATGCATGTATTTAAGTTTCCTAAAACTAAACTGTCCTTAAATTGGTCAATGCATGATTTCATAACAGGCCAAATAGAAAATAAATGTTAAATATAACCTAGATATCTATATTAAAATCGCATGATGTAGGCAGGCTGCACAGTCTAGTTACATGTAGATCAAGCTGGATAGCTCCAGAACTCACAAGGATTGTCTTAAAGGAGCCACTTTTATGACACTATGGCATTTGAATGCTGACCTTTAGTTTTGTTGCTACTGTGCATGGAGGACAGGCCAATTTTGAGTTCTGTCCAACATTGCACTACCTTAGAATAATAAGGTTCTATCTGCGTTTTGAGTAGTTCTGAGATATTGAGCTTTAAAGTTTTAGAATTCCATAGAGTTACATGGTAAATGGAACAAGTTCTTTTTGATATAAAGTCCAAATATGTACACAACTTTAAGAAACATCTCATCTGAACTTAAGAAACTTTCAAAGAATAAAAATATGTAAATAACTCCATTTTGACAAAAATGTCAGATAGAACCTTATTATTCTAAGGTAGGTTTAGAGAACAATTCAGCACATTTTTACCCTGGGAATCCAGAGTTCTCGCGGAAGCATTTGCTCAGCGAGAGACTCTGGCAACGAGTAATGATGCACGTAACTTTTGCCCCTTGCATCATGTTCACGTCACCTAGCTGAGTTAGACAGAAGGCCCTCCCAAACTGCGTTAAAATGGTGTGTTTAACAGCAAGAATTTCTAAATGTTCCCGGGGAAGGAAACCCCGGACCCTCACTTAGGCCAATATGATCCGCAATATCAGCTCAATTTGCAACTCAAATTCTCATATATTCGTGAGCAATACATTCGGTTTCTATTCGTCTTTGTACATGATCTAGGTTGTAGCCAGCTAGCTCGCTACATATATGATGATACAGATGCTACAGTATACAGATGATATACAGATGCTGAGAATGCACAACTTCCTTCTCCAAGCCAATGTGCTCTCATTCAAGATGGAAACTCCCCATTCTACATGTGCGATGTACCACGGACAATGAAGACTATATCAGAGCGAACCTTCAAAAGTCTACCTGCTGCAGCTGAAACAGTACACAGATGAACACTTACTCGCAGAGGTTGTGGTGAACGTTTTATGGTTAATGGGCTGAATGTTCAAGTTCAAGTAGTTTTATTGTCATGTACTCATAAAATTAATTATAAGTAATGAAATTCTTATGCTCAAGAGCCAGCTCAACTTAAAATAATAAATTAAAAGTAGTAATTAAAAAGGTGTATTGTGTGTGTGTAGGTGCGGGGTAATGGGGGTGTGTGGGGGATGAAGAAATGGGGATGATGAAATGGTATGTGTGGGGAGGGGGTACTGTATGTTGTGTGTTTGGGTGGGGGTTCTGAGGTTTGAGGTTGATTTGCTATGAGGAAGAGAATGACAGTTCAGCATCCTGGTGGCTTGTGGATAGAAACTGTCTCTGTATCTGCTGGTACAGGTCCGCATACTCTTGTACCTTCTACCAGATGGTAGGAGACTGTGGCTGGGATGACTGGGGTAAGCGAGGATTCGCTTGGTCTTTCTCCTACAGCACTGGCTGTAAAGGTCCTGAGTAGTTGGTAACTCAGTCCTTGTAATGCGCTGCACTGACCTGACCACCCTTTGCAGAGCTTTGCGGTCATGGGCGATGCTGTTACCATACCATGATGTGATGTTGCCAGTCCGGATGCTCTTAATGGTACAGCGGTAGAAGTTGGTCAATATTTCACCATCCATACCAAACTTCCTCAGCCGCTGAAGAAAGAAAGAAGAGCCGCTGACTTTGTGACCATACCTATATGGTGTGACCAGCTCAGATCCTCGCTGATAATAGTTCCAAGGAATCTGAAGCAGCTGACTCTCTCTACTGCTGTGCCTCCAATGTAAATGGGTGTGTGCTCTTCCTGCAGTCTCCTGTAGTCCACAATCAACTCCTTGGTTTTGCTGATGTTGAGCAGCAGGTTGTTGTCTTGGCACCAGGATGTCAGGGTTGCCACCTCTGCTCTGTAAGCAGACTCATCATTACTCGTGATACAGCCGATTATGGTGGTCATCAGCAAACTTAATGATGGTGTTTGAGGTGTGAGTTGCCATACAGTCATGGGTGTACACAAAGTACAGCAGGGGCTTAACACACATCCCTGTGGTGCACCAGTGCTGAGTGGAGGAGATAATGTTACCCAGCTGTACCGCCTGATTGATCCGTCCAGCGCTGTACTAGCGAATCGCAGGCCGCTCACATTTCAGTTTCTGTCTATAGGCGTGCAGTAACAAGACTGAGGAGTGATCCGATTTGCCGAAGGCTGGGCAGGGGGTGCTTTGTAGGCATGGCTGTATGGAGTGTATGTGTGATCCAGGGTGTTATCACCTCGAATTGGAAAAATCACATGTTGATGGTATTTCGGTAGAACTTTCTTGAGGTTGGCTTTATTAAAGTCGCCGGCCACGATGATTGCGGCCTCCGGATGCAGTTTCATGCTGATCAATGATTTCATGCAGGTTGTCCAGCGTCCGTGTGGTGTTAGCATGTGGTGGGATGTAAACAGCGATGAAAAAGACTGCTGAGAATTCCCTGGGTAGATAGAAAGGCCAGCATTTGACCATGAGATGTTCGAGGTCAGGAGAGCACCCTGTCGATGTCGTTTGTACATCCACACACCAGCATTTGTTAACCAGAATGCACACACCACCTCCTCTGTTTTTGCCCGACTCCATTGTTCTATCCTGTCGATGGATAGAGAGTCCCTCCGGTAGAATGACCGAGTCTGTGATCGTGTCCAGCCACGTCTCCGTAAAAACAAAGACATTGCCGTTCTTGATATCCCACTATCTGGCTCTGAAATCATCCAGTTTGTTATCCAATGGTTGGACGTTAGCCAGGAGAATGCTAGGAAAGGGAGGGCGATGTTGTTCTCAATCTGACCAATATCCTGGCTCTTTTCCCTCTTTTCCTCCGGCGGAGTGAAAGTCCCTCGATGTAGTTGCAGATTGAGTCTAATATCTAAGAGAGTCTGTCTACTGTAAGTGATCAGCGTTTGACACATGATAAAAAGTGTGAAAATAACACTAGAAAGATGAAAAAAATGTAAAGTTGAGGAGGACACTGACGGCAGCCATATGTCCGGCGCCGACGTCACAAAAACGGATGTTTATCGACCCGCTGATTGGAATCCTACTAAATAGTAAATGCTAAATGCATTATCATACTGGATTTGTCAAAACTCAAAACTGTGTTTCTCAAAGTGTGGTCCGCGAGCAGACGTGGTAAAACATAATATAGATGAGTTATTTGCAATATTGAACCAACTTGTATGTAAATCCAGACAGTTCTGCAACACTGCATATGTAAGCTATGCCAATTTAAATGAATCTTCTGACACAATAAGCAAGGTGGTTCAGTGAGTAGGCCTACTGTGTAATATACTGTTGAAGTAGATCAACTGTTTTTTTTTGTTGTTTTTTTTAGCTAGGTGGTCTGTGAGGTTGTTTTTTATTGGTGGTCCTTGGTCTGAAAAAGTTTGAGAAACACTGCTCTAAACCTAACTAACCATCTATCATGTATACAGACCTTACTGCCCTGTAACTGACCCTAGGCAGATAGGTCAGGTTGAGTCGTGGATCTCCTCGAGGTTTCTTCCTATATGTGTATCCAATTCTATGGAGTTTTTCCTCACCCCTGTTACTCATGAGCTCTCTTTGAATGTTTTAACACTCTGTAAAGCGCCATGAAATGTGTAATGTTTTGACGCTCTATAAGTGAAATAAAATTGAAATTGAAATTGAATGGTTTTGGGATGGGTTGACATGACCCTTTAAGACCGACATACAAAAAAAGGTGGTCCTCCTAGGCCCTACGGTTCTCGAGATATTGACAGAAAACTGTGTCCAGCCACCTACAGGCCACTTGGTGTATAGTAACAAATTCATTTATTGTATATAACTGCAATATGTAGTTGTTACATTAACCCTTCTCACCCCACCCTACCCCTTTTTACTCATGTTAAATATATATACTTTACATTTCATGTTTGTTAACATTGTTAAATGATGGTGATTCACTAGTCCCTACAGTATTTTGAAGGAAGGAACCAGTTCTGTATGCATTATTGTAACAGATGGGCTAGGTTATTGGTAAAGTAGTTGAATGGCACACTACTCGTGCACACACACGACACGCACACAAACACATACACACACACACACACCCTCACACATGCACCCACACATAAAAAACACACCTACACAGACACACACACACAAAAACAACCCCACACTCTGCACACACTCAGTAACAAACACAAAAAAGGAACAAAGTAGAAAATTAACACAATTTGACAGAGGTGACACTTTAAGAACATTGTCTACACATTCATAAGATTTTGTCAGCTCCGTTCAAATATACCCTATGGCTAGTCCACAAACTGCCACATTTATAGCACAATAAGCATAATATTAAGTTGGTATAAACAACCTTCATTCATTTGGAAATAGAAGCATGTAATGATGATGCTAGCTAGATATTATCTGTTTGCAATTATGAACTTGGTAGCCACCTAGTTATAGTGGATGGAATCCACTATCTTGAAATCTCCTGGCTTCTTCTTCTTATTATTATTACAGTGCATGCAAATGTTATTCCTGGGGCTTCTTCCGACTTATTATTATTCTTCCAGGCCCTAATTTGGCTTGAACCGCTTATCGTAGAAACTTGGTTCAAATTCCGTCACATAGCTCTTGCTCTAAATTTTCGTTCTATGACTTTTCATATTTCTACGACTTTTACTTTTTGAGATATTAAATAAAAACTAAACTTTAAAATTCTCCATAGACTTAACATGGCTTTATGACATCATAATAGGCTATTAAGGAAATAGAATGCAATCAACTGAACCTGTGCTCTCTCACTGACTGCCTGCAGCAACTTGAATGGAACCTCTTCCTGTGTGTCCCTCTCCATTCAACTGAATAGCTCACTTCTCATCCCAACTTTCTTTCACTTCTTTTTCTTCACTTTCTCTCACTTTCTCTATCTATCTCTATTTCTCCCAATTTCAATAACTTTTAACTATTCTTACTTTTTTTCACTATTTACACATTTTATAACATGGTAACCACTATAATGACCCTAGCAACAGCCTAGCAATCACTTTTATAGCATAGCAACCACTATCATTATCCTAGCAACAGCCTAGCAACCACCTTAAATATCCTAGCAACAACCTAGCAACCACTTTTATAGCATAGCAACCACTATAATTACCCTAGCAACAGCCTAGCAACCACTTTTATAGCATAGCAACCACTATCATTATCCTAGCAACAGCCTAGCAACCACATTAAATACCCTAGCAACAACCTAGCAACCACTTTTATAGCATAGCAACCACTAAAATTACCCTAGCAACAGCCTAGCAACCACCTGAAGTACCCTAGCAACAACCTAGCAACCACTTTTATAGCATAGCAACCACTATCATTATCCTAGCAACCACCTTAAATACCCTAGCAACAACCTAGCAACCACTTTTATAGCATAGCAACCACTATAATTACCCTAGCAACAGCCTAGCAACTGCCTTAAGTACCCTAGCAACAACCTAACAACCAATTTTATAGCATAGCAACCACTATAATTACCTTAGCAACAGCCTAGCAACCACCTTAAGTACCCTAGCAACAACCTAGCAACCACCTAGCAACCACTTTTATAGCATAGCAACCACTATAATTACCCTAGCAACAGCCTGGCAACCACTTTATAGCATAGCAACCACTATTATTACCCTAGCAACCAACCCAGCAACAACTTTGCATGCACTGTATTTCCTTCAGGAAATGCTTTTCTAGTTATTATTATTCTTCCAGGCCCTAATTTGGCTTGAACCGCTTATCGTGGAAACTTGGTTCAAACTTCGACACGTAGTTCTTGCTGCAAATTTTCGTTCTATGACTTTTCATATTTCTACGACTTTTACTTTTTGAGATATTAAATAAAAACTAAACTTAAAATCTCCATAGAGTTAACATTGGCTTTATGACATCAGAATAGGCTATTAAGGAAATAGAATGCAATCAACTGCACCTGTGCTCTCTCACTGACTGCCTGCAGCAACTTGAATGGAACCTCTTCCTGTGTGTCCCTCTCCATTCACCTGAATAGCTCACTTCTAATCCCAACTTTCTTTCACTTCTTTTTCTTCACTTTCCCTCATTTTCTCTATCTATCTATTTCTCCCAATTTCAATAACTTTTAACTATTCTTACTTTTTTTACTATTTACACATTTTATAGCATGGTAACCACTATAATGACCCTAGCAACAGCCTAGCAACCACTTTTATAGCATAGCAACCACTATCATTATCCTAGCAACAGCCTAGCAACCACCTTTAAATATTCTAGCAACAACCTAGCAACCACATTTTATAGCATAGCAACCACTATAATTACCCTAGCAACCACTTTTTATAGCATAGCAAACCACTTTCATTATCCAAGCAACAGCCTAGCAAACCACCTTAAATACCCTAGCAACAACCTAGCAAACCACTTTTATAGCATAGAAAAAAACCACTAAAATTACCCTAGCAACAGCCTAGCAACCAATCTTAAGTACCCTAGCAACAACCTAGCAACCACTTTTATAGCATAGCAACCACTATAATTACCCCCTAGCAAAGAAAGTGCAACCACTTTTATAGCATAGCAACCACTATCATTATCCTAGCAACAGCCTAGCAACCACCTTTTAAATAGCCTAGCAACAACCTAGCAAACCACCTTTAAGTGCCCTAGCAAACAACCTAGCAAACAATTTTATAGCATATCAACCACTATAATTACCTTAGCAACAGCCTAGCAAACCACCTTAAGCACCCTAGCAACAACCTATAGCAAACCACTTTTTATAGCATAGCAACCACTGTAATTACCCTAGCAACAGCCTAGCAAACCACTTTATAGCATAGCAAACCACTATAATTACCCTAGCAACCAACCCAGCAACAACTTTGCATGCACTGTATTTCCTTCAGGAAATGCTTTTCTAGTTATTATTCCAGGCCCTAATTTGGCTTGAACCGCTTATCGTAGAAACTTGGTTCAAATTTACATAGCTCTTGCTCTAAATTTTCGTTCTATGACTTTTCATATTTCTACGACTTTTACTTTTTTTGAGATATTAAATAAATAAAAACTAAACTTAAAATTCTCCATAGACTTAACATTGGCTTTATGACATCATAATAGGCTATTAAGGAAATAGAATGCAATCAACTGAACCTGTGTTTCTCTCACTGACTGCCTGCAGCAACTTGAATGGAACCTCTTCCTGTGTGTCCTCTCCATTCAACTGAATAGCTCACTTCTAATCCCAACTTTCTTTCACTTCCTTTTTTTTCACTTTCCTCATTTTCTCTATATCTATCTATTTCTCCCAATTTCAATAACTTTTAACTATTCTTACTTTTTTTTTACTATTTACACATTTTATAGCATGGTAACCACTATAATGACCCTAGCAACAGCCTAGCAACCACTTTTATAGCATAGCAAACCACTATCATTATCCTTTAGCAACAGCCTAGCAACCACCTTAAATATCCTAGCAACAACCTAGCAAACCACTTTTATAGCATAGCAACCACTATAATTAGCAACCCTAGCAACCACTTTTATAGCATAGCAACCACTATCATTATCCTAGCAACAGCCTAGCAAACCACATTAAATACCCTAGCAACAACCTAGCAAACCACTTTATAGCATAGAAAACCACTAAAATTACCCTAGCAACAGCCTAGCAACCCACCTGAAGTACCCTAGCAACAACCTAGCAACCACTTTATAGCATAGCAACCACCTATCATTATCCTAGCAACCACCTTAAATACCCTAGCAACAACCCAGGGGCAAACCACTTTATGCATAGCAACCACTATAATTACCCTAGCAACAGCCTAGCAACTGCCTTAAGTGCCCTAGCAACAACCTAACAACCAATTTTATAGCATAGCAACCACTATAATTACCTTAGCAACAGCCTAGCAAACCACCTTAAGTACCCTAGCAACAACCTAGCAAACAACCACCTAGCAACCACTTTTATAGCATAGCAACCACTATAATTACCCTAGCAACAGCCTGGCAACCACTTTATAGCATAGCAACCACCATTATTACCCCTAGCAACCAACCCAGCAACAACTTTGCATGCACTGTATTTCCTTCAGGAAATGCTTTTCTAGTTATTATTATTCTTCCAGGCCCTAATTTGGCTTGAACCGCTTATCGTGGAAACTTGGTTCAAACTTCGACACGTAGTTCTTGCTGCAAATTTTCGTTCTATGACTTTTCATATTTCTACGACTTTTACTTTTTGAGATATTAAATAAAAACTAAACTTAAAATCTCCATAGAGTTAACATTGGCTTTATGACATCAGAATAGGCTATTAAGGAAATAGAATGCAATCAACTGCACCTGTGCTCTCTCACTGACTGCCTGCAGCAACTTGAATGGAACCTCTTCCTGTGTGTCCCTCTCCATTCACCTGAATAGCTCACTTCTAATCCCAACTTTCTTTCACTTCTTTTTCTTCACTTTCCCTCATTTTCTCTATCTATCTATTTCTCCCAATTTCAATAACTTTTAACTATTCTTACTTTTTTTACTATTTACACATTTTATAGCATGGTAACCACTATAATGACCCTAGCAACAGCCTAGCAACCACTTTTATAGCATAGCAACCACTATCATTATCCTAGCAACAGCCTAGCAACCACCTTAAATATTCTAGCAACAACCTAGCAACCACATTTATAGCATAGCAACCACTATAATTACCCTAGCAACCACTTTTATAGCATAGCAACCACTTTCATTATCCAAGCAACAGCCTAGCAACCACCTTAAATACCCTAGCAACAACCTAGCAACCACTTTTATAGCATAGAAACCACTAAAATTACCCTAGCAACAGCCTAGCAACCACCTTAAGTACCCTAGCAACAACCTAGCAACCACTTTTATAGCATAGCAACCACTATAATTACCCTAGCAACAGCGTAGCAACCACTTTTATAGCATAGCAACCACTATCATTATCCTAGCAACAGCCTAGCAACCACCTTAAATAGCCTAGCAACAACCTAGCAACCACCTTAAGTACCCTAGCAACAACCTAGCAAACAATTTTATAGCATATCAACCACTATAATTACCTTAGCAACAGCCTAGCAACCACCTTAAGTACCCTAGCAACAACCTAGCAACCACTTTTATAGCATAGCAACCACTGTAATTACCCTAGCAACAGCCTAGCAACCACTTTATAGCATAGCAACCACTATAATTACCCTAGCAACCAACCCAGCAACAACTTTGCATGCACTGTATTTCCTTCAGGAAATGCTTTTCTAGTTATTATTCCAGGCCCTAATTTGGCTTGAACCGCTTATCGTAGAAACTTGGTTCAAATTACGTCACGTAGCTCTTGCTCTAAATTTTCGTTCTATGACTTGTCATATTTCTACGACTTTTACTTTTTGAGATATTAAATAAAAACTAAACTTAAAATCTTCATAGACTTAACATTGGCTTTATGACATCATGATAGGCTATTAAGGAAATAGAATGCAATCAACTGCACCTGTGCTCTCTCACTGACTGCCTGCAGCAACTTGAATGGAACCTCTTCTCTGTGTCCCTCTCCATTCAACTGAATAGCTCACTTCTAATCCCAACTTTCTTTCACTTCCTTTTCTTCACTTTCCCTCATTTTCTCTATCCCTCTCTCTATTTCTCCCAATTTCAATAACTTTTAACTATTCTTACTTTTTTTTTTACTATTTACACATTATAAAGCATGGTAACCACTATAATGACCCTAGCAACAACCTAGCAACCACTTTTATAGCATAGCAACCACTATAATTACCTTAGCAACAGCCTAGCAACCACCTTAAGTACCCTAGCAACAACCTAGCAACCACTTTTACAGCATAGCAACCACTATAATTACCCTAGCAACCAACCCAGCAACAACTTTGCATGCACTGTATTTCCTTCAGGAAATGCTTTTCTAGTTATAACCTTTTCTTTTTACCTTTTCAAGAATTAATGCGACTCTAACCGTTTAACGTACAGACATGTTGAAATAACCGTTCTGAAGGTCTGGAGTGGGGCAAGAGAGTTATTTTTTCAGATTTTTAAAAAAGTTTATACTTTTTGAGAAAAAGGGATTAAAAATGGTAAAAAGCTCATTTTTCCCCCATAGACTTCAAAGGCTGTGATGTCATAATGGCCTAAAGGCAGCTGCGCTTGTTAAGCTCCCAGAGAAGTTCCCGGGCTAATTAGAACACTGGCACAGGTGTCACCTGTGAATTCAACGGTATGGGACAGGCGCCTCGATCACGACAGTATTATGATTTTGAGAATCTGAGTGAAATCACTGAAACGTCTGATTCGGGAGCCACTGTAGGCCTACATCACATCCCTGCAAAGTTTATTTCAAAAATATTTCCCAACCAGCAGTGATCCATTTAATGCAGCATGTTGGTATTTCATTGAATATATTGTACAATGCTGTAAAATATTGGCCTATGCTTCCTAATATGTTGCTGGAAAACAGAAATGTGTGTTTAATTTACAATGGCACATTATGTATTTATTTATTATATCTGCAGCACCAGCTGATTTTAACTCTGCTGCCGAGGATATATTTGGAACTTGTCATTATTTCAATAAATTTGACAATTTTAAGTTTGACCTACCACTTTCTTAGAGCGATGAGGGACAGGTGGGGTTTAAAAATGCCCCCTTGATCTAAGTGGGGAATAAAAGAAAAAGTTTGAGAACCACTGGCGTAAAATAACTTGATTGTAGGCTTAGCTGTTAGTTTGTTGCTCAGTTGAACATATTTATCTAACAGCTGTCCCCCCCCCCCTTCTATTTCTGTTAGGTGCCGCTTCACTCTGCTACTGAAGGATCAGGCTGACTGCAACTGCTATGGATGGCAGGAAAACACAGTACACGTGAATTTCTAGATGAAGAGTGAATAAATGCACTTGCTTAACTGATAACAATTGAGTTTGAATTGAATTGAGTCAATGGTTATTTATGCAAGCTTGTGTAGCCTAAACAAGACATACCTAGGCCTAGCCAAATTTATCCTGGCTGTAGATAAAGCAGGATATGAATTTCCCAATATTTTGCCAGATTAGGCTAATAGTGGTTTACTGAGGTTTAATATCAATTGAAATAGCACTGAAATCACGTTGATCTTTAGTTTGGTTGTAATTTCAACATTGTTTCAATATTCATTTTAGTGGAAATACCATTGAAATCCCATTGATCTGTAGTTAGAATTTCAACGTTGCTTTAATATTAATGAAGGGTGCAAAAGTGATGTAGAATAAATGTTGCAGTGCGACGTTGATTCAATTATTTTAACATTGACAAAGTAATTGTTAGCTGGCTGCAGAATGAGCAGTCATCAACACCAACTGAAAGCCCCATTTTGCAGGTACAGTAGTCTTAATAATAATAATAATAATAATAATAATAATAAGCTTTATTTGTATAGCACCTTTCATACACAGAATGCAGCTCAAAGTGCTTTACATTTGAAGCATGTAACACAATGATAGTCAGTCAGTCATTATCAATCACTTTTCTTTGCTGTTTATGATCTACTCAGCAACATATCAAAAATATAGAAAATGACGTCATAAGACTGGCAGCCTTAACCCTCTTACCCCCCACAAGCATGCCATATGGCAACTGTGGCAAGGAAAAACTCCCATATTCCAGGAAGAAACCTTGAGCAGAACCTGACTTAATAGGGGGAGCCCATCTGCTTCTCGCTGGCTGCGCCCTCCAATAGTAGCAGATGTAGAATAATCTGAAAATGTAGTCTACAGGATAAGATGAGTTAACTAAAAGCTTTCCTGTACAGGTATGTTTTCAGATCTTTTTAAAATATTTACTGAACTCGCCTGCTTGATGTACAGAGGCAGGGTGTTCCATAGTTTGGGGCATAATGGAGAAACGCAGCTTCTCCACTTTGTTTGTGGAGCACTTTGGGTAATGCATTAAAAGATTAGAATTGGATGATCTAAGTTTCCTTTGTGGTTGATGAGATATTAAAAGCTCAGAGATATATGAAGGTGCTATGCCATTCAGAGCTTTGTAAGTAATTAACATAACCTTAAAATCAATTTTTATAGGAAATAGGGAGCCAGTGCAGTTCAGCCAACACAGGGGTGATGTGTTCTCTCTTCTTAGTCTTAGTTAAAAAGTCTAGCCGCAGAGTTCTGTATGAGTGCCAATTTCTTTAGATGTTTTTGGGAAGACCAGTGAAAAGTGCATTGCAGTAGTCTAACCTGCTAGTGATAAAGGCGTGAATTAGTTTTTCTGCATCTTGTTGAGTTAAAAAGGGCCGCACTTTGGCAATGTTTCTCAAGTGGAAATAGGCTGTCTGAGTAACTTTACTGATATGGGGCTTAAAACTTAACTCTGCATCTAAGATGACACCGAGGCTTGTTACTTTTGGTTTAACCTGGTGTGCCAAGTTCCCCAGATTACTAAGAATAATATCTCGCTTTAGTTTTGGTCCAACCAGAAGTACCTCTGTTTTGTCATCATTTAGTTTCAAAAAGTTTTTGCTCATCCACTGATTAATGGAGGTTAGGCATGCAGTGAGGGAGCAAAGGCCATCTGGGTTAGTTGGCTCCACAGAAATATACAATTGGGTATCATCTGCGTAGCTGTGGAAGTTTACATTATGCTGACTTATGACGTTTCCCAATGGAAGCATATATAGAGAAAATAGCAGGGGACCAAGGCAGCTCCCCTGGGCCACACCAAAAGGCAAGTCATGTTTTTCAGATACATGATCTCCTAGACTGATATAAAAATCTCTGCCAGTAATGTAGGTTTGAAACCAGTTTAGAGCATTATCAGAGAGACCCACCCACTTCGCAAGGCAGTGAATTAGGATGCTATGATCAATGGTGTCAAATGCCGCACTCAAATCCAGAAGAATAAGGATTGAGACTTTGTTTGAGTCAGTAGCTAGTCTGAGATCATTGACTATTTTTACTAGAGCCGTTTCTGTGCTGTGATTTGATCTAAAACCTGATTGGAATTTTTCAAGGATACTGTTTTCGTTGAGGAAGGTATTTAACTGATTACAAACAACTTTTTCAAGTACTTTGCTCAAAAACGATAGATTTGATATAGGCCTGTAGTTGTTCAGATTGGTATGGTCAAGATTTGACTTTTTAAGTAAAGGTTTCACAACAGCGGTTTTAAAAGCAGTTGGAAATATACCTGTTTCTAATGAGGTATTTATTACCTTGAGAAAAAAGGGAGCTAAGCTATCATATACTTTTTTGAGGAATGTAGTAGGGATTGGATCTAAAACACATGTTGAGCCGGTTTGAGTTATAATTTTATCAAGCTCAGATTGAGTAATAGTGCTAAAGGACCTTAATTTTGGGGGGCTGTTTTTGGGTGTACTATCAAACATATTACTTGTGTTACCAATAGCCTCCCTTATAGAAATGACTTTGTTTTTGAAGAAGTCTGCAAATTCTTCGTGATCTTAGAGAGGATGCCTGACTGAGTGTATCAAAAGGTGTTTGATGCAATAGCCTATCAATGGTAGAGAACAACACCCTAGAGTTTCCACTGTTTTCAGCAATTACCTTAGAGAAGTGGTTCCTCCTCTCATTCCGAATAGCTCTATTATAATTTGCTATTTTTTCTTTTAGAATGGCACGGTGAACCTGTAACTTAGTTTTTCTCCATGTTCTCTCAGCTTTTCTATATGATCTTTTTAGATCATGGATATTTTCGTTCATCCAAGGTGTCAGTTTGCTACAGGGCCTTTTTTTAGTCTTTAAGGGTGCCACTCTGTCAAGCAGAGCGCCTAATTCACGATTGAGAGCCTTTACCATTTGATCAATGGGATGATGTAAAATATCTAAATTGATGGAGTCTATAAGAGCTATGAACTGCTGTTCTGCTCTAATGTCCAAGAGTCGCGATTTGATTGCAATTTTGGGATGAATTTTTGGAGTATGTAGTACTATATTAAAAGATACACAATGATGATCAGACATATTTATATCATTTACTGATAAGTCTGTGACTTCTATCCCTCTAGAAATGACTAGATCGAGGGTGTTGCCAAGGTTGTGGGTGGGTCCTGTAACATGCTGCTTTAGCCCTAAACTGTCCAACACATTAAGGAACTTACTGGCTTTAGCATCAGTTGTCTTATTGACATGACATTAGCATCAGTTGTCTTGCATTGCATACTCTGAATTACATTTTCCAAAGGCCAGCTTTCATGCTTGTGTCACAACTTCAGAACGGCTTGACGCACATGCTTCAAATTTGGTGTGAACATTTGTATGGACTCAATGATGAAGTCAAATGTCAAGGCCAAACCCACCTTGAGTGTGATATCTCAAGATATCTTTTCAGGAATCTCCCCACCAACATTAAGCCAGCAGCTTTCCATCCACTATTGTAATTCCTCTGGCATTACATTTTCTAGTTATCTGTGGAATGTTTCAATTGACATATCATGCTTCATGTAAATGGTTAGTTTAAGGGAAACAAATTATTGAAGACTTCAAGACTCACCAATTTCATTACACAAATGCAAAGACCACTCTTCATATTCTATCACAGTCCAAATCACAGTGTGTGCCGCCTGTAAAAGTGCCCTCTCACATTTTATAAATCGTCAGTAGTGGGAACCGGATTACTCTGCAATCTCCTCTAGCGTTGTTTTTGTTGTCCTCATGATTTCCTTTGAAAAGTTTCTCATATTAAAAAGGAGAAATCAATTATCAACAATGACAAGCCAGCTGGAACCTGCCAGATAGACAGACAGACCAACAGACCAACAGACCAACAGACAGACAGACAGACAGACAGACAGACAGACAGACAGACAGATAGACAGATAGATAGATAGATAGCCATGACCTTTGGGGACAGCCGTGGCCTACTGGTTAGGGCTTCGGACTTGTATCCAGAGGGTTGCCGGTTCAAACCCCAACCAGTAGGAATGGCTGAAGTGCCCTTGAGCAAGGCACATAACCCCTCACTGCTCCCTGAGTGCCGCTGTAGCAGCTGTAGCAGGCAGCTCACTGCGCTGGGATTAGTTTGTGCTTCACCTCACTGTGTGTTCACTGTGTGCTGAGTGTGTTTCACTAATTCAATGGTTCTCAAATGGGGGTACGCGTACCCCTGGGGGTACGTGAAGGCACTCCAGGGGGTCCGTGAGATTTTAAAATACATATATTTAAAAAGTAGAATCCATGCAAAAATACTTTACAAACAATTATTTAATAAATATTTCAGGAAAATATAAGTTCATAAAATGAATTTTATATTTTAGTAGGCTATTCAATTTCATTATCCTAAAAACCCAGAGTCCCCCCCATACCAGGATGATTCGACCCAACCCGTCACATGCCACCCGCCATCGCCTGTTAATCACTGTCAAAACTGAAACGAAGTTTTAATCATTTGCAATAAATTTAGTCATGGATTATTAAAATTTAAAATGTTCAAAATAGTTTTTTTTCCAAATGTTTGAATTTTGTATGTGTTTATCAGTTCTAAAGTTTAATAAATTAGACACTGATGGCACATTGCTCTGTTTTAAGTCTTTTTTTCTCAACTAAAAATGCTTTACTTAGGGGGTACTTGGCTGAAAAAATATTTCACAGGGGTACATCAGTGAAAAAAGGTTGAGAACCACTGCACAAAGACCAAATTTCCTTCACGGGATCAAAATAGTTTTTATACTTATACTTAGATAGATACTTTATTAATGAGTGAGAAGGGACCCAAAAAGTAGGCCTATATCATTTTGACATTGTAAACATTCTCTAAGATGAATGAAAATAAGTTTGCAGTAAAGCTACTCTACTAGTAGTGGTGCTCCCTGATCGGTCCCTTGGTGCCCTACGCAGTACGCACAGTGCGAGATGCTCGTGGTGGTAGCAGCGGCACTGGACACTTTGTTCCAGGTGCGTTTACAGTAGATTGGCCATTGACAACTATCGTTATACGTTTCAATCGGCATAGGCTGATCATGTGCTTCATGTAGGCTAAATGCTTAGTTTTTAGACTTGCCTCAAAGAGCCGGTTTAGGTGATGTCAACACTAAACTCATTTTGTTGTTAGATTTTGATTGTGCAAATTGAGGAAATCAATCTGCGCAGGCTTATGCTCATCTGAACATGCCTTAGAAGTTGAACTGCAGGTTAAAATGGCGTTGTTTAACGTTTCAACATTTCCTCGACTGTTTTGCGACGTAAGGTTGCCAAAGGTTTTGTTCTCTGGAGCGCAATTCAGTGACATGACTTCCCGAACTTCGACACTGTGCTCTCTGCGGACAAGGTGCGTAACACTATGCTAATGCTAACACTTCGTAAAACTTGGTAAAATATTGTTGCGTACTTGACCTTGTGTAAACTTTTCGGACTGGTGTCGCGCAGTCCGTTGTTGTGTGCCATGCCTTCTGTGTTTTCCACGTATAGACTACTGGTTTCCTTGCGCGTGCTCGCGTTGCTCACAGCAGAAGTTTTCAGTCAATCACAAACAAGTTGTTTTAGACGGATTTGAAGTCTCATTTTATATCTAGGCTACACAGCACTACACTACACTATAGCCAGTAGGACGAAACATAGCCTATGTAAAATATTTCTGCAAACTAGCATTAGGCCTAAACTGGATTCGATCCTACAGTGAATACATCTACTAAACACCTAATCTCACTGAGCTACTCCATTACTTATTCCGACAAAATTACGAACATAGGCTACATATTTTTTGCAAACTCGCTTCATGCAATCCTTGAAGACATATCGGACTGGTGCGCTAAAATGTCAATCATTTCTTCTCTCACCATTTAATTTCTCAGAATTTATCCTAGCCTACTATAACATCAGCACCTAAGACATATTTTATTCTGACTGACCATATTGATCAACCACAAAGATATAGATATAGGACATTTGCGATGCACTTAGCCTGACGCAACTGATATCCTCTCCCACTCGTTGCGATGCACTTAGCCTGACGCAACTGATATCCTCTCCCACTCGTCTAAACCAAAAACACATGGATAAATCAACCTTGCTTGATGTGATTCTAACAAATGCCCCACATACATATACAGCTATTGGCATATTCTGTAATGATATTAGTGATCATTGTACTATTGCCTGTGTTAGAGACTGCAAGCTTCCTAAAACTAAGCCACGATTTATCTTTAAGAGGAATTATAAAAGCTTTAATGAACAAGCCTTCCTGCATGATGTTTACCATAGTGATTTGAACTTTGTGTGTGGGATGGTGGATGTAGAACTGGCATGGGATTTCTTTAAAAACACCTTCCTGTCCCTAATTGATAAACATGCACCTCTGAGAAGGTATAGGATTAGCGGTAAAAATAACCTTTCATGAAAAAATTGCATCTGCTATCAGAGAAAGGGATAGAGCATGGACCAAAGCAAAACAAAACAATGATACCAAGCACTGGACAATTTATAGGGCACTAAGAAACCAATGCACCAGGTTGATAAGAAATGCAAAAAGTGGTCACTATCTTGAATTAATAAATGAAAACTTAAATGACCCTAGAAAATTCTGGAAGTTGGTAAAATCTACAGCTGAAGAGGTTACACCTCCAACTCTTCCAAAATTCTTAAAAAGAAACCAAAATGAAATCACAGGGAAACAAAACATTGTGGATGCCTTTAATATTCATTTTATCAATGCAGGGGTGAATACTCAATCCAATATATCAGTAAATATTGAGGAGCGTGCAATTACAACTACACGTGACTCTGCACACAAATTCCATTTTTCAACGATTCTTGCCTCCCAAGTTCATAAGGCCCTTTCAACCCTGGACTGTAAAAAGTCCTCTGGACCAGACCAGATAGAACCATTTTTTTTAAAGACCGCAGCGGACCTGATTGCTGAACCCATTGCCTCAATTTTTAATCTTAGTTTATGTAGTGGGTCTATTCCCAGCTCCTGGAAGTCAGCTCAGGTCCTCCCGTTACTAAAAGGAGGTGATCCTTCTGCATTGGATAATTACCGCCCCATATCCAGATTGTCCATTATAGCCAAAGTATTAGAATCCCTTGTAAATGAACAGCTAAAAATCTTTCTATCTGATAATAATATTTTAAGTCCCACACAGTCTGGCTTTAGGCAAGGTCACAGTACTACAACTACTGTAACAGCTGTCACAAATGACATTATTACTGCCTTGGACCACAAAAAATCATGCGCCGCTCTTTTCATTGATTTATCTAAGGCATTTGATACTGTTGATCACAATCTCTTATTACAAAGGCTGTGTACTTTGGGCTTCAGTGACTCTGTATTGGCCTGGCTTGATGACTACTTAACTAGGAGAACACAGTGTGTCTCCTTAGAGGATTGTCACTCTGTATATCTGGGAGTAAAGACCCTTGTGTCCCACAAGGGTCAATCTTAGGGCCTATTTTGTTTACTCTGTATATAAATAACATAGGTTTGGGTTTAGACCCGGCCAAGGTACACCTTTATGCAGATGATACAATCCTTTATGCTATTGCTCCCTCAATACAAGAGGCAATGGATACCCTACAGGCTGCATTTGATTCACTACAAATGTCTTTAGTCAAGTTAAAACTGGTATTAAATTCCAAAAAAAACAAAATATATGACTTTCACACGGGCACGGTCAATATCTGACTGTACAATACTGTCACTGGATGGCACTCAAATAGAAAGGGTAACCTCATATAAATACCTTGGCATCTGGCTTGATGACAAGTAATCTTTTGATGTTCACATAGATAATCTTTTAAAGAAATTGAGGCCTAAGTTAGGTTTTTATTTCCGTTTAAAGAATTGCTTTCCTTTTACTGCAAGAAAAACATTGTACCTTTTTATCAGTGTTAGATTATGGTGACTTAATATATATGCATGCCTCTCTAGGCCTCCTAAAGAAACTGGATGTGGTGTATCACTCTGCTTTGCGGTTTGTAATAGGAGCACCTTCTAGAACACATCACTGCATGCTATATGAAAAGGTAAATGGACTTCACTGCATCTAAGAAGAAAAATCCATATTTTAATCTTTATATTTGTAATCTTTTGTCACTTTGCCCTTCTACATACAACACCCGTTCCTCAAACAAGCTCCTCCTACAGTCTTCAACTTCCCGAACTAAACTGGGAAAATCTGCCTTTTCATCCTTTGCACCACATGCATGGAATGAGCTACAACACACACTTAACATGGACTCCTTACCCTCCTTAAAAGTATTTTAAAGCTTGCTTACACTGAGCAGTGTCACTGCTTCTAGTGTTCTATTTTTATATTATTCTTTGTTGTCTCTGACTTTGTGTTTTCTGTGTTAGTGTGCTGTTGTTGTTAGTGTGCTTTGTTGTCTCGGACTCTGTGTCCTCTGTGTTAGTGTGCTGTTGTTGTTAAGTGTGCTTTGTTGTCTCTGACAACAAATGTCTTCTGAAGACATTTATTTTGAAACAGTTGTGGGCAGAGGAAATGGTTGAACAGGATCTGTAGTCTTAAGAGAGCCAGATTGCATGCTTAAAACCTGAGACAGAGTATATAGTTTAAAAGTTAAATGTAGATGGATGTTGATAGACAGAAAGTTGAATGGATATTGATAGGCAGATTGCCTAGTTGAGCAGCTGGAAGTTGATACAGGTGCAAATCAAGTTAATTAGTCCATTGTGATGTCATAGTACCAATACAAAGTCTATGGGGAAAAATAAGCTTGTTTTTTTATTAATATATCAAAAAGTATAACGTTTACAAAAGTGAAAAATACATTCCTCAAGTGTCCTTTTCAAGAATGTTACAAAGTTTGAATGAAGTTTCTACGTTAAAGGAACCATATGTAAGATTGTGGCCAAAACTGGTACTGCAATCAATTTGAAATGACTCTAGAGCGTTGTATCCCCTCCCCCTCCCCCCTGAGGTTGGCAACCCGGATGCCGAAACACTACTGACTTTGTGATTAGTAGATAGGTGGAGGGTGGCGCATCAGGCCAAAACACAACATGACATGACAAAACACAACATCAACATCAGTTGGGGGCTGCAACTTCACTTTTTTAAATGACAATATCCTGGCCGGACTACTGTTGTCAGTGATATAAGTATTTGAAATGAACATGATTTCTTAATGTCTAGTGACATATCAAGGCCATTTTATGATTAATTGAAATACATTTCTTGCATACGGTTCCTTTAAATGGTTGAAGCTGAATTAGACACAGAAATTTGGTGGGAAGAAGAAGAAGACTTCAGATAACAGAACAGTGCATTTTCATGCACTGTAATTACCTTGCCTATTTGCAATGAGAGTGAAATTCGCCTCTTGTGTTGTTACAAGGGAGGCCGCTGTGTTTGGAGAATATGATAGTGACGTCAAGTCAGAATTTCCGAATATATGGGTGTTATTTCAGTTAGCCTATTAGCTGGTTTGATGCTCATTGAGCTCAATGCAAATCAAACCAGCTAATAGGCTAACTGGAAATCTTACCATGCCAATCTCTAGGTATGGTGGGGGTATGTGATGATGTGGGGCTATTTTAATTCCAAAGACCAAGGTAACTTTATCAGGATGCACAGTATTCTGGATCCATGGAAATAACTGGCCTTTAAAAAAAAAAAATCTGCCTGTCTCTATGGGAATTTAACATAGGGGTGGGAATACTTATGACCCCTGTATTTTAAAGAAGAACATTTATTTATTTATGATACATTATTCATTCACTAAGAAAATTGGTGTCCTTAAAGGTTAGATATTTCCTCATTTTTCACTTAAGGCATTAAGATCAATTTCCAAAAGATGATTTTATATTCCTCTTTTCAGTCAACTTTAGTGTGGGTGCCAATACTTTTGGCCATCACTGTACCTACATGAACTTCCACATATCCAACATGTGCCTAGAATTGGTGCAACATGTACATATTATGTTGGAACATGATGAATACATGTAGCCTTGTGTTGGAACATGAATACATGTAGGAACACTGTACAATGTTGAAACTTCATTAAATAAACATTCATTAGCCCATTTGTGTCGTTATTAGTGATAAGCTAATGCTATTGTTGCTTAAAACTATTATGCGTAATACTAATGAAGCCTGTAGGCTCAAAATTGCAAACAGTGGATTAGGGCCATGACCGAAACGCTTCCCAAATAGCATTTTTTTTAACCAGTAATATTGTTCAAAACAGCATCAAACCTCATCAGTAGCTTTCTCAGGGTTCCTACACATGAAACAAAGTTGTCTGGCAATGCAGACTGATCGGGGGACCTGTTTATCCAGCTGTGGATCGCCAGTCGAATTGGCAAATTTTAGGCTTATTATAAATTCACATTTTTTTTCAATTTGGCTATACAGTAGGGTATACTGTAGGCTACAATTGAAGTCCCTAAAAGTTCCTATGATTCACAACAACTTGCAACACTACATCGACACTACAGTAGTTCACCGCAATTTGTAACCCTATGTTGGTCATGTTAGGCGGTTGCTTGCAACATAATGTGAAACTAATATCTAAGTTAGTAGAAAATTATGTTTAAAGACTAAAAGGCAGACAAAATGCAACAAAATCATAACCTCCGGAGAGGTAGGCTACACATTTGTCATCGCATGACAAAGCTGTGAAATGCTGGTAGGTTGGTCAGTATAGGCATTCAACATGACGTGTGATGGATCCACCAGTTGGTAGGAAGGGAAGTTTTTGGCATCATTCCTGCGTTATAGCTAGGCAGGAACTCAATGGATGGAGCAGCGCGGCAGATCTCTCACAGAGTAACGGTACATGTCCATTACATTCACATTAGTCACATTAGATACAAGAGACAGCGACAAAGCGGCAGGCTACCAGTCATTTTCAATGGGAGTGGCCGTTTGCCAGCAACAAGGGCCAAAATAGCACAGCCTAGTTTACAACCCACTCAGCGGCAAGTTTGTGGAGTTGTTGCTGTCTTTTGTAGATGTGACTGTATGGTTACTGCAGCACAGTTGCTTGCAGACACCTAGCCCTCTTCTCATCGCTGCTTGTGGGCGTGTAGTAGGCTAAAGTCTTTGGTGTGAAGCATTTTATTTAACCAAAATACACAATGCCAGCAACAGAACCAAAGTGTGTGTCAAATGGTGCAGAATATCTTACCTTGTGTTTTATTGATGCCTGCAAACATAACCAAATGACATGATACCTGTGTGATCCTTATTCTCTGAATAGGTTGATTAAAAATGTCCAGCAGAACAATATGTCAGCCTCCATATAACAAAATGTACTATTGAGCCCTTTGACTGAATAAGAACATTGCATATCTGCTATAATAAGCAAAGAGTTACATATACAACATTTTTAAGTAGCGTCATGACACTTCTAAACTTACTCAAATTATTATTTTATGTGTATGAATTACCAGCCAGTTGACTTCAATATGTTTTTCCTTATCTCAGATTGGGACTGTGTCATCATTTTTCAACATCGAAAGCCAGAGATGGCCTAGGCCGAAGACTACAATGGGCCAATGAAAAATATGAACATTTACTACAACAACGTTTGCCACGGTTTTATATTCTGTACAGTACATTTCTGAATGGTAAGTTATGTACCATCATCAATTGTTCTGTTGCCAATAAACACTTAAACGTCTGAATGTTGGTTTGAGTGGAATACATTAAGCTACAACTAGTGAGGTAGCGTAGAAACGTTTAGGGGATATGCTGTACAAAAAGACCAAGTATTTTTGCTATCTCAAAAATATTCTTAAAGCAGCCCTAAAGCACTTTTCCTCTGTTGCACACACGCTATTTGTTTATCCAGCATCGGCTTTGGAAATAACAATGTCCACAGACAAGGTATGTTGCACGATTTTTATGAAAGTATGATGTATTGCGACATCAGAAGCAAGTCAAATGTGTAGTTTCTTATGTCTCATTCCCGTCGAACTACAGATCCGCTACCCGATCTGGCAAACTTGCATATATAGCCTTGCGGATATAGCCGATAGAGGGTCGCAAAGTGAATGCAGAAGTGCCGTTCACCCTGTTACGAGTTGATGAACCACTGAAACATTTTTGGGGAAAAAAATTAGTATTACAATTAGAGTATTACAAAAAACTCTTTGGTGTTGCTTTATATATTTAAATGTTAAAGAGAAGTTCTGGAGTTAAAACAACCTGGGGTCTGTTTGTGGTTGATAATGGGTTCAACAGGAACATATTGGAACAGAAGTAAGGCAGTGTGTTGCCTTCAGAAACCATCCTTGTTATAGCCTCTGTACACTTTCAAAGTTTGCAATACTTTGGTTTATCTGTAATACCACTACCAAGTGTAAGATTATTTTGGAATGTTGTCAGTGGCCCGCTGCAACACGCTATAAACAAGGATACAAGGAAGTTTATTGTCACATGCATATAGTTACTGGAAGTAAGAAATGCAGTGAAATTATGTCTGGTGTCAGCCTATTTGTGCATTTATGGGGGTAAAAGTGCAGTAGAAGAGGGGTTTAGTAGATTAAGTGGCAAGGGCTGCATAAGAAGGTGGGGGAGGATTGGGATTGGGGGGGCACCAACAAGGAGCACCAAGAGCAACAGGGGCAAGGAAAAACTCCCTTACCAAGGAAGAAACCTTGGGCAGATCCACGGCTCAAGGGGGCTAACCAACTGCCAGGGGGGTCTTGGTGTGTGTGTTGGGGGGGATGACAGGGGGAGATGGGATAGTGTGCTGTGTATGTGGGGGAGGGCAGTGTGCAATATGTGTGTTGGAGAAGCTTCCTCATGAGACAATGTGCTGTGTATTGTGGGGTGGGGGGGCAGTGTGTTGTAAGTATGTTGGGGATGTGTGTTGGAGAAGCTTCCTGATGAAATAATGTGCTGTGTAAGTGGGGGCAGTGTACTGCAAGTATGGTGAAGGGACTTACTATTGCAAGCAGAGTACTGTATGTATGATGTATGTGAGTGATGACAGTGAAGATGTGTGTGTGTGGAGGGGAGGGTGGAGCAGTGACTGTGTGTGTGGGTAGGTGGGGGCAGTGTGCTGTAAAGCATGTAGAGGATGTGTGTTGGAGAAGATCCTGAAGACAATGTGCTGTGTATGTGGTGGGGGCAGTGTGCAGCAAGTATGTAGAGGAGGCTTACTGTAGCAAGCAGTGTGCTGTATGTATGTGAGGTGATGACAGTGATGATGTAAGTGTGTGTGTTTTGTGAGTGTGTTGGGGGCAGAAGGGCTAGGCAATCAAGGACATCGGTAGATGGAGGAGAAATCAAAAGTAATAAATAAAAAGTTCTATGGAGATGTGCAAAAGCGCAGGATTTCAAAACCCTGTTAGAAATTCCATCCGGTCCAGCAGCTTTTCTACAATTAACCCTCCTAAAGGCATTGCTCACATCGACCTCAAAGACACAGAAAGGTGCATCCTCATTTGCTTCACATGCTGCAGCTAGTGCAAGATAGTCTGTGTTTTTCATGTCAAAGCGAGCATAAAAAGCATTAAGTTCATCAGGGAGGGCTTTACTCACATTCATCATAGGAGGAGACTTTCTTTCAAAGCCAGTGATGGTTTGGAGTCCTTTCCTAATAAAAAAGACTGACTGTTGCCTGTTATATATTATATTGTCTGTGCTTGCATGATAGAGATTTGAATAGCTTGATGCTCTTTAAATATTTTGTTGCATTGTAAAACGTTAGGACGGACATATCCGCAATGTGTGTTCAACAATACAGATCAACAACACTGCCCGACAGTTTCAATCAATACTTGGGCACAAAATGTATTCATTGACAACGTCAATTGTCATGTAAAATATGGCCCAAAAGAGCTCATAAAGATTAATCACACCTATTGGAAATGTCACTCTCAGAGACAAAAATGCACTTTCCAAGATTGTAAATGTAGCCAGTAAGATAGTGCGAGTGAAGTTTGTTGGTCTCACCGAATATTTTAATAAGCAGGTGTTCAACAAAGCGATACAAATATATCAAGACACAGGTCATCCCCTGTATTCTGAATATGTGCTGCTGCCATCTACAGTGGGCATCGCTTTCAAATGACCACTTCAGTCGCGCATTACGAGACGTGAAGCTGCGTGAAGCTTTAGTACCACTTTCAGCCACTGTGCGTCACTCTGCCACTGTACATCGCTCTGCCTGCTGCCCCTACTGAAAAAGCAGGAGACTTGCCGAGAGTAATCCCAGCCTACGAATTCAATAACAAAATAAATCATGCATAATTAAACATTACCTCCATTTAGGCTACTTGGGTATGTCTTAAGGCTTGACTACACGGTGGTAAGGGACTGTTCGTTATTTATAAACGGGGCCACCGGAGGGATTTTGAGTGCTTCAATCAAAAGTTGCATGACCCTCCCTGCCTGCAAAAAATTTTCAACGACCCTCCAGCAGTTTTCAAAAAAAGACATGACCCTCCCTGGCTAATTGTCGATATCTTCCTACCTTTTTTTAAGCCTTAGAAAACATAACGACTTAGGCTACCGTTCTAAAATCAACCTCTGCTTTCTGATCTTACACATCACACTTCACCAAGATGGTGGCCATTTCAGTAGATTTACTCACTAACATTGTTGTGGAAACACAATAAGCATGGAAACTAAATGCACACTTCCTGCAACTGCATTTGCCTACTTGAAATAAGTTAGGCCTACTCCTCTAGTAAGTATTCACATGAAATAAAACAATAAAACATTGAGACCATTCAACAAAGCACACTGGGTAATAACAAATTCAACACATGAACTTGTTGCTATGGACTCGTCTCTCATTTTAACTTTTCCCGCTGTCTTGCCGTTTTAATATTTTCCGTAAAATATCCAATATTACTGTAATACTCTCATAACATTAGTCCTGCATTCTGGCCTGTTTCTGTGTTGTCCTGTTGTTACCTCTTGCCCTTCCAGTGAAACAGATGTATTCAAATCATCGTTTTGCTTGCTTGAATGCGAACTCAGAGTGATGTTAACCCTAGGCCTATTTAAGTTAACGGCGGGTTGTCGTGGAGAACCACGATTCATTTGGCGCTTGGTGTTAGGCCCAGAGGCTATCTCGCGCACCTGCCAGGCTACTCAGCTAGCCTACGAGTAGACAAAGAATTTCCCCTGTATATTCACTCCAAGTTGGCCTACCATAACTTACCAACTCTACACTGTAGACCATAAACTGGCTATTTATATGACCAATGTATTTGTTCAACTTTATGAAGCAGAATCACGCACTGCTACTTGGAACGTAACACATTTTTGTTGGCAGGAGAGAGAATGACAGCGATTAACAAATTGCACTTGTTGCTGGTTACCAATAAATAGGGCCTAGGCTACTATATTTTTTGCAAACAACAAAAACGGAAAGGATGGAGACACGTTAGGAGCTGGATGAATGAAGCACAAGTAGGCTATGCTTTATGTTAAGCATGCACACTGTTTAAAGTTAGGCTACACGGTAAACTAGAAGTAAACCAAAGTTAAATTTAGCTTTTTTAGGGCTGGATAAAGTTGACTAAATGGATATAGGCTGTTAGGCGTGAATAAAGTAGGCTACTTTGTTGCTCCAACCCTTCCAACGTTAATGGGGCTTAATGTTGACATTTTCGGGTATTTCTTGTGAGAAACCGGGAAATCTCCCTTATTTTCATTGTTCAATGTTGACAGAGCTATGGAACGAAAGAGAACGTTATATGGCGACAGAAATCAACAATCAAACAAGCCACTTTGATGTTTTGCTGTTTTCATTAATAGCCTACAAAAGATGGGTGACCCCCCCCTTCCTGGACAAAAAAAGTTAGGTGACCCTCCCCTCAACAAAGAATAAAAAGACATGACCCTCCCCTATTTTCCTCCGGTGGACCCGTTTATAAATAACGAACAGTCCCTAAGGCAAAACAAATAGCCTAGTAGCCTAATGAAACATACGGATTGATGTAGTATCTTTGTAACATTATTAAATTAATCTGTTACTATGCCTATGCCTACGTTTGCAAAAGAGAACATTTTAATTTGATTCACAATAATGTTACATTTAATTTACATGTTGACAATGAGTTGCCTAGTTTTGGTTGTTGGTGGCGTTATTGCATGTTAGTTATGCCTACAATGCAAAATTGCTTCCTCACGATTGGAAGCTCCTGTAGCCGCATAGGATTTCAAAACAGGCGAAATGCCACAAAACCGGTTTGTGAATAGGTCTGTGAGTTAGGAGTCCTCTTGACTTCTTTTAAGCTATCACAGCTGGTGGGAAGGTGTGATTTGTTGGGGGCAGGGCCGGATTAACTGGGCACAAATGTCTGATGGCCCCCCCTGCCCCCCAGTCAACGTGAATCGGGTGGTCAGTTAATAGGCTATGCCGGCTATGCCATTTTGAATATTAGTGTCGGGTGAATTAGGAAATGTTCTCAAAGTAGCCTTATGGCTGAAAGCTGCCTGGGATCCCCCCTGTCAAGCTAATAACCATACAAACGCGCACACTCATTGTTTCAAAAGGAGTAAATTCGGCTTTGTCAGAACTGAGCTGTGGACGACATGGCACGGCATGCCCAATTGAAAATAAATTAACGCAACGCAACACAGACCCCGCTTCTCCCGCGTCAGTCACTGACATGAACGAAACACAGAACCCTCTTCTCTCACAGCAGTCACTGACAGTAGCCTAGAATAAATGCATGGGGAAAAAAACTTGCCATGACAAAGACATCGTAAAACACTGAAAGTTAATATTTTGTCACTATAACATACATATGTCCTTTGTCAAATGTGTTAAGTTCCAAGTAGCCTAGTGCGTAATTCTGCTTCATAAAGTTGAACAAATACATTTGCTTATTTCACAGAAAAATATAAATAGCCAGTTAGGGTCTACAGTGCAGAGTTGGTAAGTTATGGTAGGCCAACTTGGAGTGAACATACAAACAGGGGAAATTCTTTCTCTAGTAGCTGCGTAGCCTCAGGTGCGCACGTAGACATAAGGCCGAACATGCAAGCGCCAATGAATCGTGCTCTCACGACAATCACAGTGTTAAACTTAAATAGGTTAACATCACTCTAAGTTCGCCTTCAAGCAAGGAAAACGATGATTTGAAGACATCTGTTTCATTGGAAGGGCAAGGGGTAGCAACAGGGCAACACAGAGACAGGCCCGATGCCAGGGCTGTTATGAGAGTATTCAAATATGGGATTTCTACGGGAAAACATTAAAACGGCAAGACAGCGGGGGGAAGTTAAAATCGTGAGAAAACACGGAAAAAGTTGGCATGTATTGTTTTCGGGTCCCCGTGCACAGGGATTATTTGTCATATTATTAATCACATATGATTATTTGTGAAATTGTGCAAACAGGCGCAACACATTTGAAAAGGAAGGACTGGTAGCATGCAAGCTCACGGGAAAGATTGATTTAAGAACGTTATCACAGTGTGTGGCTGTGGCGCAAAGCAGCACGGGCGGAAGACGGCGACAGTTGGCAGGGGAGGGTCATGTCTTTTTTAACAATTCTGTCGGAGGGTCATTGAACAATTTCTAGCAGGCAAGGGAGGGTCATGCAACTTTTGACTGAAGCACTCAAAATTCCTCCGGTGGCCCCTTCAATAAATAACGAACAGTCCCTAGATTGCTGCTGGGCTATATGTCTTGGTTCATGTCTGTTAACAACTCATTGCCATCAAACGCGTAGCCTATCTCGCAGTTGCATCCATTACAAACAAACATGCAATGTGAACGTCTGGGATTGGGAAGAGCACTATATGCTCTACTGAACAAGCACAAAGTCAAACCTTTAAATGAAAAACACTCTTTAATAATCAAAAAAATAAACCGCTAATGAAGTAAACTTGTGACCATCAAAAATCGTTTATCGCCTGTAACTCCGTTATAACAGGACGTAACAGGAAGGCGTTTGGCTGAGCAACGGAGGTTAATATGCTCTATATTTTGTCCAAATGATGTCTGTCTATCATCGTTGCACTCGGAGAAAACCAGAATGTTTAATTTGTCCTGCGTTTCTTCTACGACTGCAAACGGGATTCACTCGCAGTTAACCAAATATTTCTTTATTGGGGCAGGGCAGGCATATTTCTGGCTATTATTTCTAAACCAGTCTGCTAAAGTCTGTAGTGAAGTCTGTGTAGGGTTTTCCAGGCTCCATTTCTTTTTACGAGACACCCTGCTCACTTGAGCCATCTACCGGTTGTTTGGGTTGTTGCAGCGTCTGCAGGTTGTTGCAGTGGAAAATACAAATTAAAGTCGCGTGAAGACGCGCGGACCGCGAGTGAAGCTGGCCAAGTCGAAGCACTGCCCACTGTAGCTTGCGTTTTAAAACTCCTTCATCCCCTTTTCTATCCAAGTACTGAATGCACACAACAGGAAAATATAGTTTTGTCCATTTAGTATGTGATCCTGTCTGCAATCAAATTGAACTAAATTCAATAAATTTAACATTAGGCCTAAATCCGGTCATAAGTGGCAATGGACCAGTTTGACGATACAACATTCATTTCTTTTGATTTCATTAACAACAGACTGAGCTTGAGCTTATTATACAGAAAAGATGCATTAAAATGTAGCCTAAGCCAGTGTTTCTCAACCTCTTTTCAGTCACGGCACCCTTTACATGAATGAAAAATCTTAAGGCACCCCACATTTTTGAACATTTTTTATGTAGGCCTAGATTATCATAGGGAATACACACACTGTTTCTGAAGACCAACAAATGTATACGCATGTAGCGTAGTACAACTAGTACACACACACACACACACACACACAGAGGGAAAGAAGCTGTTCTTGTGTCTGGTTGTTTTGTATGCAGGATGTGTGGGGTCTTTTGAAGATGTTCTCGGCCCGCTTCTTGGTTCTACCAGTGTACAAGTCCTGGAGGGAGGGCAGGGGGGCACCAATGATTTTTTTAGCTTTCCTAATTATGTGTTGTAATCTGCATTTATCCTGTTATGTGGCGGCCCCAAACCGAACGGTGATGGATGTGCAGAGGATGGATTCTAGCCCATGGGTTCCCAAACTCCATCAATGTGGGCCTCCCCTCTGAAAACAGTGACACCCACCCCCCCACAATAATTTTCAAATAATGATATTCACTTAAGTTAAGCCACTTAAATCGCTATACTATGCAATGCAATGAGTTTTCATCATATTTTCGACGTTTGGCTTTGTTGCCCATATCAGGCTCAGGCCGTGCAGCGATTGTGACAAATCTGTCCATTTTAAGTTAGCTATTGGAACGTCACATATTACCAACAGTCACATATGTCCAACCTCTTACGTCACTCTTGTGTCACTTAAAATTACATCTTACCAGGACTCGAAGAGCTGTAAACAGTGCTGTAAGGCCGCGTGTACAAATCCGCTTGGAGCTTCAGTGGAATTTTGATTTGCCGACGAGAACTTGCAGCTAGCTCGGCTGGCGGCACTATTGCTAAGTTAGGCCTACGTTATGAAGTTTGGCACAATATTCTCACACAGGATAGCCTCCCCTCATTATTTGGCGCCCCCCAGGGGAGGCGCGCCTCACTGTGGTCACTCTGGTCTAGCCTACTAGTGATAAAGGCATGGATTCATTTCTCTGCATCTTGTTGAGTTAAAAAGGCCGCACTTTGGCAATGTTTCTCAGGTGGAAATAAGCTGTCTGGGTAACTTAACTAATATGGGGCTAGAAGACTCTGTATCTAAGATGACACCTAGCCCTGTTACTACCTGGTGTGCTTGGTTCCTAAGATTACTAAGAACGGTGTCTCACTTTGATTTTGGTCCAAACAAAAGTACCTCTGTTTTACCGTCATTTAGCTTTGATTTTTTTTCCCTCATCCACTGATTAATGGAGGCTAAGCATGTGATAAGGGAGCAGAGGCCATCTGGGTTTGTTGGCTCCACAGAAATATATAGTTGGGTCTGCATAGCTGTGGAAGTTTACATTATGCTGACTTATGATGTTTCTTAATAGAAGCATATATAGGGAAAAAAGCAGAGGACCAAGAAAGCTCCCTTGGGCCACACCGAAGGGCAAATCATATTTTACAGACACATGATCCCCTAGACCAGGGGTCTCCAACCTTTTTGGGAATGAGGGCTACCTGAAGGACCCGAAATCATATGGAGGGCTATTAATTTGAAACAAACAGTCCCTCGCCCCCTTTTTGCGAGGGTAATCCTCCTAAATAATAGGCCTATGTGATTTTTTTACATTTAAATAATCCATATTATGTAGGCCTATAAGCCTTTATATATTAAGCAACTGTATTTTCATCTGATTCTTCAATACTTCAATATCAACACTAACAACATTTGTGTTCAGTTTGTTCATTTCAAAGTTTGCATGGGGAATCTGATCTAATTGTTTTAAACAAAAAAAGCAATCTTTTTGTGCAATTAATAATTTAGGTTACAATTTTTAGCATTACCCAAAATTAAGAATTCAGGGGCTGTTTAAGTTATGATTTCAGTGGACAAGGTTTTAACATTTCAATAGCTTTCACCAACACCAATCTTACTTATGAAGACACCTTTTACAGTTATTGCACATCTGAAATCTCTCCATGATCTGAAAAAAAAGGTTTTGTTTTTCGCCAGGTAATGCACAGTCCTATTGCATGCATGCATACCGCAAGAATTTCAGCACTTTTGTTACACCGGTACGGAAGAGAAAAAGTTATGCATCCATTGGCTACACCAGACGAGCAAGCTTTTTTTCCCCTTTACTGTCTATGCATGCGAGCAGCTTCCATTGTTGTTTAAAGATTGATTGGGAGTGGGGTATTTTTACTAGGGTACTTTTAAGATACACCAAACTCACAATTAAGTTTGTATGACGATTTTCAACCCACAGTTCGATACATACCTCGATTTTTTTGGGGGGGACTTTTTATTAATTTGGAATACTAGAGAATTAGAATATTTGAAAACCTGTATAAACTGGACTGATTTGGACACTGAATATACATTGTATATAATATACAATATTATTAATATATTAATATCGTATTGATATATAAACTACTGTTATAAAATGACAGGTAACGTTACGACCATGCTGCCTGTTGACTTGGAATCAGTTCCGGAGTGGTGCATGGCCAACAACAGCTTGTTACTGATTAATACTGTTTGTATTAAAGGCATCAGGCCCCAGAAACAGCCTATTCTTAAAGAGTGAAATTGGAGAAAATGGAGCTGCTGATAATGTGTAATCTGAGGGGAATTTTTTGCAAACAGCTTCAGGGACATGTTTTGTGCAACTCATAGGTCTATTTTGACTTGTTGAAAAGAAGTATAATATGGGACCTTTAAATGTGTATGCTGGGGGGGCATGTCCATTGAGTGCAAGAGCACTAAGCAACTGGAATCCATGCATTTCCACAGAATTATTTTTGGAATCTGATCCCTTATCATACCTGTCCATTCGTACTCGTCGCTCGACTTATCGTGACTTATCGTAAATTCAAGATGGCGGCGAACAGTAAACTTCCTGAAGGGTACTGTCTGTATAAATCGTCTTGCAAATAAACTACCAGTGCTTTTTCAAAGTTCTCAATGTCTCGTTTTAAATGTCAGGGCCCTCGGAAGTCTTCCAATGAAGTGTGGAGCTACTTTGAGCCTCATAAATGGTGTAAAATATTGATTTATTGGCATGGCTAAGCCGATGCTCGAGGCACCCACATTGAAAACCTCTTGGTAGCATCGGCTAACTAGCGCCAGATTTCGGAGTGCAGGGGACAAGCCAAGATGAGCTATGAGACAAAAGTTCACACTCAGTATCATGTTTCAACACACTTTAGGTCAATATCACACTGAACTTCTCCTTTAAGACATTGTGCAAATAGCACAGTGTACATAACAAACTAAATCATCAGAGAAGGGTGGTGCATAAACATTACAGAAGTATAAAGGACAACGGTAAAATAAATACATTCCTAGGGATATTGGGCATCACAGGCCCGATGAAGTGATTAGGTTTTTAATGTTGTGGGGTCAAAATTCAAGGTGCATGACATCTCAAGCTAGTTGAGGAATGTTAATCATTTGGCTTCTACAATTAAGAGTAGAAGCAAAAATGAAAGTGTAATAATGCTACATTAGGCAAATGGTGAAATCAGGGCTTGAAAACGAAATTATTTTTCAAACGTTCCGTTCCGAACGGTTCAGGTAGGCCTATGTTTAACGTTTTCATTCTTGCATGCGTTCCACCACCAACATATCGGTCCTGAACCGGTTCGGAACGCAAAATATCGTTCGTTCTTAAAGTTCCGGCAGTGTTTGGCGGGCCCATCAAGTCTATTTTTGTGGACTTTACCTGAGAATATACGTAGGCTACTCATTATTTCCCCTTGATTTAGCCTATACCGTAGCTATGCCCAAAAATAATAAATCACAGGCGGCATCCAAAAACATTCAGATGGGCTATCCATCCCATAGCCTACAGACTTACTGTAGGCCTAACCTATGCCTATAAATAATTTCTTATCAAAAATATTACGTGCTAAACTCCTTACCTGGTAAGTTTTATCCATATGGAGATCTTCAAAGGCTTGCGCTATAATTCCAACCCTGTTTATAAACGAACCTGTCTGTTGCTGACAAGGCCTATCTCAAATTTCCCGTTTATCTCTTCTACATAGAATAGGCTATAATTGCGCAAACATTTCAAATCTCGACTTTAAAACGACAAGGCGTGGACAGGCAAAATAGGCTATTACGCATAGGCTACAAACAATTTCCAAATCAGTTTCAGTAGCCTACGCTACGAGCTGGCCTAAGATCCGAAGTGGCAGACGGATAGGTTACATTACAACAGCAAGACAAAATATACACATTTGGACCAAAGGTCCATTTATTCGTTTTTTTTTTTTTTTCAAACTGCAGAAATCAAATTATTAGGCTGTTATATAGAGAACTTAAAAAAACGTTATTAACCGGTTTTGTGGATTTCAGAATAACGTTTCTGTTCCGGAACAGTTGAAGACCATTTTGTTTTCGTTTCCGTTTCCGCTCCTCGTAAAATTCCGTAAAATTCCGTTCGTTTTCGGTTTTCGTTTTCGTTCCTTGAACCGGTTCGGAGCCCTGGGTGAAATAAAACAATGGTTTTGTGTTCTACAGTAATATTCACTCTGAAATGAACAAATGAGTGTGGTTGCATTGAAAGCTCAAGGGTCTGTATCTGAAGTTCTGTCTTTTCAAACCGCAACACAAGATTGTTGATGGTTGTGGCACAATTTTGGTCGCAGTTCACATATCATTACAGCGTTAATAGATGTTATTGTTTAATTGTGTTTCTGTAAGGATTGGAGTTGTATCTACAGAAATACAACCCCAAATCAGAAAAAGTTGGAATGTTGTGTAAAATGCAAATAAAAACAAAATGTGATAATCTGCAAATTTTGTAAAACTATATTTAGCTGCAAAAAGGACGCAGACAACATATCAAATGTTATCAAAATGGCATATATGACATGGAAAATATATGCTCATTTAGAATTTGATACCAGCAACTTTTTCAAAAAAAGTTGGAACGGGGCCAAGAAATAGCTGGAAAAGTTGTTTAATGATACATTCAAATTTGCAGTGGTCTCTTAATTTTGAATATGACTGTCAACTCATTTGAATCCCAATCAGCCGTAGGATGACATTAGAATATGCAGTGGTCTCTTATTTTTTTTCCCCAGAGCTGTAGGTCAGTATGGTTATGATCTTACCTTCATAATGACATGTGGCAGGAGGCTGAAAAGACTTTGACTTAAAGCAGGGGTACCAAAGATCCGGCCTAGCAGAAGATTTCATATGGCCCTACATTGTTCTGGGTGGGAAGGGAAATTTTAAAATAAAACAAATTAAAATAGACATTTCGGGGGGCGCTGTGGTGCAACAGTAAACTGACATTTCAGCTGTCATCGACTAAGTGTAATAAGCAATATCTTTATGATATAATAAATGAATTAAACTTAACACTACAAACCATCCTCAGGAAGGAAGATATAGGACAAGAAAAATGTGGTTTCCTGAACTGACAATTACATTATGCTGATGTAGTCATATACTCTGTTTGCTGGTGAAAAAGACTGTGGTGGATCTAGAGAGTTTTTCCTGGAGGGCATGAGGTTCCAGGAGGGGGACCATGGACATTATTCAAAATGGTAAACGGATTTCATTGAATGTGTTTTGTTCTCTACACTACATTACATGGGGTGGGAGGCAAGGAGGAGGATGTGGGTCTTAATTTGTGAATTGTGCACCCTTTCTCTGTGTAATCACTATCTACAGTTTGTGTAGTCTGTACTTAAATTGTACAATGTCAAACAGCAATTCTAGGAGGGTTTGGGGGTGCTCCCCTGGAGAAGATCTCAGATGACCCCTTAAATGATGTCTTCTAGTGAGTTTTGAAGGGATATGGACAAATTTAGTCACACAAAACAAGCCATCAATATATTTAGGTTATCTGGATTGAAACAAGATTCTGGGGGGTTGGAGGTATGCTCCCCCAGACAAAAAAAAATGACCCTTCAAATGAAGTCTTCTAGTGAGCTTCGAGGGAATATGGACAAATTTAGTCATACAAAATAAGTCTTCAATAGATTTAGGTTATCTGGATTGAAACAAGATTCTAATGCAAGATTGTTGCAATGATGACTGTGACTGTCAAAACATTTCCCTCTGATTCAATAAAGCCTCAGTCAAGTTCCTTCTTAGTCAAACATTCTTTTTGGATTTATTACAATACAACAATTTAAAATGTACATAACAAGAATGTAATTCATAGTATACCTCTCCACCTCACTAACACACACACACACACTGAACAATTCTCTTATTCGCAAAATGCTGCTATTTTATTACACATGACTATTAAACTCTACAGGTTAAATCAATTTCAGATGGCGGTTGCCATGACTTGAAAACTGTTGAACAAACTCGTTCAAGTCAACTGCTTTTGCACGGTCACTGTCAATGCTGAGCACAGCTAAATGGGACAACCTCTCAGTTACCATAGTTGAGTGCAGGTAATTTTTTACGAGTTTGAGTGGAAAAACTGCACTCACATCCAGCTGTGGTAACTGGTAAAACAACTGCAATCTTGCATAAACAATGCATCTCAGACAACACCTCTTTTAAAAGGGTCCAAATAACTTAGCAGTCTAAATACAGCAAGTAGCCCAATGAAGTTCAGGTCAATTTGACACAGTAGCCATCGAGCCTTTGTAGATCTTTCAGGATCAACCTCATATGATATGTCATCAAACACTTTGAGTACTGCAGACAATGCTGTGACAGGCCAATCTGGTGTCGCTGAGGCTTTAAAGTTCTCTAGGGGGGCCACTAAACATCTCCGCTTGTACTTCCATTCACTTTTGATGGACATAACAGCCGGAAAGAAAAACTTACAATTTCTTGAGCAAAGTAAAAAACTCCCCAGCTTCAGGGACCTTTTTGACGTAATCAACAATGACCAAATTTAAGCAATGAGCATTGCAGTGGACGTAAAAAGCATATTTGGCCACCTGTTTTAACTCTTGTCTGCACCCCTGAGCACCTGCTACTCATTATGGCAGCACCGTCATACCTGTGGCCCACTAAATTCTCCATGTATTCAAGGCCATACTGCTCCGTACAAGAGATGATTTTGTTAGCTAAGGAGCTGGTATCCAAATGTCCGGCTTCCCAAAAGCCTAAGAAGCCCTCCCGTAAAGAACCATCATAATAATACCTCAAGACTATGGGCATTTCTCCCTTTTGCTCGTCAGCTGTAACAGAGAAGTACTGACTAGATTTGACTTCTTTAAGTATGTCCTCCTGGACCATCCCTGCCAGGGTTTGTAATATTTCGTTTTGGAACATCGCATTGCGGGGGCATTCTGATAGGCATTCTGATAGATTTTTTTTTAATAAAAGAGTCATGATCTCCTACTACATGCAAAATCTCAAGTAAATTGCCTATGTGCCTAGACTCATAATCTTCGTTATGCCCACGCTGAGCTATATTTTTCTATTTTGCATTTCATCATCTTTTGATGCTCTCACCATGTGGTCATTGCATTCAAATAGCATGCAAAGCAATATGCAGCGTCCATGGCCACTGAACATTCCAACAAAAGATATTCCTCATACCACTGTCCTTGGAAGCTCCTCCTTTCCCCTCCCTGCATGGTTTTGGGAAATACCTTTAACATACCTTTAACCTTCAGCTTTGATATACTCTGAGAAGAGAAAACAAAAAAATACAATCACAGCACTGGCAACATGTTAAATTTTTGTTGTATTTATCTGAACAAGATCAGTATTTTTTTTTTGCCACCTAGAGTTGGAAATGTCTTTTTTACAGTAGTGATTCAATGTACCATGAGGGCCAGCTTGACATTTTCTGCTCCTAGCCATCTCTCCAGCTTCACTTTCACACTCTTCACTGATTTGCCACTCTCTCTCTCCCTCCTACATTTCCCTCTTCATCAGTGGGCTGCTCCAGCCCCGCGTGCTGCTTATGACCCTTGTACTGATCCTGCCCCTTGTGCCGCTCCTGCCCCTCGCACTGCTTCTGCCCCTTGGTCCACTCTAGTCTCTCATGCTGCTCCTGCCCCTCGCACTGCTTCTGCCCCTTGGTCCAGTCCAGTCTCTCATGCTGCTCCGGAACCTTGGTTTGCTTCTGGCCCTCGGTCCGCTCCATTCTCTTGTGCTGCTCATCTTTGTCTAACTTACCTGTGCTTTTCTCCTTCTGTTTCTCTAGCTTCTCTCCAGTATCCTGGTTTCTCTCCCTGTCTTCTCCACCTGTGTCCAGTTCCCCCCTGTTATCTTTGGTTGGAAAAAACTTGGCTATGCCCAACCTTTTCATTTCTCATCCTAATCTGACCTGCAGTTTGTCAAACAAAAAAAATAGCATGTTGGTTAAAATCATGTCAATTGCAACTCATCTATCCTCAGTAAATCTATCTATCTAATCTACAACCCCAAAACAGAAAAAGTTGGGACGTGTGTAAAATGCAAATAAAAACAGAATGTGATAAAATACAAGTCTCGTAAACCCATATTTAGCAGCAAAAAAGACATCGACAACATATCAAATGTTGAAAATGAAAATTTGGACTATTTCATGGAAAATATATATTAATTTTGAATTTGATGCCCAACATTTGGGACTGGAGCATGTTTACCACTTTGCTGCTTCACCTCTTCATTTAACACAATTCTGTAAATGTTTAGGAACTGAGGAGACCATTTGCTACAGTTTTGAGAATGGAATGTTGTCCTATTACTCCCTGATATAAGATTTCAGTTGCTCAACATTATCGGATATTCTTAGTCATGTTTTTCATTCCATTATGCACATAATTTGACAAATCTGGACAGCAGGCAGGCCATCTTAGCACCTGGACTCTTCCTCTATGGAGAAATACTATTTAAATATGTGCAGAATTCATCTTCGCATTGTTTTTCTGAAATATTCAAGGTCTTCCCTGGAAAAGACATTGCCTGGATGGCAGTATATGTTGCTCTAATCCTGTATACTGTATGTAGCTGACAGGTCCCTCACCATTCTCCCTTCCTTCCTTCACACCAATTATTCGCAAATTGCAGCAATGTGATCTATTTTCAAAGTCTCCCAGAATTCAGGCCACAGGCCATTTCTGTCCACAGAGTGTAATTCTAGCGTGTAATTCTATTAAAAACACATTAGGCTAAATCTAATCATGTTTAGCATCACAAATTAGTATAAACAAAAACAAGCCTAGACTTTTTTAATGGTTGCTCCTTCTCATGATTTTGACACATTTTATTGGTGTTTTGTGGTACAATATCTGTGTTTTGGTGTTCGCAACCAGAGTTTTCACATGTTGTGCCATATCCCAAACATTATTTATC
This sequence comes from Alosa alosa, assembly GCF_017589495.1. Taxonomy (NCBI): domain Eukaryota; kingdom Metazoa; phylum Chordata; class Actinopteri; order Clupeiformes; family Clupeidae; genus Alosa; species Alosa alosa. Next base: position 1,977,305 of record NC_063192.1, on the reverse strand, counting down.
AAAAATGAATTACAAAAATCATGCATATGAATTAAATGTAACTGTCCTGAACTAATGAACTGCATGCACACATTAAGCATATATATGCATTTCCTACTTTATTTTGCTTAATGTATACCTGTCCCATGGTTTACCAACACACTCTACATAAAGTCACTTTGCTACTGTTTTTTCATCAAAAAAATATTTGGTAGCCATGATAACCTAATATCACAGTGGAATACATGGGTGTCAAGCAGAAAGATTGATGCCTTGATGTCCAGAAACATAAGACAATCTACTCTTTATCCCTTGTTTTGGGCATGCACACTTATTATGTATCATTACCATACACATTGTATTTCTGTTTTTTTGAATATTCCTGATTTTAAAATGACTTTAATAGTTTAAATGGTGTACATTACATGTAGAAAGCTAGTTACACTTGCTTGGTGATCATTTTTGCTCGTCACCAACACAGTCATTACCAGCACATTATAGCTTGAAATGTAGTGGTAATGACGACTGTGTCAGTGATGATGGTTGGTGTTTGCATACATTTAAAGTAGTCTTTTTTTTAAAATGTGTTTTTTTTGCACAAAGTCAGTTCACCTTGGGCTCCTAAATTATACAAATTTAATTGCAATAGATTACGATCAGTGATTTGTCATCACCACAACAAATGTCATTACCAGAACTGCAATGTCATCACTATCACCATGCATATTTTTGCCGATAGATTGATAAATGACAATAAATGACATTAATAAGATATTTTTGACAATGTTGGACAGTCTAAATGGCCACTGGATTAAAACAGATTTGATATATGCCATTTATTTCAAATTAATTTATATTCCAAGCCAGGGTCGAGCAATAAATTAAAAAAATAAGATCCTTAAACGACTATAATTCATGTTGTAAGTAAAATTCAACAATTCTAACAAGTTCAAGGTAAAATAGACTTCATGAAACCATAATTGATCATTGATTGTCATGTCATCTTTAAAATGTAAATATTAGATGATGTGATGGTAATGACATTTACCTGAAAAATTATAAATTCCCTTATATTATGGTCTCAACTAAGCTCACAAGGTTACTCCTATCAAAACGACTAATACTTTGATGCATACCAATTAGTACAATTTTTAACTTTATTTTTCAAAATTTCAATAACCCAAATTGACCCGAAATCTGAGAAATAGTTCACTTCAAGCTCAAGTGTGCTGACTTAGACTGCTGGTTAGCAGCGTTCTCTCATCCGCTCATACTGTTGCTCCAACATTTCAATTCTATTGGCATTGCCCCTGTTAGTTTCCAGCTCTTCCCAAAGTTGGTCTGCCTGTCTCCTAATGTCTGCTGTTCAACCCTCCAATTTCTTGTCTATTTTTGCCAGGAGCTCCTCTTTCAGGGAAGCAATTGCTTCAAGTATCGGTTCTTGCTGTTCTAAAGCCACAGCCTAAGCTGTGTCCTTAATGCTAGCCTGGGAAGAGCTAGCTAAAGTTTGTTTAGCAGGTCCACGATGACCAGTCATAATTGAATTATAGGCTACTATGAATGACAATATGGCAGTAGTTTAAATGACATTAGTCGATCCACAGCTTTTGTTGCTATTCTGTGAACTTTAATATATAATTCTCCACTCTAGCAAGGAGCACCAGAAAACACGTCCTCCTCACATGGTGCTGCAACCGGAAGTCTTCCCTTTATTTTATAATTATTTATTTTTACTTTTTATTCTATTTTAACCTTTTAAACCCAAATCTCTCTAACCTTTCTCTCTTGAAAACTATCATATGTTCTTGCAGGATTTCGACTCTTATTTCAAGATGCCAAAGAGGTGAGAGAGATTAAGACCAGAATGCTTTCCAACAATACAGATCGCTGGAAATTGCCTTATCGTGAGCTGGAGAAACTCAGGCAGGTTTGTTCACTTTTGAAGCACAACTCATCCACACAGGAGGCTCTAGGCAAAGTCTAAGGCCCAGGCTACACTGGGTTCTCAAGGCAAGCGGTACGTTCATGGAGCGTACTGTAAGCGTAGGTTTAGAGTAGGCTTAGAAGACCGATCTAATTTCTTTGAAGATACCAACTGCTACCACATTTGGTGTAGCCAGTTGGTATCTTCAATTATTGCAGCAGACGCTCCACAAACGAACGCTTTGGTTATGTGCCCAGTGTAGCCGCCCTGTTAGTGTAAAACACATGGACAAAGACATGGACCAAATTTTTTTTTCTTATTTCTTGGTAAATACACATTTAGATATTTTCCCAGCAATGAAAATAATGTTTAGTCCATGCCTTTGATACCTAAGATTTTACCTGCCTTTCATATTAGGGTCCTAATAATAACACTTGGTTAGATTTTATTTTTTGCAGTGTGTTGTCTGTGTCCTTTTGGTAACAAAATATGAGTTTAGGAGATTTGCAGATTATTACATTCTGTTTTTATTCACATTTTACACAACATCCCAACTTTTTCTGATTTGGGGTTGTACAATAATGACTTGGAGACTTATATCTGCAAATCTCCTAAACTCATATTTAGTTACCAAAAGGACACAGACAACACACTGCAAAAAATAAAATCTAACCAAGTGTTATTGATCTTATATTAAGATCAAACAATCTTAGATTGTTAGATTTTATTAGATAAGCATATAAAATGTGGAAAATGACACATTCAACTATTTCATGGAAAATATATGTTCCTTTTGAATTTGATTTGATAACAGCAACACGTTGGGATGGGGGTAACAAAATGCTGGAAAAGCAGGAAAAACAAAAAGAGGAGTGTTTCACAACTAATTAGGGTAATTGGCAACATGATTGGGTATGAAAAAGAGCATCCCAGAGATGCAGAGTCTCTTAGAAGTAAAGATGTAGGGGTATTCATCACTCTGTGTAAACCTGTGTGGACTGTGGACAAATGATGAAACAATGTCATTTTAATGCTTTTAATGCATGAAATTGTGACATATTTTGGGAGTTCATCATCTACAGTACATAATAGTGGTGTCAACAATAATCGATTCGGCGATGCATTGCAATGCGGGGCATGCACGATTCAGCATCGATGCGGCAACGTGCCATAATCGATTATGTCACTGTTAATTTCCTGGCCTTGAGTGGACAATAAAGTTGTGAAGTTTCAATTACTTCTGGGGGCATTTCCGGAGCAACGTTGTAATGACATGCGCAGCCTGTAGCTACATGCTAAGCGGCAGCACTAGCTAGCATAACAACAACACTAAAGAATCAAGATGACGGAGGGAGATGAACACGATAGACGGGTAATTAAAAACGCACCCTTGGAAAGTGTGCGAAAACGCAAGCTTGGAAAGCAGACATCTGGGCACATTTCGGATTCTACAAAGTTAATGGGAAACTAGACAAGACGTACGCGGTGTGTAAAACCTGCCACACTAAAATCAAGCACGTTGGCAATACAACTAACTTCACGAACCATGTCGATCGTTGGCATCCTGAGTTGGCTTCGTTACTGTGTGTGCAGTATGTGCAGTGAAGGAATTTCACGACGGCCATGGTGGCCATCGTTGCCCGAGGTGGCCGTGATGCCCCTTTGAAAATCAGAGGTTTACAGGCCACGGTGGCCTTGGTGTCCCCTTCTTTCGATATTCTGTTTTGCGTCCGACTAATAACGATTTTTATTTAGCATATGGCCTGTCAAAATAAGCATTCACAGCGCAAATTAATTTAGTCTTTTACGCAGTGGAGAAAGTGACAGCGCACGGCAAGAAAGAAAGTGCATCCAAATTCACCTATTCTTCTCAGTTGAACTACTCCCTAACTGAGTAGTTCAACTCCTGTGGTGAACGGTTCATGAGAAAAGTAAATAATATAATTCAATTTAATCATAAACTCTACTGAAGGTTCTTCGCCTATCTCCCTACCCATTCATATCGGTGGGATACTTCACGAACCCTTCATTCAACACATAACAAACCATATATCAGAATAAACAGCTGACCTTACCGAACAGAAAAGTGTAAAGCAGTCCCCTGTACAGTTAGCCGTTCCAGAGTAATCCAGTTTTCAATTTGCAGCAAATTTCGACATGCATGGATGTCTCCAAATTTGGGCAAGTTTTACAATGTGTTTAAATTATTAAACGTATTAAAATGCCATATCCAATACCCTGTACCATTCAATTTTATTTAATGATATTAATGTCAAAGATACAGGAGAGTGATAATACACACATAGCAGCCAATAAAATCTGTTGTTCAATATCTGACTGCTTGTATTGCCTCATGACCTAGAAATTTGCCTTGTGTGCAGTAGAATTTTGATGCATCGAATTGAATCGAATCGTTACCTGGTGAATCGTAATCGAATCGAATTGTGAGGGCAGTGCCAATGCACACCCCTAGCACATAATATCATTAAAATATTCAGAGAATCCAGAGAAATCTTTGCAAACTAGGGATAGAGCTGAAAAACAATATTGGATGGCTGTGGTCTTTTGGACCTCAGATGGCACTGCATTAAAACCAGACCTATTTCTGTATGGGCTCAGGAAAACCTCTGATAACCATTGTCTGTGAGCACAGTTTGATACTGAATTCAGAAATACTAGAGTAAACTTTACCATGCAACAGCCAGAAATGCCGACGTGTTATCTGGGCCTGAGCTTGTTTAAAATGGACAGAGGTAACGTGGAAAAGGTCCTGTGGTTAGACCAATCAAAATTTGGAATTCTTTTTGGAAATCATGGACTCATCTGGGCTAAAGAGGAGAGGGCCTATCTAAGCATCCAACCTTTCCAACTTGTTTTTGTCCTCAAATCGAAACTGAACATCTATGACAGTGTGGAGGTGCATTAGTGCTTACAGCATGGACATCTGGCAAGGCACAATCAATTTAAAATGATGTATACAGGTTTTGAGCAACATATACTGCCATCCAGGCAATGCTTTTTTCTCCAGGGAAGACCTTGAATATTTCAGGAAAACAATGGCAAAATGAGTTCTGCACATATTTATACAGTATTTCTCCATAGAGGAAGAGTCCAGGTGCTAAAATGGCCTGTCTGCAGTCCAAACTTGTCAAATTAGGTGCATCATGGAATGAAAGAATACCTCATACTGTTGAGCAACTGAAATCCTATATCAGGCAGGAATGGGACAACATTTAATTCTCAAAACTCTAGCAACTGGTCTCCTCAGTTCCTAAACATTTACATTTTGTAAAATGAAGAGGTGAAGGAGTACAGTGGTAAACATTCCCTGTCCCAACTTTTTTTGAAACATGCTGCTGACATGAAATCCGAAATGATCATATATTTTCCATGAAATATATTTCAATATATATATAGTCAAAATTGTCATTTTCAACATTTGATATGTTGCCAAGTCCTTTTTTGCTAAATATGGGTTTACAAGACTTTACAAGATATTATCACATTCTGTTTTTATTTGCATTTCACACAACATCCCAACTTTTTCTGATTTGGGGTTGTAGATATATCATGTGTTTGTTTTGGCATTGTTTATTGATTGTTTCTTTTATTTTCATCTTTTAGTTTCGTAGAGATATGATCAAAGCCATCCCACTGCTGCTGATCTCCATACCACCCTTTGCTAACTATGTGGTATTTATCCTAATGTAAGTGCTCTCATCATTCTTTTTTTTTTTAAGTATTTTTTTGGCCTTTTTATACCTTTAATGATCGTGACAGTGGAGAGTGACAGGAAGCGAATGGGAGGGGTGGGATCCGGAAAGGACCACGGGGCGGGATTCAAACCCGGGTCGCCGGCGTACGGTGCAGGTGCCCTCTTGTCATTCTTAACTGGATTATCTAAAAGAAAATAAGATATCATGGAAAAGTTAATTTTGTCCTATAACTTATTTCAAAAAGTAAAACTTTCAAATATAATCTAGATTCATTTCAGTGAAATAATTCAAGCCTTTTTTTATCTTGATTATTCTAATCTTAATTATTAAGTGTGCTTGCAAAGCAGCACACTTATTGTTCTTCTTAAGTTTTATTATTTTTCCCGTCTCCCTAATATTTTGTCAGCTCTAGCGCCTAGGCCCTTTGAGACAGAGACACCGTTCCAACTTTAAAACGTCCGGTCAGTACCGGTGTAAGTTGCTTTCGAAAATGACGTCAGGTGGGCGTGTCGTTCGTCCGCCATATTGGATTGAACAGAAAGCGAAACAAAATTTTCACAGGTCACAAATTTGGTCCGAACGCCACGAAACTTGACGTACATTATCCTTGGACCAAGCCTCACAAAAGTTACCAAAAGGATTTTTGATTTTCGAAAGCGTTTGCCCATCACAGCCAAACGAAATCGGCGGCGAAGCTCCGAAACAGGAAGTTGTCCATATCTCAGGAACACTGTCACATATCGATACCAAATTTTGGATTTGAACTCGGGACTCCAATGTGAGGGTGCATAAGCTAAAAACATTCCAAAAGTTTCCAGCATTTGGCAAACCACCCACCCGTATTTGGTAACTATCACCTTTCACATTTGCAGTTGTACGTCATTCACAATGCCTTCCAAGTATGCACAATGTCTTTGGGCAGCCACAATGTCTCTGGGCAGCCTTGCCCAATCATGAAATCCTTGCTCAGCCATGGGATAGTATGGACTTACGAACTGAAATGGCAAGGAGAACATTAGCTATTTATTGCTGACGTAGTACAGTTATTTTCACATTGACGGTGTTCAAAATACATTTTTCATTATTGTTAAATATCATGATGGGAGAGTATTATTAAAAATGTTACAAGTATGCAAATTCATATGTTTAAGGGCATTTAGGTTTTACTGTGTTGTTTTGTTGTAAAGACATGCAAGGCATTCTGGGCCATGTAATAAACAAACAGTGGTCGGCAGCGTTAACTTGATTTCCATACGTATGAATAGGTGTTTCTGTAAACCTAGGGACAATAAACAGCCATCTCCGTTACAAAAACGACCTGGTAATCGCTCACTGAAGAGGAAACTATGATAAAAAGATTGTTTTCCTCAAAGCATGGAGTTGACGACACAAGCAAGAAATGTCACGTTAATGTTAAATACATCTGAACGCTAGGTGGCAACGTTGTATTACATTTCACATACATACGGTGACATCATTAGAAATTATTGGAAATTGTAAACCACACACATCCATTCGGAATCACACGTACACATTTAATACTGAAAGACTCTCATTTCGTTTATTTGATGTTGCCTAGCAACGCAGCCTTCAGAGCAAAGATTCTAGAACAGGGCTTCAGAGAGACACGTTTTGAGTTTGTGGCCAAGAACCTAAAATATCGGTTTCCATGTGTATGTGCTGGATGGTGTGCGTCCTTTATGAAAGTAAGTGTTTTATACAGTTAACGTTACAGACATAATGAGTCATGTTGTAGTGGTCAACATAAATGTGCCCCTTCTGTTATTAGAATGCTAAGCGGAGAAGCATGCTAAGCAGAGATTTAGTATCATTAATTTCTTGTGTGGCTAGCTATAGGGAGGAGATGTATGTTGCTAATTGGGATTTATGTTGTTTAGCGTAATGCCATGGTCATTTGATATGAGATGCTTGCACTAGTAACTTCGTCACTTGTAACTTTAGGACTGCTATTTTTTTTTCTAACAGTAATTCACAAAGCACTTTAGCCCTAAAAGTAGCACCTAAGTCTGTGACTGCTTAAAAGAAGTGGCGAGGACTCCTAACGCGATGTTTTGAAATGCGTCTACTATTGTCTACAGGAGCTTCCAATCGCGAGGGAACTTGCATTGTAGGCATAACTAAGGAATGCAATAACACCACCAACAACCAAAACTAGCCTACTTATTGTCAACATGTACATTAAATGTAACGTTTCATGTGAATCAAATTAAAATGTTTTCTTTGCAAACGTTGGCATAGGCATATGGTGACATTCATTTAATAATGCTGCTGTGTGAATCACGGTAAGCGCGAATTAAGTGGCCACTTCTTAATGGGACCCACTGTATGGAAGTGGGCTAAGTAAAATAGATGTTTCAAATAAGATAAGGTTAATCAGAATTCTACGATATGCCCGCTTGACAACGGCAGAGATAGAACTGGCCTTTGGCCATAGGCCATAGCAACCATCCATTTAGAACGATTGACCTTCATAGCAACCAAAGATCTGAGCTGTGTTGCAATGTGAGGCACGGTATAGAAAGGTGATGAAATATACAGAGACAGGTCAAAAAATATAGTGCAATGTAGACAGTAGTATACAGTTGATTTACAGACGGTGGTTTAGAGTAATATGAAGTATTCCTTTATTCTGAGATACATCTGAGATCATCAGCTACATCAATAGGCTCTCAAAACAACCCCAGGCTCACCAAACAATCCCAAACAGACATAAGGTCTTTATAGAGCAAATCCATATAGATTATTTGTCAAATAAACCAGTAAAACATAATTTGTGGGATGGAATATATATAACATTCACACTCATAGCTCATATTTTTTTAAATAAATCAGTGAAAAATTATCTTGACAAACAAGCAGCTTTTTAATGCCTTGGTCATAATTCATAATTTCAATTCCTCTGTAGGTTACCTGATGGCCCAGTTTGAGAGGCGCAAGATGCGTGACATTATTTATTTTTGCATCCAAACAATGCTGTCATTTGATTTTATTGATTTGATCTCAGTCATAGAAGCTAAATTCGAAGGCAGGCCCAAAGGTAAAATCCAACGAACCGCTTTCAACCCGCAAGCCAGTAGTTGAATAGCCCTATCCTAGAGCTTTTGAGATATTGCCACTGCTCCAACACTGAAAGGCACTGTTACAATGCCTGGATCAAGCCAGGTTCAGCATAGCGTATGCCACTGTCTGCTCACGTTGGTGACCGGACCAGGGCAAGCACACTTTTGCAGTTCCCGCCGGAAATGCAGTCTAGTTACAGATTACAGCTCATGGAAATCCAAAATATTAGAATGAAGAATGTATGACCTAAGATGAGCTCTAATCAGGGGCACGTCTCCCAAAACCATAGTTGCAATTTCAATTTCAAAGCGCCAAAACATTACACATTAAAACATTGAGAGAGCCCATGAGTAACAGGGGTGAGGAAAAACTCCCTAGTATTGGAGATACATATAACTAACTAACTAACACAGCACAGCGAAACTAAATCGCCAGAGTAGCAGCCAAAAAGGAAGTAGGGTCATATCTTAGGAACGCTTTCACATATCGAAACCAAACTTGGTACATGAACTTGAGACTCCAATGTGAAGATGCACGAGAAATGTGGTATCTTTTGACCACTAGGAGGTGCTATAATCACAGGAAGTAGGCTCATATCGCAGCAACGCTTTCATGTATAGAAACCAAATTTGGTACATGGACTCGGGACCCCATCCTGAGGAGACACAATACATTTGGTGTCTTTTGACCACTAGGGGTTGCTATAATCATAAGAAGTAGGCTCACATCTCAGCAACGCTCTCACATATAGAACCCAAACCTAGATATGGACTCAGGACCCCATCCTAAACGTCTGCATTTCAGACTTTTTCGTCCCCGCGAGAGTTTAACAAGGTGCGATAATTCAAAATCCCCATATTTTCTTATAGGACAAATCGCTAGATACCGGATCTCAAAGATGGCAGCTTTTTGGAAGGTGAACTTCAGAGGTCTATTGACTTGGGACCTCATCCTGAAGACACAAAATAATGTGGTGACTTTCAACCACTAGGGGGCGCTAGAGTTACAGGAAGTTAGCTATATCTCAGCGACACTTTCATTTATCAAAACAAAACTTGGTACAGGGACTTGGGACTCCATTGTGAGAGCACTCATATAGTGTAATTTGGTGCCCTTTGACCTAGGGGTCACTAGCCTGGAAAATCCAGACCCTGGTAATCTAGAAAGATTAAGGGTCTGGCCACGAACAATGTAATGGCCCAACTCGAGGGGCGGCAACAAGCATGCATTTAAAAATCTCACTGCAGGCAATTGACCATGTTTACTCTGAATGATTTCGGACTTCGACGCAATCGGATAACACTATCCATGAAAAACTACTGGAGCGTGTTAAAGACACTAAAACTCTCACAAAACCAAAGAAAGTAGAACTGAAAGTTGTGAAGAGGAGAAGCTTATTCGGAGCACTTTAAAACACCTCTCTTTCTCTTTTGGCTATTCATCTTACCATCAAAGGGGCTGAAGGCCCTGCTTTGCTTGATACAGGAAGCACTTTTTCCCTGATACACCATGAGCTGTGGAAAAGAATACAGAGACCAAAAGAACAGTTAACCTCTGGTGGCTATCAGGAGTTTGCTTTGGCCAATGATTACTGGACATACACTTTGTATGTGATGTCTGATTCTGGTCTTTTACAGTCATTCTTGGTCTTGACTTCATGCAGAAGACTGACATGCACCTAGACTTTAAAAATGGGGCGTATGGGGTTAAGAGTCAAGAAAAGCTTACTTACCATCCTTTTCTCAACCAAAATAAATGGGAGGAGCAGTGGCAGTTAAGTCATTCTGGGAGAGGCTTAAACCTCTATTATGCTCTTCCACCAAAGTTGTCAACTCTACCTCAGCGGCCCTTCATTGGGAGTGCCTTTGCTGAGATACCTCCAGAGGCATCTCCTGAACTTGAGCAACTTATGTCTCGATGGCCAACAGTTTGCTTAGGGAAGCTTGGGCAGACGTCACTTGTAAAACACACAATTCGAGTCTCGCATGATATCCCTATATGGTGTCCGGCGAAGGTGAAGTGTGGCGTCTGCGCCTTTTGTCTAGTATTGAGGTGTCGCCCGGTGTGTATAGTCTCCAAAAAACGTAATACTCAAGTGAAGAAAGGGGAGATCGCATACAGGGGCTGAGTACTTCCAAAAGTGTATTTTAAAAAGCCTAAAAAACAATTACAGGCCAGATAAACAAGGAGTAAACGTTTCGGGTCTAGCCCTTCATCAGTGTTCCTTGTACGTGACGTGTCACAGGGCGCAGCGGCCATTTATAGGCTCGCCTGCCAATCACCCAATAACCCCAAGACATATGAGTGCATTCGGGGTCACAGTGTCAAGTCAAGTCATTTTTATTTATAAAGTGCATTTAACATGTACTTAGCACAATCCAAAGCGCTCCACACACAAGACATTGACACATAAAGACAAACAATGCTGGACGGAGCGGCGTAGTCGCCAGCGTACCCGTGACATCAAGACAAACAAACAATTTACAAAATAACAAAAGACACAAGAGTGCCGGACAGAGCGGCGTAATTGCCAGCGTACCTGTGACATCACACCAAGACATAGGCTACACAAATAAACAGACAGACAAATAGACTGACAGTAAAGCAAGCCTGTCTTTACAAAGACAATAGGCTTACAGAACAAGACCAGACATAAAACACAAAACAAACGAGCAAAACTCAGAGCTCATGCAGACAAAGATAAAGACAAACAGAAAAACACTCAATAAGTCCGCAGGCAGGTGATGATTCTTCGCCAGCAGTTTAGTCCACAATCAGTGTATCCAAATCACCATAATTTCATCACAAATCATTACAGTTACATACAAACATGTACAGGAGATATAACCACATTTGTATACAGAAACATACAGTCACAAAAAATGTTTAAGAGGCTATGCCATATTTAAATGTTTGAAAATAGAAAAAAGCACAATATTTAGAGAACAGAGAGCATATATTGATCTAGGTACACATCCTCCATCATCATCATCATCATCATCGCACTTCGGATATCTTGCATCCATGTAGGCCTAGTTCATTATTCAAACAACTATATTCATCACAGCCAACTTGTTAAATTAAATTCATCATTAATACCACTAGGGTGCAGAGTTTTAAGTGTAAAAATCCAGAAGGTTTCCCTTTGTAAAAGTATGCCCCCCTCTACGTGTTCTATAACAGTGAAGACGAGTGAGGCCAGCTGATGGCCGGCTTCAGTGAAATGCCTCGCTACTGGCGATTCCTCATCTTTTCGTCTAATTGCGCTGTTATGTTCTATGATGCACGCGTTTTATAGGTCTGTTGGTTTTGCCTACATATTGTTTATTGCATGGGCACGTAATCAGATACACTACCCCAGCAGTGTTACATGTGGTGCATTGTTTAATTTGGTAAGTCTTGTCTGTGATGGAGCTTGTGAACGAGGTGGTCTTTTTAGTGTTATTTTTACACGCAGCACACCCTTTGCACGGAAAGAAACCAGTGATGTTCCTTAAAGTGATAAAGTGATAGCTTTCAGTGTGGTACAATCTCTGTAGGCCTAAATTAGGTTAATTCAAGTGTCATCCCGCTCTCCCTTATGGTTGGCTAGTGGTATCTCATTTCCAAGGGGAATATTCTTCACCCCTATGTCTTGCAACTCGGTTTTGAGGGACAAGGGCTAGGGGTAAGATGAAGGTATAGGGGAAGGGGAAGGGGTAAAACAGAGAATTGAGATTGACCCTATGTTATTTGATATTGTTTCATTGGGCTTTAGTGGTGGTGTTGAAGCCTATAAGCCCAATGTTTTCTTGTCAAGTGCTCTGTTTGTGGCATTTTTTATAATAAAGAGCACAAAAGAAATACCTGTTATGTCCTCCATAGTAGAACTTTATGAAGGCCTACACATTTAGGAACAGATATTGGGTTCTGCCCAAAGTCGAGCAACATAAAAGTAACGTAAAAGTTGCGAGTAACGTAAAAAGTTACTTTCCATAGAGAGTAACTAAGTAAAGTAACGGGTTACTTTTTTGAGGAGTAACGAACAAACACTACTTTTATTTTTTTTTTTTTATTTATTTATTTTTTTTAATTTTATTTATTTTTTTTATTTGCAAACATCATTGACATTACAGAAAATGCAACACTACGACATGCACATGAATACTACATACGACAAACAGACGTACATTACATAAACACATACTGTAACTTAACAAGACATCACATTGACTTGGCTTCCACAAACATAACACAACATAACATTAATAACAGAAAGGCCAAGGATGATTTCGGCCCAGGATGATTACAGATATGATTATCAGGGATGAAATTGATGACCGGAATGAAAAGAAGGGGGATGGGGGGGTGCGGATGGTAGCTCTAAGAGTGTGAATGAGGTGGTGTTGGGATGGGGGTGGGGATGGGGGGTGAGGGGTAGTGAGTATGTGAGGATGTATGTGTGTGTGTGTGTGTGTGTGTGTGCGCATATGTATAAGGCTGGTTTGCTGTTGGGCCAGGAGGAGAGAAGCTGGAACATAGAGAGGGAGGGTTTCAGGAGAGGAGTTGTAATTATTCTATTAATGATAAGTATAATAATAGGAACAAACACTACTTTTAAAAAGTAACTTCCCCAACACTGATCATTGCAAGGAAGGTCTCCTGGGCATTCAAGTTTACGTCGATCTTAGATAATTGTTCTATAAAATCGCCTGTGTCTCTCAAGTAAGAAGGTAATGGCACGACCAAAGGTCTGAGGATGCGATCTACATACAGAGATATGGGTTCCATCAGGCTGTCATTGCATGCCACAATCAAAAATATTTCTTTCGGCTTTTTAAAATACACTTTTGGAACTACTCAGCCCCTGTGTGCGATCTCCCCTTTCTTCACTTGACCTATACGGTGTCCCACATACAGGGTATCTGCAGAAGAAAGCCATAATAAAGCAACATCTTCAAGAGATTGAGGCAGATGGTATAAGCCGTCTTCCTCTCCATGGGCATCACCGGTCGCACTTGTGCCTAAACCAAATGGAACCTGCCGATTCTGTGTTGATTACAGACAACTCAATAAAGTAACTGACTTTGACGCTTATTTAATGCCAAATGTTCATGACATTTTAGAGTTTCTTGGAGGTGCTACCATCTTCAGTTCTCTAGATTTGCGATCTGGCTATTGGCAAGTTGCCATGAACCCAGACATCATTGAGAAAACAGCTTTCACTACACCATTTGGCCTTTTCCAGTTCAAGACAATGCCTTTTGGGTTAAACAACTCAGCTGTCTCTTTCCAAAGGCTAATGGAGAGAGTGTTGGGAGAACTGAGAGGGGAGTGTTGCTTTATTTACATTGATGACATAATAATCTTTTCTAAATCTAAAAAAGACCATCTACGGGACCTCGAGAGAGGTGTTCAAAAAACTGCACCAGGCCTCTCTCACTCTCAATGTGAAGAAATGTAATTTCTTTAAAACCACCTTATCTTTCTTGGGCCATTTGGTGTCTGGTCAGGGAATTTCGGCAGATCCAGTTGAAGGCCATCAGTGAATACCCAAGACCCCAAAACTTAAAGGAACTACAAAGCTTCCTGGGTTTGACAGGCTGGTACCATAAGTTCATTAAGAACTTTGCTGACCTGGCCGCTCCCCTTGACCAGCTAAAAAAGAAAGAGCTACAATGGAAATGGACACATGAGTGTGAAGAGAGTTGGAGAAAGCTGAAAGATGCCCTCCAATCACCACCTGTGCTGATCCATCCTAATTTCTCCAAGCCCTTCGTAGCAGTGATGGTACTTCCTCAGACACAATTAATGTTTTAAATATGAAGCCATACTTTGGAACTATTCCCAGTGTGTGAAATCTGGGTGGGGTGGACCATGTAGCCACTGCCACATATACAAGGGCTCATAAATGAATTAATTAGCGAATGAATGAATGAATGGATCTAAATAAAGAAATATAAGTTAAAAAAATAAGAGTTATTCCTGGCCAGGTTATGTTCTGTTGTGTAGGCATATGAGTATGGAAAGAAATTGCACTTAAACAGGGATTCACCTTTCACTATTTTTTCCTCACTGACTGCACATCTGTTTCTGAAGCGCAGCTTGCGCAGGCAAATCAGCTGACCGAGTTCCGTCATAGGGTGGAGAAATTTAAACTAGGAACATGGTGTTGGAGGGAGAACAAAGGAGGAATTAAATGGCTTCATGCTGATCGCTCGTCGGTGGATATTTGTTTTTTCGGGTCGGACTAATCTTTGAAATACCACCGGGAAACGGAGCGCGGGTGAGACGTGTCCTTTTTTATTTTTGTTTATTGCCGGGTGTTGTTGCTGCCACACAGATTAAGATGTGGTTGGATATTCGTAAAACTTAAGGACTTATTTTTTCGTTTGTGGATTATCTTTCCTGGGATTTTGGATTACGGTTTGTATCATATAGGATCAGAGACTGAGTTAAATGAACTGAATTAACACACAGACTTTATGGGAATACAAACGGACTGAGATTAAATACAAACGGACTGAGATTAATCTTTCTTCTTTTCTCTTTTTCACGCTATCTAGCAAATAAATAACTCAATTAATAGTACAAACTGTGTCGGGAACTTTATAATTTGTTGTAATACATTGAATTGTTACAGTATATCAGTAAATAGCTCTGCCCATTACTGTCCCTGCAATTTATACATCCAACCATAAACTTTTGTTCTACATTTGTGTTATTATGGAATTAGGTATCTCTTCCCCCGACATGTCCTGATTCCACATTTCTGGACATCTCAGCAGCTTGTGGAGTTCCAAGCTGTTTATCACTCCCATCGAGTTCAATCGTACAGACCTGTGATCGATGGCCTGATGCGAGCAGTTCCATCTATCAAAGATGTTAATCTCCAGATGTCCCTCTTGGAGCTGTGTGGTAAGGTTTGTATTTATAGGTTTATAGTGTACCTCAGGTGGTATGTGTGTGTCTCCACATAATAATAATAATAATAATAATAATAATAAAATGAAATGTAATTATATAGCACTTTTAAATCACAGAGCACAAAGTACTTTACAGACAAACAAACAAAACAACAAAAAGCAATAGTAATGATAACAATAATGATAATAATAATAATAATAATAATAATAATGCTAAAATAGTAATAAATAAAAGGACAAACTACCAAACACAAACTTAACTCAATATAAGAAACAAAAGGAAAAATATACAGTACAGTATAGTACAGTACAGAAGGCAATTGTATATAAGTGGGTCTTTAGACTAGATTTGAAAACCACCATCTGCCACTGATGGTGCAGATTTGATGTTATAAGGGAGGCTGTTCCAAAGCTTGGGTGCTCTAACTGCAAATGATCGGTCACCCCTAGTTGACAGTTTACTTTCTGGAACAACTAAAAGTCTCAGGCTGGAGGATCTGAGGGGCCGAGCCGGACAGTAGGGGGTTAATAAATCTTTTAAATAGTCAGGTGCCAAACCATGTGACGCTTTATAGGTTATAAGGAGGATTTTAAAATCAATCCTAAAACAGTGAATAGTGGCCAGAACTGGGGTGATGTGTTCCCTAAATTTAGTCTTTGTCAAAAGTCTGGTTGCTGAGTTCTGAACAGTCTGTAAACGAGAGATGGATTGACGATTTAGACAGGTGAATAAGGCGTTGCAGTAATCAAGTCTAGATTAAACAAATGCAAAAAGCATTGAACTGATTTTGGAAATGTTTTTCAGTTGATAATAACAGGACTGGACAAAGGAGTTTTACATGTTGGTCAAATTTTAAATCTGTATCGAATAAAACCCCTACGTTTCTAGAAGTAGTTATTTGAGGCTAAATTTCCAAGAAAAGTCTGAGTATGACTATAGACTTTGTCAGGGTTGATGAAAATGACTTCTGTTTTGTCAGAGTTAAAGGAATTATCCGGAGTAAAATGCACTTCAGATCAATTTACGGATGATTGGGAGTACATACGTTGAGTTGACATCCAAATCATGTCATTCGGATGTGTTTTGAGAAAGTTCGATGTTACCGTTTTAGTCAAAGCTCGTTAGCGTGGAAGTGAGAAGGGCATATTATTTAGCCGCTACAAAACGCTATTTTTTATACCTCTTCTACAGTTCCAAACAACATTGCACTTACGTGGTAGTGAGTAGAGGGTCCCTAAAGCCAAACCAAGTATCCCGAGGTCTTTATGTGGTCGGATAGAGAGTCCAGAATGAATTTCATCAAGCCAGTACCTTTTCCGAAATGTTGCCATCTTTGCTGCCATCTTTAGGGGAAAGTCCGTAGGAGTCGATTGCCAAGTGTGCTCTGGAAATTCACAATTTCGTCGCCGTTTAAAAAAAAACAAAAAAAAAAACATTGTTTTCTCAAAACACATCCAAATGACATGATTTGGATGTCAACTCAGCGTATGTACTCCCAATCATCCGTAAATTGATCTAAAGTGCATTTTACTCCGGATAATTCCTTTAAGGTGTGAGAAATTTTGTGACATAAGGCTGTATACTTAAAGCATGGTGGACCCCAACAGAGCCAAAAATGTAGCAGAGAACATGCCAACATTTCAATGTTCGCTGTTGGCTATTGAAATCATTTAGCTAGCCCAGGGGTGGGCAAACTTTTTGGCTCAAGGGCCACATTGGCTTTTAAAAACTGGTTGGCGGGCCGCACAACAACCAGCACCCCCTGCTGTGGCGCAACTGGCTGGGGCACCTGCACCTACGCCGGCGACCCGGGTTCGATTCCCACCCCGTGGTCCTTTCCGGATCCCACCCCTGCTCTCTCTCCCATTCACTTCCTGTCACTCTCCACTGTCCTATAATTAAAGGCATAAAAAAGCCCAAAAAAATATACTTAAAAAAAATATATATATATATATTAATTGCTTAAAAAATACTGCTAATTTGATGCTGTTGAACAAATGTAGGCTATACATTGTGCGCTGTCGCTTTATCGTTTTTAAATTCACGTAATTCATTATTTCTCAATGATCTTCTGCCTGCTCCGTTATGGCTAGTGCTGTACCTATGGCTGTGCCCTCTCACAGTTTTTAAATGGTCAGTAGTGGGAACCACTGTTGCCTTCATGATTTCCGGCCGGATCCGGCCCGCGGGCCACAGTTTGCCCACCCCTGAGCTAGCCTGTATCCTGTATATAGCCTGTATTGACCAGCATTTACCATAAAAGACCCATCTTGTAATTTTACGCTTTTTAGCTGCAATTGTGTCTTTTTATAACTTTTGAGGCATCTGTGGCCTAATGGTTAGAGTGGCTGACTTTTAACCAAAAGGTTGCCAGTTCGATCCGTGTATCCATAGGAAAAGGTATATATGTAATATTTAATGTTATTGAGTTTCCAAACATTAATTTGTCGCACATTCATTCATTCTTTTAAAAATAAGCTATACTTTCAGTACATATATTGGGCTTTTGTATGTGGGTGCAGGTGCAGAGAGGTGGCCATCCTACGGTCTCTGAAGTGCATGCGCTGCAGACCTTGTTTGCTGGATCAATGCTAGGACTGAAGAGTCTGTATACAGATCACAAGGTAGTGTTTAAACTTGTTGTTTGTTGTCCTCAATCATTAGATGTAAATTAATTTATTATTCCTCTACTTTATTTTGTGTTCCAGAAACAGCTATGCTCCCTACTCTTTCTTACTTCCAACCTCCCATCTTTTCTGATTGGCCAGCGATTGAATAATCATGCCATAGAGTTAATGCGCCTGGACAGAGCCTTGTCACAACTTGGGCTCCACCAACTCAGTGATGCAGAGATTAAACAGGTTAGTGGGATAGTGTAATGGTTTTAAAGGGATTTGAAAGTCTAAAGCCTTGAGCATATTTCTGCAGATACAGTTAACGCACAGTTTGGATGACTCAAATTTAGCCACCACCACCGGTTGTATGGCCTCTCCACTCTGCACCCAAAGGATGAGTCTGTACAGAATTTTCCATATTGTTTGTGCATGTGCACCAGCCTACGAATTTAATAAAAAAGTAAATCATGCATAATTAAAAAAAAAACTCAATTTAGGCTACCGTAGGCCTACGCAATAAGGTTTCCATTACAGCACAGCGTTCAATGAATGAATGAAAGCGGATGCCTTGTCTCGCAATAAACAACGGGTGGAAATCCAGACACTCTTTCAACTACATGAAACTAAACAGTGAACCATCAAATACCCCCCAGATTTCAGTGCCCATCAGTCCAAACATTTAGCAACATAATCAAACAGTCCAAACGTAAATTAAATCCCAAACCAAACCGAATATCTTCTGCTTTTGATAGCCTACCGGTATGACACTGCCAACGAAACGCATGTCTCACAATAAAAGAGAAAACTTTTAGAAAACTCAGCCATAGGTTATTTTGAGAATGAGGACTTTCTCATCAGCATTGTCCTAACCGTTAAAACAAGGCAGATACAGTATGATGAGGCATTGCAACAATGTTTACAGAGATACACTGTAAGGTTTGCTGCAACGATTATGCAGACTGTTACAATTGACTGACACTCGCGCACACACATTATCAAAATCATACGCCGGACGCTTTAGTCTTTCTACATGGGTTTAGTTAACGATCGGGCTATAATAAGACAACACTTTGATTGGTGTAAACTGGGACGTTTTAGCGTTCCGACAGGCTTTTGTAGGGACTCGGGACACGCAACTCAAAATGTTATTTTAAATGCGCATATTTTTTTCTCTCTCGGAGGTAGCCTGCCGAGCATTTGCTCTGTGCTGGCTTGTCCCTCCACATCGCCCAACATTTTTGATTGCATTGCATTCTCCACATTTTTAGCTAAATTTTCAGCCACATCAGCATTTTTGTCCAGTGAATCTTTTGTAAATTGCTTTACATTTACCGTCGGGCCCTTGGCCGCCTTTCTTATCGTCCAGTTCGCCTCAGCTTGCCGCCATTCACTCCTTCTCCGTCTTCATTAAGATTCCCAGTAGAATTCTCAATCTTTTTCGTCTTACATAGTCTGTCTGTTCTTGGTCTTGGATTTTTTAAAATAACAACTTATACTTATAATAACGACTTATAGTCTGGTGCAACAATTACATCATACCCTGAATTGTTGTTACATGTCATCATAAGTTGTTGCTAGATGTAGTAGATGCCACGGGCGTTAATCACAACACGTTTTCCAAGAATTTTCCATGCGTTCATATCAGACCAGTGGTAAAAACAGTTTACAAACATTTTGCTGCTGCTGGACATTAGTTACATTTTGGACATGGTATGCTGTCAACTTGTTGGGCATCAGACATGGGAATATGTAAACATGTGTGACCAAATATAATATTATGTGTGATTCAAATAATGATGTGATGTTAATGTTTGAAAACATTTTTGAAAACATTACTATGAAGAACAGAATATGTGGCCACAAAATTGAATGTCACATAAAACAATTATTGTTTTAATTTTACAATCCTTATTAACGCCCTTAGTCTTGAGCAAGAAAGACTTGAGGCTCACATTTCTAGTGACTACTGTACACTGCAAACAAATATGAGTCCACTTTTGAACTATTTGTGATTTGGCCGCTTAAGTTTTGGTTTGGTCCATTTACATGAAGAAAGAAATTCAATCAAGTTGCCCCCTGAAATGTGAAAATATGTCTCTTTTCACAGGCATGTTACGTGAGGGGGATAAATGGTTACTCTTTGAGTTCAAGTCAGTGTAGAGAGTGGCTTGCCCAGTGGCTCCAGTTTTCCGTCCATCTCAGAGGTTTGTCTCACATTTACCATATGTCAATGTAGATCCATTAAAACTGTACTGAACTGAATAATCAATACAGAATATGTTATATAACTGCTGGAAGACAAGTATTTTCTTAATGAAGTTAAAAAGCCTTCCAAGACAATGATCCTCAACAGGGAGTTTGGAAAATCACATAATCAACACCTCTGGCACCATTTCCATTTATGTATGAGTTAAAATGTTGTCTACGAATTTTGTCTTATGGTATTTTCTGCGATGCTAAACATTGTTTTAATGTCTAATGTGATGCCTATGTGTGATGTACTTCACTGCTGAACTGAGCTTCTCATTGAGCGAGTTGAGTCAGCTTGTACTACCATTCTTTCATATACATAGTATTCAGCTGCAAAAAAATAAATAAAAAGGTCATAAAATAACTAAAGGTCACAAAAAGGTAAAAGAAAGAAAAAAAGTAAAAAACACTGAATGCAAGTATTAAAGAATGACAGAAAAATGTTAAATAATATAAATAGAATAAAATAAAAGAACAGTGGTAAACTGGTTCTGAGGGATTGAGCAGTTGACACAGGTCACACAGGATTGTGGGTTCAACAAAAATGGGGTTTACTCACCAAAAGTTACTTAACAAATACATTAATTTAATTATTTTATTTCTTTATTAATGAATTGAATTATTTTTTATTCATTAAATAATAAAGAAATTAACATTTTTTTGGGGGAAAAAACTGTGCTCAAAAATAAGGGTAACTAAACAGAAGACATCACCCTCCAATGTGAACCAACAAAAGGAGGACTTAAACACAAACTGACTAAACCAATAATAACTGAAAGGGGAACCCATCAAAATTGATTAACCGTTCAACAAAACACATTAAAGTAACAACACATTAAAAAAAGATAATTACATAACTATAAATTATTACAATAAAATAAATAAATACATATTATATTTTTTTTATTATTTTATATATATTATACAGAATTTATAACACAGAGAAGTCCATCTAAAAAAATGTGTTTTCTATCCACTTTGCATTGGATTTCTGTGGGGAGGAAAATAATTTTGGCTCTCTCAGCGTTCCATTAATAGGCAAAAAGATAGGATGGACTGCAGTTACATAAATCAAGCATAAATACATGATAAAAATATTATATTATTTGACCAATTTTAAATGGTCATTTTGTGCCTGAAGTCCAACTTGAATCCACCCTTCTCATGGAATTTGAACAAAAACATACATGACAATTTGATCCAGATCAAAACAAAGACCAGTGATCTAATCTGATTTTAGATTATTAATTTCTCTTTGAACAATCCAATAGCCAAAATCCAATTTGATTACTTTTGAACAATGGGCCCTTGGTCTTTGTTAATCTCATATATTGATATTTAAGATTAAGAGAGACAGAGGTACTTTTAACTTTTTTTTTAGTATGTAAATGCAGCTGAATTCTCCATTTCTATTTGTCTTTTCTGTAGATCCAGAGGCATCGCTGTATTTGCACAGCATGGTTCTTCTTTCAGTAAACTACCCCCAGCCCCACCATTGTTGGCATTCTTCACTCCATTCTCAGAGACTAGAGGAATATGAAGACAAAATACTATAATAATTGATTAATTAAATGTAAACTATGCAGTATTGGCAATTTCCTTACTGTTTTCTCGGTTTTTGCTTTTTTTTCGCTGGCTCTGTCATGATGAATGTCTGAGAAACTCCATCACTACCTTTTTCTAGCCGGTGCCTGGCGTGTATGTGTATTTGAATGCAGTAAAGCAATTTGTTACACTCGTTATACTTCCTGACACTGAGGCCATGGGCCCACAGTTGCAAGGGTGGTTTTTCCGCTCACAGGTGCTAGGGGGAAGAGAGGCGGCCACCATTCAACCCGAAAAAAGTCATATAACCATTCCAATGACTCTGAAGCTGTTAAACGAAGGTAAATTAAGCAAAAAAACTTGCATGTTAAGCTAAAAAACCTGCATAGTGTGCCTTTAACACAATTTTGCCAGCAAGTTTGTTTCTGTGTCATACTTGTTCTTGTGTTCTTGACGTTGTAACGATTGGAAAGTAACTTGTATTTTAATGTTGGAAACATTGCCAGTTGCTAATAGGACACAAACCCTATTCTATCATGATCTCATCAAAATTGTGTTTTACAGGAAGACAATCTTTTGACAACAAACGGTAAAAGAGTGTAAAAAAACAAATAAAATAACTTAAAACATAATGAATCTAGGTGTTTTTTCCAACACATTTGTCTGCTGAAAACAAAAAACAATTAATCAAAAATGGAAATACATTATATGTAAATACCCATGTGCTTTTGAGTTGCAAATTATACTTATATAATTATTATATTGCATCATAACTGATCCTAATTATTCAGTACCTATAGTGTATGGAGGTGACCACTGTCATTTTGTATGTAAGCATTTTTGCACATTCCGACTATGATAGAATGAATGGGGTTTCGGGAAATCATCAAAAAAAATAATACCTGTGATCGTTAATTAACTGCTTGACAGACCTTGCATTCTTTTCCTTTCAATAAAATCAGTGTGTTTGTTGTCTCTGTGAGGACTATACAACCATATCTAAAATATGACTGTTACGTCTCTGCTAGCAGTGAAAAAAACATTCTAGGGGTGTAAGGATACACAAAAATCATGGTTCGGTGTGTACCTTGGTTTTGAAGTCACGGTTCAGTTAATTTTCAGTACGATAAACTTGTAGGTACTGGTAGCCTAAAATTCACTGACAATATTGCTGATGCGCAACAGAAATAGTATTTTTAAAAGGTGTCGAAGAAGTTAACTGACTAAACTGACATTTGATCCACCACCTAATATTTTTGTGTGGGAACTCGATTATGTAACATGGTCCGCACAAACTACTGTTGATAACTGTTAAAGACTGCATTCAGTACGAACGGCGACGAAATTGTGAATTTCCAGAGCGTGTTACACCACACTCGGCAATCGACTCTTAAAGACCTCGGGATACTTCGGTTTGGCTTTAGGGACCCTCTACTCACTACCACGTAAGTGTAATGTTGTTTGGAACTGTAGAAGAGGTATAAAAAGTAGCGTTTTGTAGCGGCGAAAATGACATGCCCGGCTAACGAGTTTTGACTAAAAATGGTAAAATCGAACTTTCTCAAAACACATCCGAATGACATGATTTTGATGTCAACTCAACGGATGTACTCCCAATCATCCATAAATTGATCTAAAGTGCATTTTACTCTGGATAATTCCTTTAAGATGGGGTCACAAATCCACGTACCAAGTTTGGTTTCAATCGGTGAAAGAGTTTATAATTATAGCACCACTAGTGGTCAAAGGACACCAAATTTATAGTGCGTCCTCATGATGTGGTCCCAAGTCCACATACCAAGTTTGGTTTTGATAGGTGAAAGTGTTGCTAATTATAGGCCCTAGTGGTTAAATATCATCAAATGTATTGTATGTCCTCGGGATGTGGTCAAAAGTCTATACACCAAGTTTGGTGTCGATACGAGAAAGTGTTGCTAATTATAGTGCCCCTATTGTCAAAAGACACCAAATGTGTTATGCGTCCTCAGGATGGGGTCCGAGTCTATATACCAAGTTTAGTTTTGATATGTGAAAGCGTTGCTGGGATATGAGCAATGGGCTGTGAGAATTCTGGTGAAGATCGGGTCAAATTTCTGTCCTGTGAAAACTTTTTAGTGTTTTTGATAAAATCCAATATGGCGGAAAATTCATCATGGTGGAAATGGTGCATTGAATTTGGGTTGGTCCAAGGATTCCAACAATACCTCATTTTTGAAAATCGGGCTAACTAGTCAAAAGTTACGTGCGTAAACGCACGTCCAACTTTGGCCTGCTAGCGCGCTCAAGGCGCCAACATGAAACTTTGGTGAAAAGAATCAAGGTACTGTCCCCAATCAGTGTGCCAAATTTCACAACTTATTAAAAGACGGTTCTATGGGCTGCCATAGACTCCAATGGCAGAAGAAAGTGGCATAATAATAAGAAAACGTAAATATACACTGGGTAACTACGCAGCTTTGCCCCCAATAATAAATTATATAAACACATTGGCCCTCATTTATGGAACGTGAGTACAACATACAACAGGCGTAGGACAGGCGTACACTCATTTCTATGCAAAACATTTATTTATCAGGTATTTATCAATTTGAACGTAAGCGGTGGCGATGCTCGAATCTCACATAAAGTCTCAACTCGTGTACGGAAGTTTTTGAGGCGGCATAGCACGGTGCAACAGTAAATCGGTGGACAATTGGAAAGTTGAAGAGTTTCTTGGACTTAAGACGTTTCCTGCACATTTGTAACCTACTTGCTGTAATGTAGACTGTTATGTTGACACATTTGATGACTTAGGATAGCCGTATAAGCCATGTGGAGAGAATTACTTTTTCTTTGGAAAACACATAAATAGTCATAAATATTTTTTTATAATTTTCAAAGGGCAAATGGCAGTGTCATATGGTTTTGTAATGTAGGCTATGTACTTGTATGATGCATTCTCGCTGCGAAAATAAAGTCTGTTGCACTTTAAGGGACACCAGGCAACGTTTTCGTGTTAATTAATCATCTTCGTAAGTCGGTATATGGTTAAATGACTCATTACAGGGCGAATGAAGACTCTCTCGCCCGTCCCTACTGCCTGTTGGAAGAATATTCCGCTTGCAAGTTCGGTGTATCCAACCCGCCAACCTTCAGTCTCACAAAGTCTCAGACATCGCGAGAAGCAGGATCAGTAGTATTAAGGAAGATTAAAAGCTTGGGGGGCAACAACAGAGAAGGCTCTATCACCCTTAGTTTTAAGGCGTGTTTTGGGGATATAGAGAAGATTCTGAGATGAATCTTCTGAGATTCTGAGATGAAGACCTAAGTGATCTTGGAGTGCTGTAAGGAATTAGTAGGTCACCTATGTAACTAGGTGCCAAACCACTGAGGGCTTTGAAGACAAAAAGTTAAATTGTAAACTTAACTCTGTGCTCCACAGGTGACCAGTGCAGCTTAGCCAACACAGGAGTTATATGCTCACGTTTCTTAGAGCCACTTAATAATCTAGCTGCTGCATTTTGAACTAGCTGAAGTCTGTTGAGAGTGGAGTGGGTCAGGCCTGCATATAGTGAATTACAATAATCTAGTCTAGGTGTTATGAAAGCATGTATATGAGTTTCAAGGTCGGAGAAGGACAAAAAGGACTTCAGTTTTGCAATGGTTCTTAACTGGAAAAAGCTGCCTTTGACCACACTATTTACTTGCTTATTAAAATTTAAAAAGAGGAGTCAAAGAAAACAGAGAGGTCCTAGTGCATTTTTCAAGATAGAAACATCACTTGGAGGGCCAAAAATAATTATATCAGTTTTACTTTCGTTCAGTTGAAGAACATTTCTTGCCATCCAGCATTTGATGTCACTGAGACAGTTAAAAATATTCTCCAAGGAACAAATGCCATTAGTGTTAACAGGCAGGTAAAACTGAGTGTCATCTGCATAGCTGTGATAGTGATACTGAATGTTATACTCAAAATGGAACCCTGAGGAACACCACACTTTATAAGGGCAGAGGAAGAAGAGAAATTGCCTAAACTAACTGAAAATGATCTATCACTAAGATAAGAAGAGAACCATTGCAAAACAGAACCCTGGAGAGACCAACTTCATCCTCCAAGCGTTTTAATAGGATGTTATGGTCAATGGTGTCAAATGCTGCAGTCAGATCAAGAAGCACCAAGAGGGCGCAAGATCCAGAATCAACTGCTAAGAGAATGTCGTTATGGACTTTAAGCAAGGCCGATTCAGTGCTGTGCAGAGATCTAAAACCTGATTGGAATTTATCACATATATTGAACTCACTCAGATAAGAAGAAACCTGAGAGAGGACAACCTTTTCTAGTATCTAGTATGTCAACCCATCCCATTACCATTTATTTCATGTATAGCGCCACCTAGTTAAAAATTAAAAAGCAAAAAATTAGGTGTTTTCATCACAATATCTCTGGCTGACATGGTCAAAACTGCACGAAATTGAAAGTGTAGGATCATTATGACACCCTCCGTATGCATGCCAAGTTTTGTGAACTTTCGTTCATGGGGGGCCTTACAATAAAATAATTCATGTGTACATTTAGTGACTATACACCAACAAGGATTCCCGGGACACTGAAAGACCGGGGTACACGAAACTTGGTGGGCATGTAACCCCACATGGATAGCATGGAACCATCGTTTTTTGTTTTGATCTGTAGCCCCCCCCCCCGCTGTACTGGACCCACCGAAAGGAGGGTAGGGCAGACACAGTTTTCTGTGAATATCTTGAGAACCGTAGGGCCTAGGATGACCAATTTTTTCCGTATGTTTGCCTCCAGGGGTCATGTTAACCCATTCCATGTGCACACATGTGCATAAACAGATACACACGCACACACATACATTCACAGTTATCATACGTATGACACATACTCACACAGTAGACATATGTACGCATGCATGCACATGCACAAACACACACATCAGGCAAACACACAAGCACTTGCACACACACACACACACACACACATAAACATAAACATGTACACGCACACATGCACACAATTCAAGAATTTCTCAGAATTATGAACAGGCAAGATGGGGGTGGGGTTGTATAAAATGAATTTTACATGTGAAATCTATGAACTAATCATGTTTTGGTACTTTTATTGGTACTGATTAATACCAGTGAGAATTGAGTGTGGATAATGCAATTTAGTGAGACAGTTAGAATCATAGGCCTTTCAGCGTGATTTATTTTTGTGAAAAAAATGTGCTGGATTGGGCGGCGGTCATATTTTGTACCGCTCTGCGGTACATCTAGTTAATAATTGTGCTCACTCTCCAGTATCCAAGGTACTTGCTACATTTAAAGCAACACCAAAGAGTTTTTTGTTTTTGTACCTTAAAATAATGTTTCCAAAATCGTTTCAGTTGTTCATCAACTCGTAACAGGGTGAAACAATGTAAGTTTGCCGGATCGGGTAGTGGATCTGTAGTTCGATGGAATGAGACATGAGAAACTACAAATTTGACTTGCATCTGATGTCGCAATACATCGTACTTTCATAAAATCATGCAACATATTCTACCTTGTCTGTGGACATTGTTATTTGCAAAGCCGGTGCTGGATAAACAAATAGTGCGTGCGACAGAGGAAAAGTTCTTTGGTGTTGCTTTAAATGAATATCACAGAAGAAGTGGTGCATGGAAAATGTGTTGCATATACAGGTGCATCTAAAAAACTTGTGGTTCTTTTTTTTCTCATAATTTATGGATTTTTGATTTCCATGAGCTGTAAGGTGTAATCATCAACATTAAAACAAAAAAAAGCCTTGACATATTTCAGTTTACATATATTAAATAATACATCTAGAATGTATGCAAGTTAGCTTTTTGAAATAAAAAATGTACTTTTTGAAATACATTATGGAACAATTATGGAATATCCATGATATTCTTATGTTTTGAGATGGACCTGTATCCCACTGCTCAAGAAAAGTACACTTGACCAGTCTCTCTTCTTCCTCTCTTAAGTATAAGTATATATACTTTTTTGATCCCGTGAGGGAAATTTGGTCTCTGCATTTATCCCAATCCAAAGTTGTCAAAGGTTCTGGAGAAAGTAGTCTTAAAGGAAGTCTGTGACATCCTATATCAAAACAACCTACTAGTCCCTAAGCAGTCTGGTTTTAAAAGCGGTCATTCTACTGAAACTGCTCTTCTGTTTGTGACTAAAGCATTGCCTCCTCTGCTCAGTCATCAGTATTAATTCTACTTGAGTTATCTGCTGCATTTTGATACTGACATTCCCCTCTCTACTTTATCTAAGCTGGGAATTTCTGGGAAAGCGCTTACCTGGTTTGATTTCTACCTTAAAAGATATTCATTCAGCTTGCCTTAGCAAGGACAGGTATCAACTCTTCTCTTAGTTATTCCCCATGGGCTTCAAATCCCTCACTCTGGCCTATGGCCACCTACTGGATCTGCTCCCAGCTATTTGAAGTCCAAATCTAGCTCTACAATTGGCAATCTTTTGTGCCGTTTTATTTATTTATGTATTAATGTTTGAGTAGCAAGAAAGAGTAGGCTACAAAAAGACAAAACATGGTATCACCCCAGGCCCTTCTTCTGATGAAAGAATGATCCATTCATATTTTCTGAGAGCAGTGTATGCAGAAAATTGAAAATTGAAAGAGTACAATGTCAATACATTTTGTTGTATTTAGAATATTAATGCTAATTTAATTATGAACACTACCTTGACATAGCAGCTGATTACCATAAACTGCACAACAAGAGAATTCATCATATCATGCCACCTGTGTGTGGCGGTTTACCCTGAAGATTTAAATGCTTATCTAACCAATATAAGGTGTGTAAGCTACAATGTGTGAAAGTACCATATCAGCTGGGCCAGCCGAAGGATGATAATGGAGGTGGACGTTAAGCATGTTCATGTGCACATGACTTTTTGCTGATTTCATTCTCTTTCAGATTTAGGAAGAGAAGTGTGTATTTCTGCGCGTATGTGTTTGACAACTCTCAGAAAAAAATAACACACAAATCAGATTTTGCGTACACATAGATTTACAGCAAGTTGTACGCAAAGATTGATATATGTGCCCCATTATCTGTAATGGCTCAGTCTGACTCGCTATATTGACTCACTATATTTGTTTCTTTCACAGATTCTTAACTGCGGAAAAAAATTGTTTGGACAGCTAGAGAATTGTGAAGAGTAGGCCTAATTTGTTAAAATATGTCAACATATAATTGACAGAACATGTCCGGTAATTGAGAAAAATTTACTAAAAAGAGAATAGAGGACATTTATATTGAAAATGAAACCTATGCCCTTAAACTTTAATGCATGAATTGTAGTATGAATTTGTATGGAAACAAATTAGCGCTTAAGCCCTTTTTAATAATTTTGAAGTTATACAATGGAAATTATCGAAATGATCATCAGATTAACTATTTCCAGTGTGAGAAAAAAGGCATTATTGAACATAATGTTCTCTTTATTAAGTCAATGATGGCTAATGTGATGACTCAAATTGAACAAATTTAAAAGATACAGCAATTATTCCCTCTAACAATCTACACATTGCTTAACTTGATTTAATGAATCTTACCGACATGTGGGTAAATTTACCAAAAGATAGTAATGCCCTTCTGTGAATGAGCAGTGCATATTTGATGATTTAGTAACAAAACCAACTTGGGATCAGTGGGCCAGGACACATCTTCCAGCAATACATTTGTGTAGGGATGATTCTTTCCATTTTCTTAGTTACTTCTCAGGCCCCTTAATATTAACAAACCACCTCTTCTGTATCGCTTGCTTTAAAGGTGCTATGCAGAGAGTTCTGTCGGCTTTGAGTTGTTACAGCCACCTGTCACTCTTCCATTGACTTGAATTGTTTTTAACACAGTGCCACAAGTGGTACAAAGTGACTTTGCATGAGAGTCAGGCCGACACTTAACTAGTTTGCATGTTAAATTCACTGGATATCTGAGCACAGGGCATATATGTTTTGACATTATGTCAAAACGGTTGTTTCTTCACATTCTGTTGATCTTTCTAAATTTTTCAAATCTCCACATAGAACTTTGAGCAGGCAAATTGCAGCATTAAATGTTTAACATGTTAAACACTTACTTCCTCTCAGGTTTTCGTTACCAAGATTTTTTTACTAACCAAAAGTAAAGATGCACTTCACTTGCATCCTTAAAAGCATGTTCTAAACCCAAACTTCATTTACTTGCCAACTGAAACTTTTACAAGAGGTCTTTCTTTCATGGTATTTTTTTAATTACCGGGCGAACGTCCTTTAAGTATCCCATCCAACATGCGATCCCCCTTTTCTGATATCCAATAACCAGCCATGGCTGCGACACCACCAATGAAAATAGCAGTGAAGACCATGTCACCCTTTGCTGCCAATGTGGCAAGGGCACAGATGACCACACCAAAGAACATCTGCTGCAAGACCAAGACTTCGTCATCTGTCATGTCATCAAATAATCCCTTCTCTGGCCCAGCTAGACAGAAAAAGGAAGACAGAGAATGTGTCATCACAGCGGTCATTCAATATATGTTTAAATGTCATCAGCTATTTCTCAATAATTAAGTTGTATACCTTAAAGGAGTGGCTCCTTTAAAGCCACTCAAATGTGTGTTTTACTTCAGATGTTTATGTGTACAGTAATTCACACTACACATTTCAATTTGTTGCAATTGCTATGCTCATATTGTATGTTCGAATTGCTCATACGTCAAGATAGCCAACAAAAATAAATCAATTAAATGAAGGAATTTCAACAAATGGCCAATGAAATTACGTTAAAATTACCTTCACTTAATCCTAAAATGCTCACATACATCCTGTTTGTATACTCACTGGGTAGTATGTTTTCCACACATATACTGTCTCTTCGAATGAATCCTTCAGCACACTCACAGCGGAATGAACCCTCCTCATTTATGCAGGCCTCATTAAGACCTGGGCATGCAATGGCACGCTCATTGCACTCATCAACATCTAAGAGTTGGAGCAAGACAAAACGTGTACTTACTATATAAAGGTATGAAATACATAGCAAACATTACAAATATTGAACATTTCAGCATTTTCAGTGATATCTTGACCATTTCAATGATCCAAATGCATCACAAAGACTTGTGATCTTGTGTTTGATGCATAACCAAAGGACTCCAAACTGCACACCCCCCCACCCCCCATGAGAAAATCATAGGTAATGCACTCCACCGCCATGGCCTCTATGCAAACTCATTCCGCATGACTTTATTACTGAAATATGTCGAAGCTCGTCAAAAATGTGCTACACAACATTTGGACAAGCCTATGAAATATTAAGAGAATGGATTCTGGTCAGAGAGCAACATTAAAGCAACACTAAAACACTTTTTCTCTGTCGCATGCACACTATTTGTTTATCCAGCACTGGCTTTGCAAATAACGATGTCCACACACGGTAGAGTATGTTGCATGATTTTATGAAGGTATGATGTATTGTGACATCAGAAGCAAGTCAAACGTCTCATTCCATTGAACTACAGATCCGCTACCCAATCTGGCAAACTTACACAGTGCGGTTATAGCTGATAGAGGGCCGCGAAGCGAATGCAGAAGTGCCGTTCACCCTGTTACAAGTTGACGAACCACTGAAACGATTTTGGAAACATTATTTGAAGGTACAGAAAACTCTTTAGTGTTGCTTTAAACTTTTTGGATGTAATACTAAACACCATATTTGGAGGAGAAATACCATATCAACAGTGAGGTTTGAAGGTAGGCTGGGTGAACTCAGCCTGATCTGACGGCGGTTTCTTTTTCGCTTAGGCTGGTCATCTGTGCATCTTTTTCTGTTGCCTCCACATTTTGCTGGGACCAATCTCAAGCTGGCTTATCCACCTGGCGCGCTATTGGCAGGTTTAAAACGATGACGATAGCGGGAGAGCCGGGAGTTTTCGCGTCGCTCTGCAAACGTCACCTGGTTTGTTGGTCAGATTGGTGTTGCGTACAGAGTCATTTGAACTATGCCTGTTAATCATGCCTCTTGTGCAGTAGAAAATACATAGCGGACTCCCCAGACTAATGTTCAATCTTAAAAGATTGAGCTTGGTCTGGGGCCAGACTAGTTTGGAGGTGGAGGCGTCATGGTGTGGGGCTGTTTTTCAGTTGAAGGAATGATGAATGGAGTCATTTTGTTCTGGGATAATCTTGCCATCCACCAGGATGATGAAGATGAGACATGGCGAGACCTTCCAGCGCAGGACAATGATCCAAAGCATTCAGAAAAGGAAACTCAATAGGTTTCAGAGAAAGGAAATCAAGGCCCTTAAAGATACTTAAAGATACGTTGAGGCTGAAAGTATTATATGGTCATTTACCCAGGTGGATCTTAGCCTGGGTGTTCCCATGCTGCCTTGCGCGCGATTTGATTCACGCTGCTAAGGCAGCCTGGAGACCATGGAGCAAATTTTCGCCTGAGATAGGGAACGATCACAGAACAAGGGGGAAAGCAAGACGATGATGAGCTATGCACAAACACATTTGATAGACATCCGTGGCACCCAATAAACGGATCTGGGCATTTTTTTCAAATACGAGAAAATTAACGTTTGGTTCCCAGACCACGTCTCATTGAGAAGTGGTGGCGCTAGCCAGGCTATTTATTGGGATGTCTATCAAATGCGTTTGTGCATAGATCATCATCGTATGTATGTGCGTGAATGTGTGCAAACACTTGTGGTTCACATGCACAAGTGGCAACATGACAACATGAACTGACAACATGAACTGTGTGTGTGTGTGTGTGTGTCTGTTTGTGGGTGTGAGTGTTTCTGTGTGCGCGTACATGCATGTGCGCGCAAACATTGGTGGTTCACATGCACATGTGGCAACATGACAACATGAACTGTGTGTGTGTGTGTGTGTGTGTGTGTGTGTCTGTTATTCTGTTATTCTCCCATGATCTGTAACCTTCCACACCCTATGACCTGAAAAGGGGGATTTGAAAGTATTGTAAATCAGCTTTATATGGTCATTTACCCAGGTGGATCTCATGTGTGTATCTTTGTCTGTATGCAGTGTCCTGTATCTTATCAGAATTCACTGAGAGCCTGGCTCGGGACCTTTTGCTTATCACTAGGTGTGAAACGTCAACGTTTAACGTGTAAAAACAGTATTAAGTATAACTTACTTAAGCGTAAGAGACTTGTTTTGTATAGTCAGAGAATACTGGTGAAACCCATGGGGTTACCCATGGGCTGACACAAACATGTTTGTCTCCCTTGAGGGGCACTGGCCCCTCATTGAAAAGAATAAAAGCCTGTATCCTGATTTTCCATCGTCCTGACTGAGTCTCCAGAGAAACATGGTAGTAAGAAATATGCTATCAAGGCCTACTAAATGGCTTGGGCGACTGTAGCAAGATAACAAGGTAGCCAGATACCATAATTGGCCGTGTTAACTTGCTACAATCATAATAACATATATTAGCTGACTTCTTTTAATAGTATAAGTTAAATAAATTTCACCGCACGCCAGCAGCAGGTTCGTGGTGCAAGTGATGACTGGTTATCATGCAAGCATAGGGCTGGGCGATAAAACGATAGCGATATATATCACGATTAGCGTTCGAAAATCGATTGCACAATCGATTGGACCAACCAACAAGTTTTGAAAACTAAAATAGGGAATCGATTTTAACCTTAATATGTACACTTCATTTTAAACTAATTGAACAAATAAAAAAGATAGATGTAACAAAACCCACAAACAAGCAGAAAAAGAAAATAAAGAATTCTGAAAGTGCAGTAGGCATTGCGAAAGCTAAAAAGAAAGTTCACACCAATTTTATGCACCGGAAACAACTGTTTCAATCGGCTGCTCTGCTGCTGGTCTTTTGCCAAAAAATGAAGGACAACGTGATAAGCCCTAATAACTTGAGGTTTTGGGTAGATCAAACTATGGAGAAGGACAAAGTGGTATGCAAACTGTGCAGTCATGAGTTCCTACATAGGCGAAATTTGTTTGACAGTTTTAATCGTTAAAACAGCCACGTTGAAGTCTGCAGTAATGTTTTTCACTGATGTTATGGCAGTCCACTCTGCTTATTGTTTTTCGAGAATGTCCCATGTCCCACTCCCGTGTGGCTCCTGTGTGACTTGTGCGTCTTCAAGCGCCCTCTTTACGTTCGTCCTAATGCCTATTAGTTGTCTGTGGAATGGCCTATATTTGCAGTTGAAAATGGAAACGTCTTTAGACATAGAAAATCGATTTTACAATCGATTCAATGAACACTTATGTTTCAAAAATCAAACCGGATTTTTTCACAAAAGTGACAGCCCTAATCACGATAGACATCGATAATCGATATCAATAAAAAATATGTTCGATAAAACATTCAATAATTAAAAGCAACACACACCTCCCGCCTTACTTTGTCCATAAATAGGCTATATCTTGCATTGTAGGTAGTATGTTCAACTCTACCAGAGTAGGCGATAGAAGTAGGCCTACCTTAACTCTCATTGAGTACTTGCCCTGTGCACTCTCGCTCTCTCTCCCTCTCAACAGGCGGTGCATCCCTCCTCAGCATGCATGCACATTTAATCCAAACATTCACAATCGTGCAAGACGACTGGCTAAATTGCTATTAAATCCGGTTAGCATCATTAGCACACTGCACAAATTTGTTCAAAACTGTTGCATTCAAGTTCACTGCTAAGTTCTTATTATCTCAATCCCGAAGTAGGCTAAATGGAAAAGACTCAAAGGGCCTGTCCCAAGGAGAACAATTATTCATCTGAAACTTAAACACACGTGGGGAAACTGAATAGTCCAACCAGTAGACTATGATAAACTAACCAATTAAGCTACTTTGTTTACAATATTTCCAGGCTTCAACCAGTGCTGCTTTTCATTCAGACTTATGTGCACATTTATTTATTTGAGTGTTTTTCATGATTGTGTTGACATTTCTTTTCCCTGTTTGCTTTAAGTGATAACTGAGGTGATTAAAATCAGAGGAAGGTTAAAATAACTTTATGAAGTTTAAAATAAAATAAGTTTAAAATAAAAGTGTTTAAATTGAACTTTTTTTCCTTCTGTGAAATAGGTTTAAAAAAAATCAATAATGATCAATATCTGATATAAAACACTTATATCGTGATACAGTTTTCAGCCATATCGCCCAGCCCTATGCAAACAGTTTAATTTGGTAGCGGTTCGATACCCACGTGGAGTTAATATTACGCAATTTAGGTATTTATTTTTTTTGTGACATACAGTGGGCATCGCTTTCAAATGGCCACTTCAGTCGCGCATTACGAGGCGTGAAGCTGCGTGAAGCTTTAGTACCACTTTCAGCCACTGTGCGTCGCTCTGCCACTGTACATCGCTCTGTCAGTAGCCTGACTGCCGCCCCTTCTGAAAAAGCAGGAGGCTACCTTTAAACATAATTGTTACCGAGAGGAATCCCAGCCTACGAATTCAATAACAAAATAAATCATGCATAATTAAACATTACCTCGATTAAGGCTACTTGGGTATGGCTTAAGGCTTGACTACACGGTGGTAGCGAAAATCGAAATCTGCTTTTGATAGCCTACGGTGCCGCTCCATAAAACGAAAAAATATCTTAATTTGCTGTCTACGTTATTGTCAGTGTTGGGGGTAACGCAACTATGCAAATCAAAACAGTGTCTTGTGTGATAAGAGACAGTAGAGAATTCTCAGAATTCAGAATTAATCTGTAGCTTCTGCAAAACAATGTTGTTGGCGATTTAATATCTAGCGACATTTTTAACAGGCTAGACAACTATGACCCACGTTAATTTGCCCTACTTCTTGACTGCAATGTAGTCAATTGACTGCTTGACATGTCATTTTTCTTTTTCTTTACAATAAACAAATACATCTGCTTTATGCCGCAGAATTACATTCATATTTGGCTGACTTCTGTAGACGCGCCACTTCCCTCCCCATATTCCAAGATTAAGATAGTAGCCTATACAAAAAGTACTTCATACTACCATAAAAATTAAACTTTGACGAACGTTTCGATGTGTCGATGTTTTTGACTAACGAACATCGAAACATTAGTCAAAGTTTAATAATGTTCTGCACCTTTTACTAAAGAATAAAGAAAATTAAGAAGACATCTGAGCTGCACCGGCGTCTCTCCTTCTCTCTAACACTTTTTGGCTTTGGCTAAATATTTCTAAAATCATTTGAGTTTCACTAGTCACATGTTGTAACAAGGAACACTTGTTATTGAACTAATAACAGACGTGTGTCGAAAATTTACTTTATTTTCCATACGGAGAAATAACATATGCAGAGTCTAACCAAGGTCAATCTTGCCAAAAAAAAACTCAAACCTGAAAACACGAGGCAAAAGTGCAAAACATCACAAAACTAACACGCACATATTTTTGTATTGCAATCATTGTAGCCTACAGTTGTAACAGCGCGTAATAGTCGTTTTACTCCCCGTATGCGCTCATTATAAAGAACGTTTAACGTGTCCCAAAAACAGCTATCAACTAATCACCAAACGTCTTATAAAAAAGTATTGCCAGGAGCAACACCTTGCAAAAAATTATAACAATAGGCCCAGGCCTTTATATGTCTCTGCTCCTGCCTAGATTCGAACTCAAAACTGCCTGAAAGTTGCAGAACTGTTCTGGAAATACGCGCATTAATCCACTCGACCGTCAGACAACGCTATCTGCTTCGAGTAGGCCTATTGGGTAGGACTGTAGCCTACACTGGTTGCTGTGGCACAGTCTGGAGTGACCGAATGCGTTTTCCTTTGTCATATGAATGCTGTCATTTTGTTAACATTACTGTTAAGGAGATGCTGTAGGCAAAGACTATATTTAACATCGTTTGTGTAGTAAAACAAATCAGAACTATTCACGAGGTTTCTGGGCAGCATATTTATGTTCTGTTAGCAAGCGAACTTCTCATGACTGCCGACAAAGTAGCCTACTGCCAGCTGACGAAGCGCTCATTTTAAAACATTACTGACACTATACAATCAAGACATCTTGCCACTGAATCCAAAACTATGTTTAACATTATGTACGAAGCTTATAGGCTACAGTGGACTAGCATGTTGCAGGGGCTGCTAAAAACACAGAGAAACGCAATGAAAACTCGGCCAATTACAGCCCTTGCTGTCGAATGCTCCGTCCGGTTCGACCGTGGAACGCCACAGCGGACTATGCTGCCCCCAAGCGGCTGCAGTTGTACTCACATTTCACCCAGCTGCGTGAATCACCTTGATGGTGAATGAAGTGTCAATTCTTAACTGGGACCCACTGTATGGCTCTCCTTTTGGGACATCGAAAACTTATATTTTTAATAGGGTAGACTACCATCGGAGATGCTGACTTGCAAAGGCCTCGGGATAACACTTTATCTCCACTATCATCAGTCATGCCCCTTGATCAAAGTGGGGAATGAAATAAAAGTTTGAGAACCAGTGGCTTAACAAGTTACCTGCAGTCCAGAACACACAGAGTCTGTTGCAATATTCTGATGATATCGGCAAATGTTTGTTTTCCAAAGTAAGAATTTCACTTCACCATGCACCTTCGACAATGAATAGCTCATTACACTTGTTACTGTTAAACGTAGGCCTAACTGGTGTCATTACAAACATTATTCTGTGTCCTAAAACTGGCCTATTTTATGGCATTGTGTCATGTAAGTTTGTTGCAAAATCTAGAGAAATGTGTGAGGTGGTCAGCGGGGGACAATTGAGACACACATTGGATTGTGTTATTCCACACTATACATTCCACACTATCCACAGCTGTGGTATCAGGGGCAGGAGGATCACTGTTAGCGCAGGCTTTATATAACATTCTTCATCAGAAGGCCTCGAATGCAGGCTTGCCCAAAATAAAGGCCTGTGGTTTGCGCAGCCTACAGTAAGTAGGTTAAATAACAGACCCGCCACAATGTGCGGTATGATGCTTTTTTACGAGCAAGATGTTTTTGGTGCCCTACGCACACTGCATGTTCTTAAGATTTTAGCTTGGAGTTTTCTCTTAAAAGTTATTCACAAAGCCTTTCAGACCTACTCTTGGTAAAGAAAAATGACAACTCCTAAAGTAGGAGTGAGTCTTCGTTGCTATGGATGACGTCATTACTCATGCACAAGCTTGACTGAAGTGGCCACCTTGATTGGCTGACGATTGTAACGTGGGAATGATTACAAACACCTGCCTTACAATGATGAGTGACAGATGACAGGTCGGAGAATGCATGCGCTACACAAGTAGTGCGAAGGACGGAAGATGATTAATAACTGAATAAAAAGGCCTAGCCTAAATGAATAAAGAGTAAGGCAAAACAAATAGCCTAGTAGTCTAATGAAACATAGGCCTATGGATTGATGCAGTACCTTTGCAACATTATTAAATTAATCTGTCACCATATGCCTAGGCTACGTTTGCAAAGAGAACATTTTAATTTGATTCACAATTAAACGTTACATTTAATTTACATGTTAACAATGAGTAGTTTTGGTTGTTGTTGGTGGCGTTATTGCATCCCTTTTATGAATGCAAAATTGTTCCCTCGCGATTGGAAGCACCTGTTGCCGCGATAGGCTACGATTTCAAAACATCGCGAACGTAAAATGCCACAAAAGCTGTTTATGAATAGGTCTTAGTGAGTTAGGAGTCCTCTCGACTTCTTTTAAGCTGTCCCAGACTTAGGTGCTACTTTTAGGTCTAAAATGCTTCGTGAATTACTTTTTATGAAAAAAATTAGGAGTCCTAAAGTTAGGAGTGACACGCCCATTATTTTTAAGAGTTGCTCCTAAATTCGCCAGTTAGGAGCTACTTTTAGCCTTAAAATTCTTTGTGAATACGGCCCCTGAATAAAAAGGCCTAACCTAAATGAATCAAGAGTAAGGCAAAACAAATAGCCTAGTAGCCTAATGAAACATACGGATTGATGTAGTATCTTTGTAACATTATTAAATTATTCTGTTACTATGCCTACGTTTGCAAAAGAGAACATTTTAATTTGATTCACAATAATGTTACATTTAATTTACATGTTGACAATGATTAGCCTAGTTTTGGTTGTTGTTGGTGGCGTTATTGCATGTTAGTTATGCCTACAATGCAAAATTGCTTCCTCATGATTGGAAGCTCCTGTAGCTGCATAGGATTTCAAAACACAGCAAAATGCCGCAGGTTTGTGAATAGGTCTGTGAGTTAGGAGTCCTCTCGACTTCTTTTAAGCTGTCACAGAGGTGGGAAGGTGTGATTTGTTGGGGGCAGGGCCAGATTAACTGGGCACAAATGTCTGATGGCCCCCCTGCCCCCCAGCCAACGTGAATCGGGTGGTCAGTTAATAGGCCTATATCGTGAAGATTTTTCTTGCCATCTAAAGCCCTCCTTATACTGACAGACTTTGGAAAGATTTGAAAAGACTACAGTCTCAGACCCTCTCACATCTAAGTCATAGACTATGATTTTGCAATGACTAGGGATCTTGCAGGGTCACTATTTACAAGACTGCAACTAGATTCCTTTAAATTATTACCCATCGTGCAATAGATAAACAGGAACTGAAATGATAGCCTACTAAACTCAAAGTCGTATTTTCGTGTTTCTGCAGCATTGTTTCATGCGTGACATCCCTAACCGATATAGAGTTGTTCTGTCACGTGGAAGAGCCGACTAAATATGTATAAGAAATTACAAATATTATAAGAATAACAAATAATCATATAGGCTACTGCTGCCTACTTTGCCCCTTCCTGTTTGGTGTTGGAGAGAGGTCACTATTGGTTTTTATAGTTTTAACTAGAAAAGGACTGACTCCGACTGACTTAAAACCGCTAAGATTGGCAACTAACACAAACGATCTAGTTGACGGGAGCGCGCCGCGATTCTAGTACAACCCATGATTTCTGTCCGACTTTGGAAATTTAGTCGCCGACTGTGAAAACAGACCAAAATCGTACAATGTAAGGCCACCATAAGGCACGAGCGCATCTGTGAGGCCAAGCCTCACCAAGTAGCTCGTTTGTTTACAACTAACATTCCATTTAATTGCTTTATAGGCTATGCCGAAATAGTTTTTCAACATTTTGAATATTAGTGTCGGGTGAATTAGGAAATGTTCTCAAAGTAGCCTTATGGCTGAAAGCTGCTTGGGATCCCCCCCGTCAAGCAATATAACCATACAAACGCGCTTCCTGCACTCATTGTTTCAAAAGGAGTAATTTTGGCTTTGTCAGAACTGAAGAGCTGTGGACAGCACGGCACAGCATGCCCAATGAAAATAAATTAACGCAACGCAACACAACACAGACCCCGCTTCTCTCACGTCAGTCACTGACATGAACGAAACACAAAACCCGGTTCTCTCAC
Organism: Alosa alosa; assembly: GCF_017589495.1. Taxonomy (NCBI): domain Eukaryota; kingdom Metazoa; phylum Chordata; class Actinopteri; order Clupeiformes; family Clupeidae; genus Alosa; species Alosa alosa. The sequence goes on along the minus strand of NC_063192.1, from coordinate 1,936,896 downwards.
GGCAGTCACTGACAGTAGCCTAGAATAAATGCATCGGGAAAAAAACTTCCCCATGACAAAGACATCGTAAAACACTGAAAGTTAATATTTTGTCACTAGCAACATTCATCTGTCCTTTGTCAAATGTGTTATGTTCCAAGTAGCCTAGTGCGTAATTCTGCTTCATAAAGGTGAACAAATATATTTGGTTATTTCACAGAAAAATATAAATAGCGAGTTAGGGTCTACAGTGCAGAGTTGGTAAGTTATGGTAGGCCAACTTGGAGTGAACATACAAACAGGGGAAATTCTTTCTCTAGTAGCTGAGTAGCCTGATGGTAGGCAGGTGCGCATGTATAAGGCCGAACATGCAAGCGCCAATGAATCGTGCTCTCACGACAATCACGGCGTTAAACTTAAATACAGTGGGTCCCAGTTAAAAATTGACACTTCATTCACGATCATGGTGAATGGTGAAATGTAAGTACAACTGCAGCCGCTTGGGGGCAGCATAGTCCGCTGTGGAGTTCCACGGTCAAACCAGACGGCGCATTCGACAGCAAGGGCTGTGATTGGCCGAGTTTTCAGTGCGTTTCTCTGTGTTTTTAGCAGCCCCTGCAACATGCTAGTCCACTGTAGCCTAAGGCTTGTACATAATGTTAAACATAGTTTTGGATTTAGTGGCAAGATTTCTTGATTGTACAGTGTCTGTCTCTCAGTAATGTTTTAAAATGAGAGCTTCGTCAGCTGGCAGTAGGCTACTTTGTCGGTAGTCATGAGAAGTTCGCTTGCTAACAGAACATAAATATGCTGCCCAGAAACCTTGTGAATAGTTCTGATTTTTTTTACTACACTAACGAGGTTGAAATATAGACTTTGCCTACAGCATCTCCTTAACAGTAATGTTAACAAAATGACAGCATTCATATGACAAAGAAAAACGAATTCGGTCACTCAAGACTGTGCCATAGCAACCAGTGTAGGCTACAGTCCTACCCAATAGGCCTACTCGAAGCAGATAGCGTTGTCTGACGGTCGAGTGGGTTAATGCAGTGTTTCTCAAACTTTTTCAGATGGAGGACCACTTAACCAATAAAAAATGCATGGACCACCTAGCTAAAAAAAAATAGATTAGACCTACTTCAACAGTATATCAGCACAATAGGCCTACTCACTGAACCACCTTGCTTATTGTATTTTCACTTTGCTTATTGTGTCAGAGGATTCATATGATTTAAACTGGCATATCTTACATAGACAGTGTTGCAGAACTGTTTGGATTTACATACAAGTTGGTTCAATATTGCAAACAACTCATCTAGCCTATATCATATTTTACCACGTCTGCTCGCGGAACACTTGGGATAGCTTGCGGACCACCAGTGGTCCCCGGACCACACTTTGAGAAACACTGGGTTAATGCACGTATTTCCAGAACAGGTCTGCAACTTTCAGGCAGTTCTGAGTTCAAATCTAGGCAGGAGCAGAGCCATATAAAGGCCTAGGCCTATTGTTATCATTTTTTGCAAGGTGTTGCTCCTGGCAATACTTGTTTATAAGACGTTTGGTGATTAATTGATAGCTGTTTTTGGGACACGTTAAACGTTCTTTATAATGAGCGCATCCGGGGAGTAAAACGACTGTTACGCGCTGTTACAACTGTAGGCTACAATGGTCGCAATACAAAAATATGCGCGTGTTAGTTTTGTGATGTTTTGCACTTTTGCCTCATGTGTTTTCAGGTTTGAGGGCTTTTTTGGCAAGATTGACCTTGGTTAGACTCTGCATATGTTATTTCTCCGTATGGAAATAAAGTCAATTTTCGACACACGTCTGTTATTAGTTCAATAACAAGTGTTGCTTGTTAAAACATGTGACTAGTGAAACTCAAATGATTTTAGAAATATTTAGCCAAAGCCAAAAAGTGTTAGAGAGAAGAGAGATGGTGCAGCTCAGATGTCTTCTTAATTTTCTTTATTCTTTTAGTAAAGGTGCAGAACATTATTAAACTTTGACTAACGTTTCGATGTTCGTTAGTCAAAACATCGACACATCGAAATGTTAGTCAAAGTTTAATAATGTTCTGCACCTTTTACTGAAGAATAAAGAAAATTAAGAAGACATCTGAGCTGCACCGCATCTCTCCTCTCTAAAATATCTGTCCTGGCCTGGTTGCAACGGATTGTGGCCAAACGACAGAAGCTGGAGAACCCTCCTTTGTCTACCAAAAGTGTTACTTTGTGCCCCGCAAGGCCCCCACTGCTTGTGAAAGAAGGGGATGGGGAGGGGGACTTAACGTGAAAAAGCTTAATGTCACAAAACGGCAACGAGTCGTTTTAGGCTACAGGCCTTCATAATGGTAGGCTACAGGAAGTGGGGGAAGGGTATGGGATGACCAGAGCCGTCATCTATCGTCTTTCCAGGCACACAGCTCGTTATATAGCCTATCGACTGCCTTAACAGATAGGCTTTGCTCTTGGGTTTGGCCTTCCAGCGAACTCAATGCTCTTGTTGCTTGCAGTTTGTTAAATAAAGGATGCAGATTACATTATTTATTTCTGATTAATTGCGTCTTTTGATGTATTTTGCAACATTTGCTTGTTAGGCTGGGCTACTGTCAATGTCCTGTACAGGTCAATGTTCAACAATTGCTGGTGTAGGCCTAGGCTATTAATCAATTAGGGACTGTTCATTATTTATTTAATTAAGGGGCTACCGGAGGAGTTTTGGGAGCGTTAGTCAAAAAAGATGTGACCCTCCCTCGCCAGCAAGAATTTTTTCTATGACCCTCCAAAGTGATTGAGAAAAAACACATGACCCTCCCCAGTCCCAACAATTTATTGATGCCTTAGGCTACTGGGTCAATTTGGGAGCTTGCATGCTACGACTCCTTCCTTGAAATGCCTTGAAAAGGCTGTCGTTTGCACAATTTCACAAATAATCACCAGGACCGAAATAAACCTGTCAACTTTTCCCGGGTTTATCGCGTATTTTAACTTTTTCCTCGCTGTCTTAGGAGGAGCTGCAGGGCCGCGAGGGGATGCGAGGCCCTGTGCGAACTTGACAGATGCAAAGCCCTTTTCACTTACGTGCATGAAATCATGCGATAGCTTACTTTACACATAGCCAAGGCTACCGTCGGTGTATTTTAATAGCAGCCTAGTCTAATAAGCTACACCAGCTTGCCTTTAAGAGGGGAAATTCAATTGTATAGCCTATAACATTAGCTGAGTCACATATTTGGCCATATGGTGTTTATCATAGGCTACATCACGAAACCAAATAGTGTAACAAAGGCGAACACTTTAACAGGGGGAATTAATTGGGCATGAATCATTGTGCTGAACGGTATTTGTCAATGAGCAGAAACACACACAACATTCAAACTATTGATAAGATGTACTGGTCTGTATCTATAGGCTAACATTGGACAAATAAATGACACTGACTCGCCATATCCTGACTCAGGAAAAAAAACATTTTCTTGCTTTGCCGCAAACTCAGCAATGAAATCACAGGCCAGTTTGCAGGTAGCCTAACATCTTTTTCATAGAAGGGAGAGCCCAGTCTCTCCTGTGACATGGAGGTGCATAAAATAGTTTTTAATAGCCTGTTCAACTTGAAAAGCTTCGTTCTCCCGATGCCAGTCACTGATCGCTTAATTTCAAAGTTCGGAAAGCTTCATCTTTTAAGTTTTAAGTGCAGTGGCCCCTATCTGCCCCTTTGGAATTATATCTCGAGCCTATTATAAGGTCCAGTGCGTTATGTCCTGGGATTGGGATGTGCTCAAAAAGAAAAGAAAAACACTTTTTTATAGATGGTTATGAGGAGCAATGTGAGAGAGAAATTTGATGATCATTGATTGTTGTTTTGGGACGTTAAGCCTTTTCCATAGGCGTCAGTGAAGGAGATTGAAGAATGACCATTTTTTTTTATACGAAAATATTTCTTAACTACAAAAACTCAGTGTCTAAAAACTCAGTGTCATTCAGACTCAACCCTCTTGTTGTTTTATTATCTTTTTCTTTTTGTCGTTGGAACGTTGGCAAGCAGGCATGTTCTTGGGTTGCAATTTAAGTGAAATTTCTACAGTAGGCCTACAACATGCTGTTAGGCTGGGCTACTGTCAATGTACTTGTACAGGTAAATGTTCAACAATTGCTGGTGAACAGGTTTTATAATCAATTAGCTAAATCATTTGTCCAGCTGTTTAAACATTTTTTCGTGCTACATTCAAACGCAAAAGGTGCTTTGATATATTTTTCGTTTGAGCGCCGGCAAGCAGGCATGCTTTGGTTGCAATGAATGAGGATAATTGCTTTTTTGCATTATTTTGAATATGACTCGCTCCAGTCTCAAACAGCATTACTTTTCCACACGCGCTAAGTTCTAACACACATACTAGGCCTATCCTCTCGCTTTCTCTCTCTCCATCCCTGCACACGGTGTTTTCTTAAAGGAGCTGCACCATTTTACAACAATTGCATCTACATTTTCATATTAGCATTTTTGTCAAGTGTAAGCTTAAACTACCGTGATCAATTTAAGTTCCCGCCCCCCCTTTCGTCATGGAAGCAGTAAGTCAGTCGCATCAAAAATAGTAGTGGCACCCAAGTGACACCTTGTGGTTGTTTGTGTCAACTGCAGTTTGTGCCATTTCTGCTGAGAAAATGGGGTGCGTGATTCATGAAGGAACCCGTCCAAACTTAACGGGGACCCACTGTAGGTTAACATCACTCTAAAGTTCGATGATTTGAAGACATCTGTTTCGTTGGAAGTGCAAGGGGGTAGCAACAGGGCAACACAGAGACAGGCCCGATGGCAGGGCTGTTATGAGAGTATTAAAATATGGGATATTCTATGGGGAAACATTAAAACGGCAAGACAGCGGGGAAAGTTAAAATACGTGATAAACACGGAAAAAGTTGGCATGCATTGTTTCGGTCCCCGTGCACAGGGATTATTTGTCATATTATTAATCACATATGATTATTTGTGAAATTGTGCAAACAGGTGCAACACATTTGAAAAGGAAGGACTGGTAGCATGCAAGCTCACGGGAAAGATTGATTTAAGAACGTTATCACAGTGTGTGGCTGTGGCGCAAAGCAGCGCGGGCGGAAGACAACGACAATTGGCAGGGGAGGGTCATGTCTTTTTTAACAATTCTGTCGGACGGTCATTGAACAATTTCTAGCAGGCAAGGGAGGGTCATGGAACTTTTGACTGAAGCACTCAAAATTCCTCCGGTGGCCCCTTCAATAAATAATGAACAGTCCCTAGATTGCTGCTGGGCTATATGTCTTGCTTCATGTCTGTTAACAACTCATTGCCGTCAAACGTGTAGCCCATCTCGCGGTTGCATCCATTACAAACAAACATGCAATGTGAACGTCTGGGAGAGCACTAAATGCTCTACTGAATAAGCATGAAGTCAAATGAAAAACACTCTTTAATAATCAAAAAAATAAACCGCTAATGAAGTAAACTTGTGACCATCAAAAATCGTTTATCGCCTGTAACTCTGTGATAACAGGACGTAACAGGAAGGTATTTGGCTGAGCAACGGAGGTTAATATGCTCTATATTTTGTCCAAATGATGTCGATCATCGTTGCACTCGGAGAAAACCAGAATGTTTAATCTGTCCTACGTTTCTTCTACGGCTGCAAACGGGATTCACTCGCAGTTAACCAAATATTTCTTTATTAGGGCAGGGCAGGCATATTTCTGGCTATTAAATTATTTCTAAACCAGACTGCTAGTCTGTAGTGAAGTCTGTGTAGGGTTTTCCAGGCTCCATTTCTTTTTACGAGACACCCTGCTCACTTGAGACATCTACCGGTTGTTTGGGTTGTTGCAGCGTCGTTGCAGCGTCACTGGAAAAATACAAATTAAAGTCGCGTGATACCGTGTGATCCCGCGCGCGGACCGCGAGTGAAGCTGGCTAAGTCGGAGCACTGCCCACTGTATTCATGGCACAGTGCATGTAGCCGACTACAGACAATTTTGACATTAAAATGCCATGCGTATTTGTATTTGTTAGTCTCTAGTTTATATCAGAAAGTGACAAATCTGCAAGTGGCCACATCTGTCGAAGAAATGCCATCAATCGTGAAACGTCATCAACGCAGCCAGTTAACATGGGAGGCAGTTGACAGGATTTTTCAGGCAGTAAATGCACCCGTTAAGAACCAAACCAGATTTTGTTCAAATCTACACACTAGTGGCTACTGCAAAATGTAAGGTTCATTTATCAAATGTTATTTTGAAGTATTAAAAAACATATTTGTTTTAGAATTTTTGAAAGAAAAGGCCGGAAATTGGTGCTTTTACGATATACTTCATGCAACAAAACTTTGCTTGTTGAAATACTTTGCACTGTGCCCGCCATTTACAGTAAATTGATACCCACTGTGTCAGTTTGGAGCCCTGATGGCCTGCAATAAACAAACAATAACTATAACAACAATCTTGCAGGATATGAAGAACATGTAGAAAAGGAAAAAGCTGAATACTGGAAGGCTTACCAAGGCACTTGGCCCCATTAAGCTTATAACCTCTAGAACACTTCTTGCATCTAGCTGGACCACTGCCCATGCAGCCCACACAAGATTGATCACAACCTAGACAGAGAGACACACACACACACACACACACATACATATATATATATTTATATATATAAATATATATATATATGTGTGTGTGTGTGTGTGTGTGTGTGTGTGTGTGTAGAGAGAGAACGTTTTACACAAGTGATTGCGGCCTTGAATTAACATGTTTATGATCAGTTTTACATTGATACACTCAACTTTTGAATGTATCTTTCATACAATTTGTACAAAACTAAATTTAACTAAAGTTTTTACATTTTTTGTTGGTCTTCCATACTCACTAACCTCTGCACTCATAAGATCCATCTGTGTTGAAACAGTAAGTATTAGATGGACAGCGAGCAAGCTCTGTGCCACATTCATCCACATCTGTAATACACACATTAAAATAGATATGCATCAAATAGAGTTTGGATAAATTATTGCTGAAGATACTGCACACTACATGACAGACCCAAAATATTAATGTCATTCAATACATTTCCTTCTGTCTCCATCAATGGGGTAGATGTGGAAGTAGTTCACTTTTATACCTTGGAGTGCACTTAGGGGGCACTTTACAAGAAAGGACAAAGCTGGCTTTACTTTCTATGGCAACTAAGATCATTCAATGTCTGCAACAAGATGCCAGTCTGTTATATCTAGTGCCATTTTTTATGTAGTGGTGTGCTGGGGATGTGTCATGAAAGCGAGGGATGCTAAAAGACTGAACGGACTTATTAAAAAGCCAGCTCTGTCATATGAACTAATTCGTAACACTTTATAATAACTACACACAATTCATCATTGATTAAGCCTTTGTTACTTATTAGTTAAAGGTTTGTTCATTAGTACAGTGCATGGAAATGCACTGTACTGTTCTTCCTAGGCTTCTTCTTCTTCTTCCGCTGTTCAGCTTGAACCGTTTAACGTAGAAATTTTGTTCAAACTTGGTAATGTAGGTCTTTTTAAGGGCAAAGCTGCTATGTATTTTTTTTTATCTTTGTGACTTTTATACTTTTTAAACTATTAATTAAAAACTACCTGCCGGTCATTATCAGAAAATAAGTCCCGACAGGACATGCTTCGGACAGGACAGGACTCTTGCTTTGTCCTGAAGGGACTTATTTTCTGATAATGACTGCCCTTCTATACATTATCTCGCTTATTACATGGCTACTTGCCAAAACGAAAAAATAAACTCCACATGATATGACTCTTTACATTTATTTGTTACCGTTTCATCGTTGCTTTTGCTGAGAAACAAATAGTTCGCAACACACACTGAATTTGAATCAAAATGTAGCTGATCACTTTCACTTTCAATGAAATTCCATTGCAATAAGCGAATGGACTTCTTGCGGAGTGATATGAAAGTCATTCATTAGAAGCACAAAACCCGTTGCCATTGACAGCGGTGATTATATACATTGCCGGTTTAACAGACCTCCGAACGTTGGGAAGGCCCATTCATTCATGTGAATGGAGCATTCTGCAGCACTCTGAAGAGCCGTGTAATAAGTAACTGTTAAATAATGGAAATATTACTTCATCAAAGAATATTATTGCATCATTTATTAAGTATTAACAATAATTTATAAACATATTTTAGATATAGGCTTATTTACTATGAACAAACCATTTATAACTGTGTGTAAAAATACTTTTATGAGAATTAACATAGGAGCATTTTGCAATAGTTTGCAAATGGTTTATAATGGGGAAATGATTTAATTTATAAGTGGTTGTTTCAAGTATAAATCATGTACTTACAAACATATTCTTGGATAGGCTTATTTACTATAAAAAACATTTATAACTGTGAACAAATGCTTTACTGATGATAAATGATATATGAACAATAAACTACTAATGATGAACAAACCATTAACTAATAAGTAACAAAGGCTTAATAAATGATGAATTGTCTGTAGTTATTATAAAGTGTTACCAACTCATTTGTTTCCCACAAATCACCCACAAGTTTGCTGCAAATCTGCCGCAAACATTCATTTTTTGTAAGGGTAAAGTTTAAAGACATGAAAGGCATAGCCAGTCCACATTCACCAATTTAACCCTTTGTTGACGAACCGTTCACATATCATTCCTCCAGGAACGATGGCATTGCGGTTGTTATGACGACAAAATATACCTCTACAAAGCAAAATATATGCTTTTGACAAGCCTTACTACAATATAGCCAAGCGAAATTCAAATAGTAGTAAGCCAATATAAACCAAATTCATTCCGTTGTTATTAGGTCCTAACACTCTAGTGCACATTGTTTGTATTTCCACAAGAAAGAACTTGTTTCAATAGGAGCTTTGACAACATTCTAAATCATTTTTACACTGATCACTAAATGTATCATAACTTATGAACAGATAAGTATATTTGTTCAAATAAGGTTTTGTCAAATCACCCACAAAATTCACTGCATTTCATATACTCTACATTTTTCTCTTTCTTGTACACAAATATAGCAAAAATGGGTTGTTATGTGAATTAAAACAGATTTTGATGATTTCCGGATATACATTAGGAAAGGATTTTCAGAGACTGCACTCTACTGTATAAAAATTACCCTATGTATTTTACACCATTTTATAGAACTAGACTTTCTTAGTAAAATGATGTATATTTCATTGGTGGGATAAAATATATTCCAGAAATATGTATTTTGTTTGTGAGGTGGTCATTCAGCACTAAAAATGGAATGTTCAGTACAGGCAACAAAGGGTTAATGGTGCAATTTTGTGATGAAACTCAACTAACAACAAAAGGCTGTTCTTATATTTCTTAAATCAGTCATGGGTGTGTTTTAGGCGTAACATCCTTTAAACCAATGAGTATGACATTTGTCATTCCCTTTAACAGCAAGCAGCGCAACTTCAAACAGCGCATCGGTATTTTGATAGTCGGGATTCCACTAATCCTTGCTTTAACAAAACCTGTGACTAGCAGAGTATAGCGTACATGCATCTGCACTCACCTATTATTTGAACTCATAGGCAAAATTAAACTCCACTGTTGTCTCATGGTCAAAACAGTTCTACACAATTAATAACTTTCACTATTGACCTACAAGGTTAAAGGGAGAAAACATAGCCTGAAAAAAGCAACACTTACCCCAATAACGTTCAAATGACTGAATAAAAATCCTAAGGATATTTATCCTGCAGAGGAGTTGCTGCTTACATCTTGTGACAGTGCGTCTTCAGCTGTGCATTATATGCGCCTTTCGCTATAGACCAGGTTTTTATTGGTCAGTGATTTAATGATTTTTAGAGGGTGTACGATAGAGATTTCTTTAGATCATGTGCCAGACCACAGTTTAATAAAAGTGCAGCACATGGCGAATAGTTATAATCCTCACTTCATTGAGTGTAAAATAAGAATAAGCCTTGCGTTGTGCTTTGTGCCACCTTGCGCCGGGTGCACGATATAGCCCCAGGTTTTTAGGCTTGAGGAATGGGGTGAATGAGAGACCATGTTATGACTTTTATGATTCTGAGCATTTTTGCTGTAAAATACTTTTAGGAATAAGAATTTGAATAAAAATGATTACAAAAACATGAAGGTTCCGACAGCTACTAGTATAGGCTTAAACCCTAAATAAAAATAATAACAATAATAATATAATAATTTGTAATATGAACTATGGGTATGTATTAATTTGTATGAATGATATAGTGGGATGGTGAGAACAGATTTTTTTCTATGTGAGCAAAACTACTGGTAACTGGAGACTCGATTATACAACCTTTAATGAGACTCCTGCACTGAGTATCATTTCTTATCCAATCTAACTGACATGCATTGAAACGCGTATGGGAACCATGAAGACTCAACACTAATGTCATAAATGATGACCCACAAGCCCTTCTGTTACGGTATTGTAGCTGAGTAACCCATTTCCTACTTGTCCATTTACAGCAGGACTTAATGAACTGCCTCACTGGTCTGAGGTCTGAGGTAGTTTTGTTCTGAATGTTTTTCTCTGATGTCATTCCTTGTTCTTGATACTCACCTATACATTTGCGGTCATGAAGTATCCATCCTGATTTGCAATCAAGGCAATTGTAATCATGTGGCCCTGTACACTTTCGACATGGGTGGTAGCATGCTGGCAGAGACCGGGAGAGAAAAGGGAGAAGAAACGATAGAGATTACAGTTTTTAAACTAAACTAGGTGTATCACCTGGCAACCATCATGTCATCACCTTCCTAAAATAATGGCATAAATAATTGTTTTCAGGTTTTTCCAGAAAACACAAAAAACGTTTGGGAAAACGTTCAGGTTTCAGAAAACACAAAAATTCCCATTCCCACACATTCCCAGTAGCAAAAGATGAGAAATTATCTGCAAAGGTTACATCCTAAAACAAATACATTTTTATAAAACAAAAGTGATTTGCTTGACCATGTTCTGTCTTTTTGGCACTGGAGTAGCCCATTGACTCAGATGTGACGTGATCAGGTAAGAGGTTTGGACCAAAAACGGCAATGCTGCTTTGCGACTTTGGACTTTTATTTTGACAAGCTCTCATTGCTCTGTCTTCCACATTCATGAAAGTCATGAATGCTTTATGTGCAGTTTATGACAGCTGCTGTGAATGTGTTATGAAATCACCCGTCAAGTAAAGTGTTACCGGAATGTCCAACCGTTCCAGGATACACAAATACGGGTCAGCTAAATGTAGGCTAGTTTACCTCCCAGTAACTCAGTGATTACGAATACTTCACAACTTGTATAGTAAAGTGACATTCGATGTAGACTTCATAAGATATTCATGAAATATTTACAAAGGCTGGAGAGATTAAATTAATTGTATCCAGGTTACACAAATACGATGTTGGACTTTTATTTTGACAAGTTGTCGTCGTTCTGTGTTCCACATTTATGAAAGGTTTGGTATGAATGTTGAGTCATGTCTCATGAAACAGTCATGAATGCTTTATGTGCAGTTTATGACAGCTGCTATGAATGTGTTATGAAATCACCCGTCAAGTAAAGTGTTACCGACATTCCCAGTAGCAAAAGTTGAGAAATCATCTGCAAAGGTCATAAAACAAATGCATTTTTATGAAAAAAAAAAATTATTTGCTTGACCATGTTCTGTCTTTTTGGCACTGGAGTAGCCCATTGACTCAGATGTGACGTGATCAGGTAAGAGGTTTGAAACAAAAACGGCAATGCTGCTTTGCGACTGTGGACTTTTATTTTGACAAGTTCTCGTCGTTCTGTCTTCCACATTCATGAAAGGTTTGGTATGAATGTTGAGTAATGTCTCATGAAACAGTCATGAATGCTTTATGTGCAGTTTATGACAGCTGCTATGACCACCCACCACAAGAGCGCAGAATATTGACTCAGATGCCACACTCACCTCTGCAGAGACTGCCCTATAACTTGTTCACTCCTCTGCAGTTTTGATGACAATAAATAGAAGGCTGACGTTAATGATCTGCTTTACTTGCATCGGTCATCTCAACCTAGTGTTGCTAACCTGCCTAAGCTATGAAAGTAAGTTAATTAAGGCCTACTTGGTTTACTGACATTTGAGTAGGCTACAATATGCAACCTATTGGCAAATGTTTACACCTGGAGATGTCCTTTTAGCTCGTGTCATGCTTGTGGGCTCAGTTTGTGTAGTGCAGTGCTACCAAAATCATAGAAATTAATAACATTGTAAGACATTCACCTCTTCTATGATCCAAGAATGATTTCATACGAGTTATTTTTTAACATTTATTTTAACTAATGACATAGAAAACATTCCGAATTCTATTCACATATCGTAATGCACTATGCAAAAAGTTATTTCCAGTCGTAGCCGAACACAGTGAGATGCAAGCGTTCCAATCCACTTAGATATGTTATTACGCTACTCTCACGTCCTTAAAGTGGCAGGCACACTGCAAAAACTGCTTATCTAACAAAATCTAACCAAGTGTTATTAATCTTATATCAAGATAAAAAAAACTAGTTGGTATTGTTTTCAGTACAAAGAGACTTACCTAGCGCTTTCTTGTGAAAACGTTTGACTTAATTTAAAAAAAGATTGACTTATTTTAAGACATCTTATCCTGAAAACAAGCAAATTTGTCTGCCAGTGCGTTGAGCAAATTTGTCTTGATAAGACTCCTTAAAATAAGTCAAAGTCTTCTTAAATTAAGTCAAAATGTTCTTTTGAGAGGGCGCTAGGTAAGTCTTTTCATACTAAAAACAATACCAAATAGATTTTTTAATCTTAATATAAGATTAATAACACTTGGTTAGAATTCATTTTTTGCAGTGCAGTCAATTAGACTTACACACCACCAATGTAATAACATTAAAGAAAAGTGTAGTCTAATAGTTTAAATCAATATGAAATTACTAGATACTTAGTTGGCTATTAGTAATTATGCAAGTCACAGAATATGAATTATTAAAAAGATATGAACTTAATAGGCTATGAATTACAACATATATGAATGTATTGAAACATATGACATTATGCCATCTCTTTAGGGGGCTGTCTTTTTTGGACAGTTCTACGAAAGGTTATACTGCTTTGTGAATTACCCCAGTCAAAGTATTTACACAAATAAAGTAGGCCTACTTTGATTTTCTGTAACCCTTACTATTGCTTACTATAAGCATCAAGATGATCCGTGTAATTTTGGTCTTACTAACCTTAATTACAAAATAGTAAATAATTACAATTAAAAAATAATAATAAAAAAAAAAAAAAAACTATTTTTGCAATTTTCACTTCCTCTCGCAATTTCTTCGCATCAGCTAAAAAACACCGCAACTTCCATCGCAATTTTTTAGAAAAGTTGTCGCGAAATCAGGCATTTTAGATCGCAACAATCTCAAAAAATCCTTGCGAAATCCTGGAGGGACTGACCAACTGTCCCCCTACCAGCTCCTCCAACCCAGTATCGTAAGGATTCGTTGTACTGTCACGTTTGGTTAATCTATTATTCATTGGAGGAGCTGGAAGGGGGACAGTTGGTAAGTGTTCTTTCTGTAATAAACTCTGGGTTCGCTAACTACATTGTTGGTGCTTCATTTTATGTGTAGGGATCCTGAGCAAGCTACTGACAAGGTTTGGTGCTGTTTTGAACTTTTCCAAGATATTCTAATTTTTTGAGACCCACACTGTAAAAAAAAGAAATGGCAATTGTTGTTCTAACACATAATTGCATTTTACTCATTTGACTCAGAAATATAAATGTAAAATCTAACAAACAAATACATGTTTGCCCGACTCATATTCTCAGAAGTTGGTTTAACAAGGAAATTTGAATAACCTAAACAAGATTTTTTGAATTGCCTCAACTGAAAACTCATGGGCATGTGCACTGCTCATTTGAATTGCCTCAACTGAAAACTCATGGGCATGTGCATTGCTCATTTGAATTGCCTCAACTGAAAACTCATGGGCATGTGCATTGCTCATTTGAATTGCCTCAACTGAAAACTCATGGGCATGTGCATCGCTCATGTTCATGGACACGCCTACTACGGTACGGGGTTTCCATCCCTTTCTCCAAGAGCACAGCCGTTTCCCCTAGAGGTTGAGAAGATTGGCGGATTTGAGATTTTCAGGTAAGCTAATTATTGTTATTTCCCCAAATATGACTTCATAGAAGACTTTTGTGCAAAGTAGCTAAGATTGGTTAGTTCACTGACCAAATCTTAGTCGTATATTTTGTGTATTTCACATTTAACCCCCCCCCTTACTTACAGACTTTATCACTTGGAGTAGTCATTTCTCCAGAAGAAGCCCATTGAATCCTGCTCAGAGGCACCAGCATCTGTTGACCAGCTCATCAATGTACTTAAAGACACAATCCAGCTTGAAGGTGACTTCTCACTTCAGTTTGAGGACCCCAATTTTGCAAATGTTAATACAATCTTGTGAATGTATTGGCTGATTTAGGCTGGCATGACTATACCGCATTAAGCCCTGACATGGAAATCGTAATTAAAGACTGTTTTGTTGCTTGTGTCCAGATATCTGTACCGAGCCAGGAAGGCAGCTTTTGGTCCAGATATGGAGATGTTGCTAAATAAACTTGATGAAGAGGTGGGTAATGTGTCGCAAACTAAACTATATGCAAATACAAAAATGACCTTCAATCATCAAAATCAATCAAACATTGACATTTGATGTTTATAGACAGAGATTTTTGACGAGAGTCTTGCTGCATTACAATGTGTGTGTGTGTGTTTGTTTACACATGTTCACAGACGACATTGTGCATCATCAAAGGACAGCAGAACTGAGAGGCCTTCCCATTTTTGTTCATGATGATATATCAGAGTTCTATCTGAATTGTGTGGTAAGTAAGTCAAGAGCAATTTGGTGTGATTATGAGATTTGCAGTGCCTATTTCATATCTTCCCAGAGACTGGATAATTATTGGCTGGTAGTCTTGTGCCTTAATGTGACTGTAAATAACTAAATTAGCTTATGTGCTGGGTGATGGCAATTGTTACAGGGTATTATCGCTAAAAAATGTCGCTGTGTCTGTTTTTTTCCCTCAGAACACAGACCCTAGAACTAAAAAAAACTGAGTTGATGTCAAAGTCATATAATGAAGTTGGTAGAACTCAGAACTTAAGGGTAAAACTGAAAAATCTGTGTTGGTAGAACTCAAAATGTATGTGTAAAACTCAAAACCCTGAGTTGGTAGAACTCAAAGTTTCTATGTAACTCCAAAAACCTGAGTTGGCAAAACTCAAAATCTTTGTAAACTCAACCACAGTGAATTGAAGTGAGGAAAACTCCAAAATGCATCACGTTGCCTAGAAAAAACCAAATGCATCACGTTGCCTAGAAAATCTGAGTTCTGTCAACCTCTATTTTTTACAGTGCTGTAAAACTGCTGTACAGAGCTGTAGTAACTGTTTTAGAAAAGCAATAAGCCACTCGAGTCGTAGGTTACAAAGAACAGTTAAGGGGGGTTTTAGGCACTCCTCTCGAATATGTGCAACTTTGTATTTTGCAATTTACCAACATACTTGGTGCTCGATGCTAAAGAACAACCTATGTTTTGTTACCTGAGCAAGGGGGCTGTGTTCCATTTGAGCTCTTATCTCTGTAGTAGCCATCAGCACAGTCTTGGCAGAGGTGTCCCGAGTACCCTGGGTCACAAACACACTCTCCATCTCCAAGACGGGTTCCATCACCTTCACAGCGTCCCAGACCTCCACACACACCATGAGGTCCTGAGGGACACTCTTCAAAATGTATTGAATAGAAAAATTAACACATATTCAAGCAATAGAAGAAATACATATATGTTCATATTGGTAAATTGGTTCTGTGCATGTAGTATTTAGGATATAGGTTATCAGATTGTATACCTCACCACATTTGCCAATCATATCCTACATTGACATTTCGCAATTTAGTTAATTTTGTAATATTTCTTGAATTTCCCCTTGGGGATCAATAAAGTATCTATCTATCTATCTATTACATGGTCTTGACTGGCCTTTAAAAATAAAAATCTGCCTGCCTCTATGGGAATTTAGTGGAAAGTGGAACTTGAAGTTTACCATTATTGGCTAAGTGTGGCGCCAAATCACCGGCGAACACATTTGCCATATTCTGCCATATTTTTTTAACTCATTTGTTTCCCACAAATCACCCACAGGTTTTCTGTAAATCTGCCGCAAACATTTATTTTTGTAAAGGTTAAGGTTGGACTTCTTTCAGTGTGATATAAAGGTAATTGACCAAAAAGTACATTTCTTATACCTCTTTTTACTTGGTCTATGTGGTGTCAGGGCGCTATATAAATGTTATATGAAACATCAATAGCATTGTCTCTGTTGTGAGTGCAAAAAAAATACATTGCATTTTTATCCAATCAAATTGAATAAAAGCTATATTATATAATCTAAAATCTGACCTGATAACATTTAGATTACTTCTTCACAGGTTAGATAATTAAACCTTTGTTGCCTATCTATTTCTAGCTTAACAATGACATGTCCCCCCTCCCCCCAAGGAAAAACACTTCCAAATCCTTTTTAAATAAGTGAACACATACGTGCACAGTCAGGCCCAAACCGTCCCGGAGGACAGCACAGTCTAAGCTCCTGGATGCATAACCACTCAAAAAGATCTGGAGCCTCCAGTTGCCTGTGAACATAAAGAAAAAAACAATGAGAGTTCTTAGACAGTAAACTGGATTGGAGGTAGAACACTGAGGCTGTATAAAAGAAGGGTCAGAGCAATTTTCTTTTTTCTACACAACTTAACTGGTCAAACAAAAATGTGTTTTTTTTGGAGGCAAAGCCAACTAAGCTGTAAGAAAGACAGACACAGAAATACTTTTTTTAGTGTTGTACCTCCAATCCAGTTTATTGTCTATAAGAACCCTCAAATATTTGTAGTTCTGTACAATGTCTACTTCCTCACCCAGTATTGAAATGGTATTTAGCTCAGGCCTGGCCCTCAAAGTCCACCACCATTCCCCTTGCCTTAGCTAGAACAAGGCAGGATGTCTCCAACAGCATAGGCACCCTCCCTAAGTGTTGTACCTCCAATCCAGTTTATTGGTTATGCTGAGGTTAAGAAGGTGCTGCAGAATACCGCAGATTAGGGTATGGCTACAGTATGACTGTGATGAGAGGTCTGAGTGGCTGGGGGAGGCAGGGGAAGGTACTGTACTGAACCTGTTGAAAATTGTGTTCAGCTCATTGGCCCTATTCAGACTCTCCTCAGCCTGATTCCCCTTCATCTTAAAACCTGTTATGGCTTTCATACCCATCCACACATCTCTCACATTGTTACTCTGGAGCTTGCTCTCCAGCTTCCTCCTATATGCATCCTTGTTCTCTCTCAGCCTTGCTTTCAGCTCCCTCTGCATCTCTCTGTCACCATCCCTAAAGGCTTTCTTTTTCTTGTTTAATGACTCCTTTGTATCGCTGGTGATCTAGGGCTTGTTATTGGCAAAGCATCTCACTTTCCTAGTTGATATGACATTGTCAACGCAGAAGGTGATGTATTCTGTTACACAGTCTGTCATTAAGTCAATGTCATTTCCATGGGGTTCACAGAGAACATCCCGATCCCAGCTTCCTTTGACCACCTCCTTAACTGTCCTTGTGGTCACAGGCTGCTGCTGAACAATGGGTGTGTAAGTGGGTGTGAGGAGATTGGTTGAAGGTTATGATCTTATCTGCCAAGTGGAGGCAGAGCTGTGGAACTAGAAGAGTCATGCACATTTGCATATCATTAAGTCCAACAGTTCACAAATTGCTGGAAAGTTGGAAATCACCATGAAGGCATCTGGATGTTGTGTAAATAACTTAACGGTGACTGAATTGATGAGGTCACACGCAGCGTCAGCATCAACTGATGGCGGGATGTAAACAGCTACAGCAATGGCACAGGTAAATTCCCTTGGCATATAGTATGGACACAAGCTCACGGCCAACAGTTCAAAATTCAGGTTGCAGATGTGCTCCATCACAATAACATGCCCTGGGTTGCACCATCTGTTATTCACAAGCACAGCAAGACCTCTCCTTTCTGTGATGTCATCGCGCCACACTGGTGGCTGCCTCTTGCAGTAGCTGCTGTCTTTTGTGTTTTAAGTCATTATTAAGTGTTTTTGTTGCATTATTTGGTAACAGTATCAACATAAGAGTGGCAGGACACAGTCATGATCCAACGTAACAGAGAAAGTCTGCACACTTGCTCTCCTTTTTTTAATTTGATTTGAGTTCAATCCCCAACACACATGACGTTTTGAGCCCTTCGGCACTTCATCAGACTCTGTCTCTGTTACGTTGGATCTTGGACTTTTGGCTCTTGCACCTTATTTTGGATTTTGGACGCATGTTCCCAAACTGAAGGACACGGTCGTGACACACACGGTCGTGAACCCTAACCCTAATCCTAACCTCTTACCCTAACCCTAAACCTAACCCTAACTTGTTATGACAAAAACCGAATGACACTTAATGACAGAAGCGTTATGTCATAAACGTTTATGACTTGTTTATGACACGTTCATGACAGTCTCATGTCACTCTTATGTCGATACCGTCAAGTAAAATGTAAAACAGCTTGCCATGCATGCACACACAATGGTAAGCTCTGCTTTCAAGTTTACCCAGTGTAGGCGGTTTGCCATAAGGTTTGTTAAAACCGCTTGCCATACAACTGCCAGGTCATGGACAACGGCATTTGCAAGCAAGCTAATCTGACAGGGACTTTCCAGTTAATTCAGTGTGTTCCCAAATGCTTCAAGAAATGTCATGTCTTAACCCATAACATGCAGTAGTTTTGAACATGTTAGGCTACATGTCTGTGTTGAAGTTTTTAGATTCCCAGCGCTAGCCTAGTAGGCATTTTAACAGCAACTATGGCTATGCGCTTACACTAGTCAGTTGAGTTTAATTAGCGATAACGTACAGAGATGGTTTCGTAGCCTCTTTGACAGCTCAGTGACATCAGGTATGTAACCTACATATTTATGTTTTTGCCAGCTAACTTTTAACATGATCTTCATATTCATTGTGATGCTATGGGCCTCATGCACATGAAAGATTAATATCATGCCATTATGTTGTTTAACAAACCGTGAAATAGCTGATAACATTTCAAATAAATGTCAGTTAGTGCATTAGCAAGGATATTGTGTAACGTATAGGCTAGCCTACTGTTGATGTTGTTTCATAGCCTTTTGCTTGGGTGTAGTTAGGTAGGCCCGCTAGATTTTGACAGTAGCTCGTGATATCGCTTTAAAGTAAAGCTACTTGGGCTCACGCAAGCTGTCAAACACTGTCCACTCGCCTATGTGGTGCACCCCTCTGGTTTATACATCCAGTGTTTACTGTTAGCTAACTGTATCTGGATGTGTTGCTATCAGAGCAAGACGTTAGGGATGGTGCATGACATGCAGTGATGCCTCGTATTAAAAAAAAAAAAAAAACGCTATTTAAGCACCGAAATGAGGCACCGAAATCCACGTTGTTATTCGATGCAGTTACTACCGTTTGTGTCGGCACCGGTGTCATATTAGAAGTGTAACCTATTATTTTCTGTCTGTCTGTCAAGACATACAGAACTTTTTGTAAATCCTTTTTTAAATCGGGTTGGATACCAAGTGGCTAAATCACGTTTTTTATTTAGTTTCTCATTTTTCGTATAGCTTTTATGATGTTGACTTGGCAACGCCGCCGGCCGCATTCTTTACCTTTGCGACCACCACTAGGCCTACTGCCAGTAACGAGACAACAAATCCCTGAGGAGTTGAGGAGGAGACACCTGGGCTGGTGTGGTAAAGCTGCAGTTGGCAAGATTTTTTTGATCATATTCACTGAAACCAACACTATGCTCCGACAGAACAACATAAATCAGCCGGTTTTAGAAAAAAACCCAGACTTCTACCGCCACCTAGAGCCTGTTATTTGTTTTGCAAAAATCCACAGCTCCCGGTTCTTCTGGTCCAATCAGAGCAGGGCTGTGTGAGATCTGACTGTCAATCACAGTCTGGTGCAGTCTGGTACGCACTGACGAGCACAAACTCGATGAGAGGGTGCTCGGTGGTAGTGGGGGAGGGGCATGAGTGTTGTAAACAGGGTAGGAATTTCACGGCGGCCACGGCCGTCGTTGCCCCTTAAGTTGGCTGTGATGCCCCTTTGAAAATAAGAGATTTACAGGCCACTGTGGCCTTGGTGCCCCCTTCTTTCAATATTCTGGTTTGCGTTCGACTAATAGCATATTTTATTAGCCTATGGCCTGTCAAAATAATCTTAGCATTCACAGCGCAAATTAATTTAATCTTTTACGCAGTGGAGAAAGTGCGTCCAAATTCACCCATTCTTTTCAGTTGAACTACTCGCGATTGCGAAGTAGCCTACATCATACAGACATTACAAGTATCACATCACATGAAAGAGCTTTTTCTCAGCTTTTAAACAATGTTAGTTGCTAATTGCTGTGGTGAACGGTTCGCGAGACAAGTTAATAATATGATTAAATTAAATTGAATCATAAATTCTAGGTTCTGCGCCTATCTCCCTACCCATTCATCTCGGTGGAATACTTCACAAACCCTTCGTTCAACACATGACAAACCATATATCAAAATAAACAGCAGACCTTACCGAACACAAAGGTGTAAAGCATTCCCCTGTACAGTTAGCCGTTCCAGAGTAATCCAGTTTTGAATTTGCAGCAAATTTCGATATGCATGTGTCCAAATTTGGGCTTTAAATTTCACAATGTGTTTACATTTTTCTACATGATTTCATAACAGGCCAAATACAAAATAAATGTTACAAATATCGCCTAGATATTGGTAAATATTAAAATCAGGGGATAAAACTTAAAGCTGAGCTGTGCTTAAATTGTTCAATACATGATTTCATAACAGGCCAAATATAAAATAAATGTTAAATATAGCCTAGATATCTGTAAATATTAGATGATCAGATTTACAGTTCTATGCAATATGTCATGTTTCATGTTTTTGTAATGTTTCATACAGTGATGCAGGTCTACTGCTGTGAATAGGCTAAATACACTGAATCCAAAACTATGTTTAACATTATGTACAAAGCTTATAGGCTACAGTGGACTAGCATGTTGCAGGGGCTGCTTTGATCATTTTTATAGCCTACTACTGTATAGTTAACTTTGGCCTTGGTGCCCTGACATGTGGCCTTTGTGCCCCCCACCAAATATGCCCAACTGAACAATGGAAATTGGATGGAAAATTTTGGCTAAGTCCCTTCAATCTGTCAGACTTGCCAATTGCAGCTTTAAGGAAAGCAAGGAGAAGGAGATTCAAACCTTACATGCCATCGATGATCATGGGGAATATAATGTGTTTCACTGAGAAAATGACCAGAATTTTCATTTAAGGCATCAGGAGGGGGGTTTAGCCTACAGGGGCTTCATTCACGATCAAGATGATTCACGCAGCTGGGTGAAATGTAAGTACAACTGCAGCCGCTTGGGGGCAGAATAGTCCGCTGTGGAGTTCCGCGGTCGAACCAGACGGAGCGTTCGACAGCAAAGGCTGTGATTGACCGAGTTTTCAGTGTGTTTCTCTGTGTTTTTAGCAGCCCCTGCAACATGCTAGTCCACTGTAGCCTATAAGCTTTGTACATAATGTTAAACATAGTTTTGGATTCAGTGGCAAGATTTCTAGATTGTGCAGTGCCTGTCTCTCAGTAATGCTTTAAAATGAGAGCTTCGTCAGCTGGCAGTAGGCTACTTTGTCGGCAGTCATGAGAAGTTTGCTTGCTAACAGAACATAAATATGCTGCCAAGAAACCTCGTGAATAGTTATGATTTTGTTTTACTACACTAACGAGGTTGAAATATAGCCTTTGCCTACAGCATCTCCTTAACAGTAATGTTAACAAAATGACAGCATTCATATGACAAAGGAAAACGCATTCGGTCACTCCAGACTGTGCCACAGCAACCAGTGTAGGCTACAGTCCTACCCAATAGGCCTACTCGAAGCAGATAGCGTTGTCTGACGGTCGAGTGGGTTAATGCACGTATTTCCAGAACAGGTCTGCAACTTTCAGGCAGTTCTGAGTTCGAATCTAGGCAGGAGTAATGATGCAACGGTTTTTCTTTAGAAATCTTTTTTATTGAATCGAAGTTGTAGCCTACTACAGACATTCGATGAAGTGTTCTGCAATGAGTCTGTTTTTAACCCAGCTAAAAGATAGCCCAGTAAATTAACTAAACTTATCCCAGTAGCAAACAGTTTTTCTGGATGTAGGCTACTTTGAAACTTCTGTGGGGTAACGGCAGCATTTGTTTTTAAAACATAGGCCTAACTTGCATCTTTCCATTCCAACCATTATTAGGCCTAGGCCTATTGTTATCATTTTTTTGCAAGGTGTTGCTCCTGGCAAGACTTGTTTATAAGACGTTTGGTGATTAATTGATAGCTGTTTTGGGACACGTTAAACTTTCTTTATACACGGGTATCCCGTTTACCAACAAAACTAGATGCTATAATGTGTTTATAGATGTTATAATAAACATATTTAACATTCTCTAAACATCGTGATTTCGAATTGGTGCAGTTTTCAGCACAAAAACTCATTTTATTCTTTTGCTCTTTTGCATTGCTCTATGCTGACTAAAGGTTATGTTCCTCCTCTCAGGCTGTACAGTAGGCCTATTGAAAGTAGACTAATGAGCTTAGACACATTAGCGCTTCCAGCCTAATGACTTTCACACATGAATGATTTACAGTAGACACTGTGCAAAATAGGCTACAATGTGTGAATGGTGTTCAATGATTTGCCAATATAGTCTTCTACTGTGTTGCATGTAGCTACATGCTTTCAGCCTTAATTGGTTAAATGACAATTTTTATTCTGAAAATATTTCTAAAACATCAAAAACTCAGTGTCTAAAACTCAGTGTCGTTCAGACTCAACCCTCCTATTGCTTGCAGTTTGTTAAATAAAGCGCTGCAGATTACATTATTTATTTCTGATTAATTGCGTCTTTCAATGTATTTTGCAACATGCTTGTTAGGCTGGGCTACTGTCAATGTACTTGTACAGGTAAATGTTCAACAATTGCTGGTGTACAGGCTATAATCAATTAGCTAAATCATTTGTCCAGCTGTTTAAACATTTTTTCGTGCTACATTCAAACGCAAAAGGTGCTTTGATATCTTTTTCGTTTGAACGTCGGCAAGCAGGCATGCTGCGGTTGCAATGAATGAGGATAATTGGTTTCACTTGCAGATTTATTTTTTGCATTATTTTGAACATGACTCGCTCCAGTCTCAACAGCATGTCTACTTTTTCCACATGCATCTAAGTTCTAACACACATATCCCCTCTCGCTTTCTCTCTCTCCATCCCTGCGCACGATGCTTTCTTAAAGGAGCTGCACCATTTTACAACAATTGCATCTACATTTTCATTTTAGAATGTTTTGTCAAGTGTAAGCTTGAACTACCGTGACCAATTTAAGTTCCCGAAGGAACCCGTCCAAACTTCACTGGGACCCACTGTATCTAATAAAATCTAACCAAGCTGTCTTTCCATCATGCTTCAAACAATCCATTATTGCACCTGTGTCAAAAAACAAAAGTACCTCATGCCTGCACGATTACCGCCCGGTGGCTCTGACATCAACAGTGAAGTGTTTTGAGAAGCTTGTGAAGAACTTAATTTGCTCATCCCTGTCAAGCTCCTCCAATTTGCATAGTCCCCCTCACTCTTGTCACAAAGATGAGGACTCTTGGATTGAACACATCACTGTGCAAATGGATACTCAGTTTTCTTACCAACTAATTACAGGTTGTCCAAGTGGGTGGTCTTACATCTGGCATATTTAAGCACAGGTGCCCCCCAAGGCTTTGAGCAGCCTGCTGTACAACATCGATAACAACTTGACGTCAGCAAAACAAAGGAAATGGTGGTAGACTACAGGAGACAGCAAAGCAATTACACTCCATTAAAGATTAGTGGGCAGCCTGACCATGGGCTTTTCAAACCACTAAGGGCAGGCAAACGTCTCTGTTCTCACATGGTTTAAACAGAAAGACTGAGGAGTTTCTTTCCTCAAGCCATCCGCATCCTGAACATATATAAAACTCTGTAAAATACATTACATGGACACATGCCACACTGCAGTTTTTGCCCCCTTCTCTCTCAATATATATATTTTTTAATTCTTCTAAAACTTTCTTCTTTCTTCTTATGAAAGTTGAGAAGCTAAATGCCATTTCACTACATGTTTCTAGAAAAGTATCTCTATGTATGTGACAAATACAATTCCTCGAATCCTTGACTTTGGTTTCACCCCCACTTCTCTTTGTGCTCTGAGCAGAGAGGTCCAGAGCACTGTGGTGTGTCCTGGCTCTGATATACTCAGAAATGGCTCTCTGAGTAACATCAGCTTGCAGCTTTTTGAACTTGGTGACTTCTGACAAGTGATATAGTGAGAACAAGTAAGTGAATAATGTGGTGAGAGGCACTTTTTACCATCTTATTATATTGCTAAAGTCAAGTCATTTTCAACCTCTAAAAAACCTGGAGACAGTAATCTATGTTTTTATTACTTACAAGCTGCATTACTGCAATGCACTGTATCTAAGGCTGACCTATTCAGCTCTAGCCTGGCCATTTGCCACCCCCTTGGTACGCTTCGCTTCTACAAGGGTCTGGGATCTTGGCTATTGAAGAACGAATGCAAGCTGGATGCGTGGACTCTGTAGAAGTTTGAAACGATTGGATCTGATTTCACCCAATCGCTAACGTTTGGCTGTGACGTATGTTATGCGCCAGCTCTATCGTGAAGTAAGCTACACTACAACGCTCAGAAATTGCGTGCGCTACAACAACCATTCCCCACCAAAGCGAACAAGATGGATGTAAATGACCGATACCAGCTTTGCGATACAAATGTAAGAGTTAGTGGAAGAATAGCAAATAGCAGATTACTATTCAACAGTAAGGTTGAAGTTAACATATTGTAACGCTGATGAGAAGTTAGGAGACGGGGAGGCTGATATATCGTTCCAAAACTCCGGTAGTTTATTTCCTATAGATGTACAGGCTAGTGCTCGGTCAACAGGAGGTGTCCACTACAAAACAACAAACTGATCGCTGATAAATCACGGTCTCAATCACTCGTCATTCACACTCATCGGCCAACAACACAACGAAACACAACTCACTTGCACGTAATCCACTTCTACTCTGACTAAACTTACTAGACGTCTTAGAACCCCCTATTCTATTCCCTCCCCTTATCAATCGCTAACCTATCCGAACCCCTAAATATTCCCTCCCGGACACCTCCCCCCAATCAAAACACATCAGAACTCATTGACACATTCTATGACACAGGAGGGAGAGGGAGACACAGACACTCGCGCGCACACACACACACACACACACACGCCGGAAAAACAGAAGACACAGGGGAACACAGGGGAAAGCCCAACACGGGTGCAAATAGAGGCTACTGCGCGATACAAATCAAACGTTTCCCCAAATCCCGTAGGGAGTAGGGCCACAACATCTTTGCCCGAAATAAAATGTGTTAAACACTCCTTTTGTTCGGACTTCAATTCCTGAATATTTGGAAGCGTAGCCAGCACGGACTGAATTGCTTCATTAACTTATGCCTTTGCCAACTCCTCGCGGACTACAATTCAAACAGAGAATCTCGACGTCGTCTCTCACAACTCTGGCCTTCTGCTCGCTGATTGGCTCGGAGTCGAATTCTCCGTTGCGAGCGAGGCCAATGGCCGGAATCCCAGACGGAGCCGTGGAGGGAGATGCAAATCAAGCGGAAGTACGTAGAAAGGCAAGGCCAGGCTAATTCAGCTCCCTCATGCTTACAAATGGTCCAAAATGCAGCAGCTAGGCTTTTGCAAAAGAAAAAACAAATCACTCCAGTCCTTGCTCAACTTCACTGGTTACCAAAGTATGAGGTTGGTTTTAAAATTCTATTATTAGTTTTCAAAGCCCTAAATGGTTTAACACTTCAGTACATTTCCGATCTGCTCTCACCTTATTCTGCCCCCCGGTCACTTAGGTCATCTTCACAATTCTCGTCAGTACCCTATAGGGGTGTCAAGATCCTCCAAATTCTCGATTCGTTTTAATTTTCGATTTTAAAATCGATTTGAAGCGATTTTTTATATTTTTTAAATATTACTATTAATGCATTCCTTATGTTGTTTACTTTTTTGGCCTTTTCCTATTCTGTTTCAGGGGCTTTTACTTTGAAATAAAAACCACAAGGTTGTAAACAGAACAGACATCAAATATAGACGTGAACTTAGTGAAATGAAACAACACAGAATGCTAATTCAATTGTTTCAGCACATTCCGAAGAGACCCAAGGTTAGTGTTCATGGAGCATACACTTATCAATGTGCATTTTATGCCTTAAAGTAATTTTGGACTGTAACTAGATCATCTTTTCACTTGCTAAATTTAGTAAGTAGTGTTAATTGACGTGAATGAACGGCAAAATACTGTACTTCCACACCAGTGATTTCAGAGTAGCAAGAGGGGCTTCGATTTCGGTCAATTGATTGAGACTGGTTGCAGCCTAAAGTTAGACTGTTGACGTTGTGTGTTTTTTGGATCTTGGCATGCTGGACGTGACATTGGGGGTGTGGCTACATCGTCGATTCTACGTTAGAGTTTGAAGCTCGAGAACGAAATGTAATTTTGATCTATTTTGAATTTCCTGCCACCCCTAGTACCCTATTCACGCCTCAACAAAAGGAGACCATGCCATGCCTTTTCTGTTGCTGCCCCCAAGCTATGGAAGTGTAAAGACTTGCACTTTTACTTTAAATTATTTCCCTTTTATTTCCCTTCTACCTTTTTAAATTTACATTTATTTGTATGACCCTATTAATCCAACTGTTTTATATTTTTATATTTCCCTTCTCTGCAGCACTTTATTATTTAATTATTAACTCCTTGCTCCTCAAATATTTGTTCTTTTAATTGTATGTTGTCCTGTCTAACCTCATCGACATCAACACTTTGGGTCAACTCTGTTGTTTTTAAACGTGCTATACAAATAAAATGACTTGACTTGACAAAAACAGTCATTGACACAAAACCTCTTGAGAAAGTTTCTTTTTTTTCCAATTTTTTTTTTTTAAATGCAAGTAACTTCTGAAGAGATGAAAGCAAAACGGGTGCACTTACCTGTGGAACCACCATGTCTCCACCTGGTCTTCTATCTGCTCTAGTAGTCTGTTGCACTCAAAGTCAGACTTCTCACAAGCTGTCTCTACAATCTCCAATAGACGGGTTTCACTAAAAGGAAAGAAACATGGTCTATGCAAATTCCTTGTCCTTATCTATACTGAGCATAAGAACAAAAGCAACTATGACACTCAGCAAAATATATACAGTTAAGAACAAAATTATTCATACCCCTGGCAAATATTGATTCAATGTTGATTTTGTCTTTATCAATATGTTTGTTCTGACTGAAAATGACAGTACCACATGCCAAAAGGTTGTAAGACAATGTGGTAGAA
Organism: Alosa alosa; assembly: GCF_017589495.1. NCBI lineage: Eukaryota > Metazoa > Chordata > Actinopteri > Clupeiformes > Clupeidae > Alosa > Alosa alosa. Next base: position 1,909,286 of record NC_063192.1, on the reverse strand, counting down.
ACATGGAATCAAAAAAAGAAGCATTTTTATCTTTTTTTACATTTTTATGAAAATGGTGTGTCCAAAATTATTTATACCTTTTTTAGATAATCAATGGAAACATCTTTATTTACATTCACAGCTCTCAAAATGGTTCTTATAATACCTACCAAACCTCTCCATGTCTCCACAATGATTCTAGACTGCACCTTTTTAACAGCAATCTGGGTTATGTCTTACAACCTTTTGGTATGTGTCATTTTCAATCAGAACAAACATATTGGTCAAGAGAAAGTCTACATTAAATCAATATTCGCCAGGGGTATGAATCATTTTGTTCTTAACTGTATCTCTGCCAAGCGCTTCGGATCTATAACATCTTCCACCAAGGGGGTCATGTTTTCACCCTTTTTTTGACCATTTACCATTTTATTACAGATTTAACAAAGTTCATCTTAATACATAACAAATTTCCTTTTTTAAAAAGAGTACTATCTACAGATACAGAGTACAACCATGGGCACTCCATTGGCACCTAGTTGTGCAAATCTGTTCATGGGGAAATTTGAGCTGGATTTTGTTTACAACAACAATACGTTCAAATAAAACATTAAAGCTGCAGTTGGCAAGATTTTTTTGATTATATTCACTGAAACCGACACTATGCTCCGACAAAACAACATAAATCAGCCGGTTTTAGAAAAAAAACACGCACTTCTTCTTCCACCTAGAGCCTGTTATTTGTTTTGCAAAAATCCTCAGCTCCCGGTTCTTCTGGTCCAATCAGAGCAGGGCTGTGTGAGATCTGACTGTCAATCACAGTGTGGTGCAGTCTGGTGCTCACTGACGAGCACCAACTCGATGAGAGGGTGCTTGGTGGTAGTGGGGGAGGGGCATGAGAGTTGTAAACATTCAACATTTTGGCTAAGTCCCTTCAATCTGTCAGACTTGCCAACTGCAGCTTTAAATTGTGGGTCAGATATGAAGAGCTCAGATGCAAAACTTTATATTACTAAAAACCATTCCACCTTCTTAATTGTATAGTATTGTCTACACTGCACTATACATCTTATACTGTTTATGCACCTCCTGCCTACACGGTGTATATGACATTGCAGTTTTCTGCTTTTTTGCACTTCTGGTTAGGTCTCTGTATATATTCTGCACAATAACAATAAAGTTGAATCTAATCTAATCTAATGATTAAAGCACTGATCTTATTCTGCTTCATTGGGTTATTGGACACTGCGGTTAACACATGGGTGCAGTTAATACAAGGTTTTACCTTTTTAAATTTCATAAAACACCATCATGCAGTTTATACACAAAGCGCCAAATACACTGGAAATTACTGTATCCATGTAGCTACCAATTACATGACACATAGACCTAAATATTTTCTTAATGTCTCTGGTATGATATTTCACACAACTTTTCACAAATGTTTGGGTAATATTCAAAGAAAAGTAAGTAGTGCTTTCACTCTGAAACTGGTGAAATTTGTTTTCTACCCATTTCGTTCATTTTCGGTTTTCATTTGGATTTTTCAAGCGAGGGGGACAAATTGCAGCCTGGCTCCGCCCTTCTACGTACTTCCGCTCAATTTTAATTTTCCTTCAGTACATCGTCTGGGATTTCGGTATATTCGTGGGTTTTCTCAGGCCAAATTTTACCTGTCCAATCAGCGAACAGAGGGGGTGACTGAGAACGATGACGTTGAGGTTGTGTGCTAGTTTGAGCATGACATGACCAAATGTTAGTGATTGGTTAAGGCAGATCCAGAGTGGCTCTGGGCAGATCCAATAGTTTTAAACTTCAACAGAGTACTCGCCTTCAATTAAGTTAACGCTTGGTGATGGAAAGTGGCCAGACTCTCTGTACATTATGAAATGTACGAGAGTTTGGTAGGACCAGGCTAGACAAACTGATGAAACAAATGCAATTTTGAATGTATGATGTGCCGCAATAGTACACGTTTTAAAAAAGGAGGGGGTGTTCAAAAACAGTGGCAGTTTGTTTCCCACCTGCGAGCATATTTCGCCAGCTTTTCCTCCTCCCAAGCAGTGTTCCCACCACCAAAGTTCTTGTTAGCTGTTCGCTCAATACCCTGAAACATACACAAGAAAATGTTCCTTTAAAATTAAATGTGACAGTGACATTAATTGACCTGAATATCCATGTATGAAGCAAATAAATTATTAATATGCTCTCAATTGGCCTGCTTACATTGTCAGCTAAACCTTGTGTTTGAACTGCAGCCTTCTAAATAATCTTCCCAGCTGAAGTTAATCCTGCGCGTAACATAAGGGGGCGCTATGGAGTCTGTGTGTCACACCAGGGGCCAAAGCCTCTGTAACTGAGTAGAAGAAGAAGACCGGAAGCGGCAACGATGGGCCCGAGCACGTATGGCTCCACGACCCGTGCACCAACAATGCACTCACAAGTGTCAGTGCACATATCTCATGTGTGTACAATTTGTTTTTGCAAGTTTTATCCATTGGAAAAACGTACCCACTTCCTGTTGGGTGTGACGTTTTACACTGCGGCGATGATGCTCACTAGGTGGCACTTCACCAAATATGTAGGTTGCAATGATGTGCCTCCAAGTGTCCCAATTTATGACATACATTTTTTGATCTGCAGTGCAACCATTGACAAATTATGCTATAAAATTGCTTTCAGCTTACAACTTTTGGATTTTCAGGCAATGTATTGACTTTATGACACATATGTTCATTCAGCAAGATATTTAAATTCATAAATTTACATCATTGAGTCGGTGTGTGTCTGATTATGAGACAGAGAGAGAGAGAGAGAGCAGAAGAAAGAGAGAGAGAGTGTGTGTGTGGTGTGTAGTGAGACTAATGTGTTTTTTGACTGGTCATGTTAACAACAATCCTTTTTTTGTGTGTCAGATTCTGTAAGTGTGTGTGTAGATCAGTGTGTGTGTGTGTGTGTGTTTCAGTGTAGATATGTAAAGTCAGGACACTAGTAAGTTGACATGCACCTAAACTGAATTAATCTAAAGAATTCCAGAATAAATGAAAAAAGAAAAACTTCTATTGCCAGTTGGTAGAGCTATACCACACATATTAATTAGGCATGTGAATATCATCATAATAATAATATCCAATATTTTTTAAAGTTTCCAACCAATTAAAGGTGTTGTCAACGTCTGGCACACTTCCTGTTCGTCAGTTGGTGGTACTAGACCAGGTTGGCAGTTCGGGCATGTGGATATCATCAGATTTATATTAACTAATATTTTGTTAATACATTCCAAAAACTATTCTGACTTCTGGCCAGCTGGTGGCGCTACGCCAGACAGGCATTGACAGTGTCTGGATGTCATATACACAAGGGCGTAAGTTTGGTCTGAGCTTTGGTGGAGAAACTACCCAGCCACCCCCCCTCACCCCGAAAAATAAATAAAATAATGTATGATGCGTGCCTGATTTTAACTTTGTATGATGCATTACCTACTGATGCATAAAACATTTAGTCAAAACACTATGTCCAAACACCATGTGAGTCATTCCACGTCAATTCAACCAGGGCCCATGCACTTAGGTCTCAAAAACTTCTGAAAAAATTACCAGGTGTACCTATGTTACCCAGGAGACACACTGTAAAATGTATTTTATGTAAGATCAATACTTTCCAAGATACAGCCAGTTTTACGAGGGGCCAACCGTGCAACACTAGTCAAAGGAGAACAAACGCTTAGTTTGTGGAGAGACAGCGATGCGAGGAAAGTCTAGGCGCTCACCCTTATGACGTTAGGTGCACCAGTGCGACCCAGGAAAAAATGTTGTCGCACTCTTAAAACTTGGTCGCACTCTAGAACCATGTGTGACCTCTCTACTCTCAAAAGTGCCGATGCCAAGATGCTGGGTTGCCTTGCACAACATTATGCCAATGTGCTAGAGCAGTGGTTCTCAACCTTTTTTCAGTGATGTATCCCCTGTGAAATATTTTTTCAGCCAAGTACCCCCTAACCAGCGCAAACCATTCTTAGTTGAGAAAAAAGACTTAAAACAGAGCACTGTGCCATCAGTGTCTAATTTATTAAACTTTGGAACTGATAAACACATACACATACAACTTATATTTTCCTGAAATATTTATTAAATAATTGTTTTTTAAGTATTTTTGCATGGATTCTAAGCTGTTTTTAGGGCATTTTCTCTACCTTTATTAATAAGGATTTATTCTGGTCATTGTAAGTGCCACACACCCATATTATATATTGTTTACATGTTGTGATTTTTAAAGAATTAAAATATAAAAAGTGTATTATACAAATTCTTATATTTTGACATGTATCTCACCACAGCAAGCTCATAGCTCATAGCTCATAGCTCTACATGCATTTCATGTGTGTGTAGGGCAGACTGTCCTGAATCTGTCAATATCATTGCCATGGTGGAAGGATTCTCTGGGGCTAAGCAATTTACAGACATATGTGGTATGTGCCTTACAGAAATTAATGCCATTTTTTTATTTAGTGATTAAAAATTACCTTTCTGCGCTCTATATCTGTAACACAAACTGATCTGATCTGACCTGACTTGACCCGAGTTTACGTGTTCGCGTTCTGCACTCATGGTTCTCTACAACTTTTTACTGCATTGCCATGAACAAAGTAAAGGCAAAAAAGGTGTTTCTTTGTCGAACAAATTGGGATTCAATGTGAGCCTTGAATTGGATGCCATGCAGGAATTTGCTAGGATCTCAAAACCGGATTATGAACATTCTTTGCCATAAAGAAACACACAATAGCGTTGGATTATAAACATGCTTTGCCACAAAAACAGACAAATACGTGAAGTAAATCACGTATATGAAGTTATTATTTTGCTGTCACATAGTCTGTTTTATAACCCAGAAGGATGTACTTGGTATCAAATGATAGCTCTGTGTCTCCTCTTTCATCTGACATGCGTGGCATATCTATCCGATCACAGGTCCGCGAGTAATTCAAACAAGCGTAATGGGTGTGCAGTTGGTTTTTGTACATGACGTTATTATTTTGCAGTCACTTCGTCTGTTTTCATAAGCCAGAATGATCGACATACTTGGTACCAATGGATAGCCTTGTGTCTCCTCTTTCATCTGATATGCTTGCGTTCTATCTATGCATTCACGAGTAATTCAAACGAGAGTAATGGGTTCGCAGGTGAACGCAGAGAAGTATAGACTGTAAATATGATGCAATGTTGATTTAATTTCATGATTTGTTTTAATCTTCATACTTTAACGTACAGACAAGTGCATGGTCTTGTTGGAAAGCCCCACTTCTGCTCTGTCACGCAATAAAGGCTTCATCTCGCTGCTATGAACAGTGGAGCAATGTAACAGAGAAGAAAGGGTGTGTTTTTTGACACACGTTGAGTCAATCGGCTTCTAAGGGTTAAAATCTCACGTACCCCCAGGTGCTATAGCATGTATGTAGGCTAGGACTAATGTATAGTGTAAAGTTATACTATATCTTCAAAAGTTGTAGCGGATATGTGTGCTTAATTGTATGGTTTTATGAGGTCTGCCTGAGGAGCCTGAGTGTTTGTATTTATAGTATCTTTGAGACAGCTGGTGAATATACAGGTAGCCATTGTGTTTGCATTTCATTTCATAATTCCCTTACTTTGGCAGCCACTGTATGCTTTAAAGAGACATATCTATAAGAGAAATACCTAATTAGAATTAGGTTGTTTAGCTGGCCTTTGAATTAGCTGCCAATTTTGTGCAGCCTTTTTCATTTTTTTTAAAAGTTCACTTCCTGTTTGAGATTTGTTTGGGTAATCTTCCAGGATGATCCAAGGGATATAACAAATGTCCAGCTTTAAGGAGGTTTTTTAGGGGGCCTTTGAATCAGCTGTCAATTACTGTACAGTACCCTCCAGAATTATTGGCTCCTCTGCTAAAGTTGAATAAAAACCTTTATCATACATAATGTGTTGGTGATTTATTGTAATCTCACAATGAAAAAAATAGGAAAAAATACAACCTTGAAGGGAAAGGAAGGGAAATTTGTTCTGAGAAAAAAGAAAACCTCATAAAGAAAAATATTTTTAACAAAATCACGTCGCTCATAATTATTGGCACCCCTGCTTGTAACACCTTCTTAAGCCTCCCTTTGCCAATAAAACAGCTTGTAATATTCTCCCATCACACCCCATAAAGTTGGAGAATATAAAGCAAGGGATTTAAGCCTGTTCTCCCAAGATCATCCAGATTCCTAGGTCCACACTTGTGCATTCTCCTCTTTGACTCACCCCACTGTTTTTCTATGGAGTTTAGATCAGGGGACTGAGATGGCAATAGGGCTGGGCGATAAAACGATAGCGATATGTATCGCAAGACATGTAATCGATTTATTGATCTATAATCAATAAAAAATACGTTCGATAGAACATTCGATAATTAAAAGCAACATACACCTCCCGCCTTATATTGTCCATAAATAAATAGGCTAAGTATCTTGCATTGAGTGTGCAACTCTACCAGAGTAGGCGATAGAAGTAGGCCTACTTCAACACAGACTCTCAATGAGTCCTTGCCCCGTTCTCTCTCTCTCTCTGATTGATAACTGAGGTGATTAAAGTCAGAGGAAGGTTATGTTTAAAATAAAAGTGTTTAAACTGAATTTTTTCCCCCTTCTGGTCCTTATCTGAAATAGATTTTAAAAAAAATCAATAATTATCGATATCGACAGATATGAAATACTTATATCGTGATACAGTTTTCAGCCATATCGCCCACCCCTAGATGGCAATGGTCGAAGCTTGATTTTGTATTCAGTAAACCATATTTGTTTTGATCTGAACGTTTCTTTTGGTTCATTGACCTGATGAATGATCCAATCATGACCAACTTTTAATGTGTTGGCAGAGATTGACAGATTTCCTTTGAAAATGTTCAGGTTTTTCATGATACTATGTACCGTAGGTATGGGGTTCTTTTCAGTATAGTCGTTCTTCTATGTACACCAAACCCACCTAAAGTGTCTCTAGCTAAAGAGCGCAATTTTCATTTGATCTGACAATAGACCACACTTCCAGACAAAGTCAATGTACCATTCAGTAACTCTTGCCGTTTACATTGGTGATTAAATGACTAGACAGGCCTTTACCTGGCATGCCCTCTAAATAATCTATTAGCAGTGAGGTCACTTTTGAAGAATTTATTGGGGGACTTGGTGACCCCAAGATGATACCTTTTTCTGTAACTTTCAAACAGTGGTTCTTATGGAATGTTCTAGCAGTGAGGTCACTTTTGAAGAATTTATTGGGGGACTTTGGTGACCCCAAGATGATACCTTTTTCTGTAACTTTCAAACAGTGGTTCTTATGGAATGTTTTGCCTATCTTACCATCCTCCATAATGTGCGTGGGGCCAAGATAACCTTTGTACAAGCATGTTTGTCACATTTCCAGTTGATTACAACCTGTTAATCATTGTTTAACTGTAAATATAGACATTTTCAACAAAGTACCTAGTTTTTATAGACATCCCCTGACTTACAAATGTCAACACACACTGTTTTTATTTAGATTTAGTGTATTCTCTTGTCTTTCCAATGTTGAAAAATGACTAGAGGATTTAGCCTCTGTCACTGCATGAAAAGTGTGATTTTCGTCAGTATGAGGCACTGTAGATTGTCGTGGAAGTTCAGGTTAAAGTGCCCATATTATGACTATTTTTCAACAAGTTAAAATAGGTCTATGAGTTCCAGAAAACATGTTTCTGAAGTTGTTTGCTGGAAATAGCTTGTAGGAAAAGATTCTTACCTACCTCTATTACACTCTTTTTCAGTCCCTTTCAAAGTGTGCAGTTTCTGCTGCTCATTACATATTAATGAGCTGCTGCTCACTTACCCACGCCCCACTCCATTAACTGTTACCAGGGTCATTCGTGCCAAATCAACAAATGCCTCCAGCCTCGCCTGACCATCTTGGCTTTGCTTCATACTTTGTCAATAATGCTAAATATTACCCAACAACTACTGTGCAAAGGTTTAAGCTTATATCTACATTATTTTCTGAGATTGGAGGCTTAAAAAACAGTGAAACTCGTAGGCTTGGTGCAGAGAGGTGGGGTGTTGATTATGCAAGTCTGAAACACGGCAATTCAAAATCCCCTAACATCTACTACACCTTCGTTTTACATAGTATAGTTAGGCTACAGAACTGCATCTTCTCAGATGAAGCACCATGATATTATCTTGGTCAATAATTGCCAATTAGATTATTTAGCATCCATGTAAACAAGTCAGTTGAAATCTACAAACAGATTAATTTCAATCGGATTTAAATAAAAATGTCCATGCAAACGTGGCTATTGATTCCAATGGGAAAGACAGCTAGATGCTAGTCACACGTTACATATTGATTCACAGGACATTCAATCCTTTTACTAACACAATGGTTATGAAGAAATGTGTATGTGACTGACTCATGCCGAAACTATGTACACTACCAACCTAATTTGTTTCCAATACCCCAGTGTTGAGAGGACAAATTTAGCCTCTAGCTAACACTTTCCATAATCTCTGAATCCCATGAACAAACAGATAACTCTTACACCAACCTTATTTTGTGCATTTTATTCACGTTCAACGATTTAGTAAGTATCCTTTTCCCTGCCCACTTCGATGCAGCTCCATAGGTTTCCATTATATCCACGTAACGTAATTGCAATAGTAGTGGGTGGGAATATTGACATTTTTCAGCTTGTGACGTCAAAAGCCTTGCCGATTTTGACCAGCTCACCCTGGAGGCTGAAGGCAGGATACATCCACAAACCCTTATCTCACTTAAAACAGCATGGATGTTTTTTTTTCAAGTTTGTATGTGTGTGGAAGCACCAGAGACACACAATAACACATCAAATCCCAGAAAAAGTGATTTTTTCATAATATGGTCACTTTAATGGCTGTTCACGACAATTTGAAGGCAACGCCAAAAACTGCCATGAATTGTCAGAAATTGACTTGGGCCTTGCTTGGCAGTTGTACCCCCATGATCCCCCTCCTCCTAATTGTAGGGGAGGCTTTAACATGTAAATGAAAATGCTGTAAGCTATACAAATGCAAATCAGGGTAGCAGGGGGAGGGCACTGTGCATGGTGGCATGACAGGCCTTTGGTCTTGCTTAAACAGTGGATGTGTTAACCACACAACTCCCAGTAATACGCTCAACAGGCAGAAATAATGCTGGGTATGACATGTCTGTTCCCTGCAAGCTCCAATAATGTAACCTGACTTTACACTTGAGTCTCGATAGAATCGACTGTTTTGATTCAGATTTTCCCTTTCCACCAACATAATGAGAATTTCAGAGGCAAATATATAAATGATTGTCTTTATCACTATTTTCATTCAACAAAAATATATGCAGAACTGCATATATGTTTTGTTGAATGAAAATATCTATTTTTTTATATATATATAAAAATAGATAGGCTATTTCCCCAGTAGTAGACCAGTAGTAGTAGAGTAGACATTCTCAGTCCATATGCCACAGCAGAGAGAACGTCACTTCAATGAACTAACCGTTACGCCCCCACGCCAGCAGGGGAGACAATTCCTCTAGTGGGCAGTTGAAGACCCGCCCGTCGCGCTTCCACCAGAACAGCTGATAGGATAAACAACAGTCAGTGCGCAGTCAGTGCGCGGCTTGCCGTAGTGTGCAGCGTAGGGCTGGGATAAACGATTATTTTTTAAACGATTAATCTAGCGATTATTTTTTCGATGCATCGATTCATCTAACGATTCATTTTTTCAGTCCGATTCGATTTAGATTCGATTATCTCCCAATTAATTCACTAATAGCAACTTATACATGTTTATTTACATATCTGAATGAAAAAATATGAATTCTTTAACATTGCAATATATGTTTATTGCTCTTAACCCTCTAGGCGCCACGGTCGAGTTTACTCGACAAGATGCGGTACTGAATAAAACGGCCGATTTAGTCAAATAGGGTGTCATATTTCGTTCGACCTCCACTCCACTAGATGGCAGACATGTCATATGTCATCCCCGAGTCGAAAAAGGGGCATGCTTTAAACAAAACCTTCTAGCTACAGCGCATTGAATCAGTGCGTGAAATACCGGAGCTAGTGTGCGTGTGAGCCACTTTGTCAGAGCGATATTGTCAACGTCAGCGAGTATTTGCATTAGATTATCGCCTAATGGCATCAAAAAAGTTTACCTGAAATGAAGTGTTGGGTCTTCTATTCGCGGACCCTGATTCTGAAGGGGAATATCTGCCTTCAGAAAATGACGGTGATTCGTTTAGTGAGGCTTCAGATGCGTCCCTGCCTTGCAATGATGCAGCTGGACAAAGTGAGAGTTTACTCCATAGTTTAGCTTACATCAAGCACAAACGTTGAATCGTTTGCCCAATGTCACTGGTGGGAATAATGTTTCACGGGTTCGGAGTATTCATCGGGAAGTTAGCAGGGTGTTAGTGGTGTGGCGAACGAGGCTGGAGGTAGCCTAATGTCCAGTGATAGCTTCTGTCTTCTGAACGTGTGCCTCTCCGCAATCGCGGCGACAGTAACATGGTGGAGCCTTTGTCTAATGCCACTGGGTATGTTAGACGAGGTCGAAGTGCTCATAGGACAGTTAGGGGGGAACGTAGAGGCAGTGTGGGGAGTCGCCAATGAGAATGACAGTAGGCCTAGTCCGAGAAGGCGCAAAATTCTCTCCCACTCGGCACTTGGCCTTGAGGCAGATCTGGCCATGCTGCTCGCAACAGGAGCAGAGGTGGTGACACGGGGCAGGAGAGCCATTAGGCCATGCATAGTCTATCACAAGATGATGGGAATGCCGGCCCTGTATGGATAGGATATGGATATGGATAGTCATTATCTCTACAGCAAAAGGCCTGCTACATAAAAAAAAAAAAGTGTCAGCCATTTATTAGTAATGATTTACACTGTTGATTATCTATTTCCCTGACCATTTAGGACATATATGTGTTCTTTTTTGTGTGTTCATGTCCTTGTGATGTGTGTGTCTTTGTCAGCTAAGAAAAAAACAACAAAAAGAAAACAAATACTAACATTGTCTCTTGTCTTGTCTCGTCATCTCACTCCTGATCTGTGCCTTGCCGTGGCAAGTGAGCTTTTGAACTAAACAGGTCTTGTCTACTTGTGTTTGTGTGTCATCTGAATAATATATATGTGCCCCATACATGTAATCAGAGTGCCTACTGTATGTAGTAAATGGAAAATCTCTACAGCAAAAGGCGCCTACCGCTACATGCATTTGGTTTGTTTCTGCCATTTATTAGTAATGATTTACATAGTTTGTTTACTACTTAGTATTTACCTGAGCATTCAGTATTGTGCAATATAGCATACAGAAGGTGAGGGACATTTTGGGGGGAAAGAAGTGGTGCATTTTATCATTCAAACATGCGACTTTTCATGAAAATTCTATAATCCAAGATGGCCGCCACCATATGACGTCATAATATGCTAATTAGATATAAACATTTAATCCCTACATAAACTTTGGGTCATCCTTAATATTTCTCTAATTTACAGAAAGTCTCTATCTCTTATCACTTTTAAGATATAGCCTTTTGAAATGAAGATGTCAAAATCGAACGTTTCGGAAAAAAAACTCTGGCGCCTAAAGGGTTAAGATTCCAAAATAAGAGACTATACAAGTGCAAAGTAATGCATTCTTAGTCAGATTCAATAAAGTTCAGTAGTGTATGTCTACTTGAGTCATTTTAAGACGTTCATATGAGAATCCTTGCAATTAACATTAACACAGTTAAAAGGCTGCTGATGTGTGGATGCAATTCATAACGCAGTTAGTTCAAATAACGGTTCGTACTTCTCCTTTGGACAAGCACTTTTGTGTCTTGGAAAACACTTTTCCATTTACATCGGGATTTTGCAAACATTCAGAGTCAATAAAATGAGTCTGAGTAACAAATACAAGCAGCTGCAAGTAAGCATGCTAAACTTGACATCCAAACAGTATTCTAACGTTAGCTTTGAGATACTGCTTGATCGCATACTGTAACTTACCTTAGTTTAGTCTCCTCAATGTACTATGTTGTGATAAGACCTTAGCAGAGTTTACCTTAACTTTAATGCTGCAGTTTTGAACAAATTTGCACAGCATGGTCACGATGCTAAGCGGATTTAATAGCAATTTAGCCCACTGTGTTCTATGCAGTGCTTCTATGTGGCAACAACAATCCTTCAACAACAATCGTGAATAATTTGTTAAATGCACATGCAGAGGAGGAGCAGCGGGCTCGTTACCAGAGAGAGCAGGCGGGGCGAGGAAAGGCTGTGTGAGTAAAAAGTGCAGCTCAATGAAATTATCTTATCTTTAATTTAAATAGTAAGCCTACAACATAGAACATCAATGTGTGGTGGCCGGTTTTGATTTCGTGGTGCCCAGCCACAGATTAGTCAACGTATGGAAAACACTGAAGGTGTAAAATTAAAAATATTTAGCAGCACATGCTTGACGAATCGACGCTCATATTTTGCGTCCGTCATCGATTACGTCAACGCGTTGTCCCAGCCCTAGTGCAGCGGCAAATTCAGAACAGAAAAGCTAGCCTACAGTTTGGTTAGGCTACTACTTCACGTTACTTGGATGTATGTGGATGTGAATGTGGTTCATAAACAACGCGCCCGCGATCGTCGGCGCTCATTCCTTCTAGAAGAGGGGACCTTGAAACGAGCACTTCCCTTTGCTTGAAGGAATGGTGAGCGTTGGATCATCTAGTGTCAGAAAAGCTGTCGAGAAATCAGAGCCGCGGTAGCCAGCCATAGCCTACCAGGGTTCACTCGGAGACACGCTGTAGGCGCTACAAACCGGAGCAATGGTAAGATTTAAGACTATGCTTTCATTCTGCTGCAGGCTATAAGGAAATATATAGGCTACGTTAATAGATACCGATCTTAACTCTACATTTTGTTTTCACAGACTAACTTTGGCCGTGACCTCCTCATTGCTTGGAGCTGTCTGCAAGTCATTCAAGCAATTCGGTAAACTCCAGGTTGCTGTCCATAGAGGACAGGTTGGCTGCTCTGGAGTCGAAAAACTGTGCGGGAGAGACTAACTCTAATGAAGAGAAGACGGGTGCACAATCCCAAGCTTGCAGTAAGAATATTGTAACGTGGGTGTCTTTTGGACTGAGTGCTAGCCTCCCAGAATCCAATGTGTGTGGATGCTGGTTTGTGTAATGTCGGTTTTAGTGAGTGGATGTTTACCATGTCATGTATGTGTTAGCTTGTGTAATCTTTCTTTACGTTGTACCTCATGTATTTTACCTGGTGTATTGTATGTGACTACCCTGTTCGTGTATCGTGCTTGTTTTATTGACTTCCCTTGTTTCCTATGTAATGGTGTCTTGGTATGTCTGTGTCTCTGCTCTCGTTCTCAGCTAATAAACCTTTTGATTGGATAACTGTGTGTGTCGCTATCAAATCGATACAATATGTTCGATTACTGCTAGCTAAGCTAAAAGTAGCCTAAAACCAAAGCTAAGAGTAGCCTAGTAGCCTTGCAAAAGAACAAGTGAGCAGAACCAGTGTAAATTGCTTCATTAAGGGACCGTTCGTTATTTATAAACGGGGTCATGTCTTTTTATTCTTTGTTAAGGGGAGGGTCACCCATCTTTTGTATTAATGAAAACAGCAAAAAATCAAAGTGGCTTGTTTGATTGTTGATTTCTGTCGCCATATAACGTTCTCTTTCGTTCCATAGCTCTCAACATTGAACAATGAAAATAAGGGAGATTTCCCGGGGTTTTCACGCAAAATACGGAAAATGTCAACATTCGTCCCCATTAACGTTGGAAGGGTTGGAGCCACAAAGTAGCCTACTTTATTCACGCCTAACAGCCTATATCCATTTGGTCAACTTTATCCAGCCCTAAAAAGCTAAATTTAACTTAGGCTACACGGTAAACTACAAGTAAAACAAACTTTAAACAGTGTGCATGCTTAACATACTTGTGCTTCATTCATCCACACATCCAGCTCCTAACGTTTTGACAAGCATTTCTAATACCAATTTACCTCGTTCCTGCCCATCTCTAGCTTTGCTATCTCCATCCTTTCTGTTTTTGTTGTTTGCAAAAAAATATATAGGCCTATTTATTGGTAACCAGCAACAAGTGCAATTTGTTAATCGCTGTCATTCTCTCTCCTGCCAACACAAATGTGTTACGTTCCAAGTAGCAGTGCGTAATTCTGCTTCATAAAGTCAGTTTATGGTCTACAGTGTAGTTGGTAAGTTATGGTAGGCCAACTTGGAGTGAATATACGATTCTTTGTCTAGCTGAGTAGCCTGGCAGGTGCGCACGTAGGCATAGCCTACGGCCGAACACTGCAAGCGCTAATGAATCGTGTTCTCACGACAACCACGTCGTTAACTTAAATAGGCCTAGGTTAACATCACACCGAGTTCGCATTCAAGCAAACAAAACGATGATTTGAATCAAAGATTCTAGAACAGAGCTTCCACAACAATGTTAGTGAGTAAATCTACTGAAATGGCCACCATCTTGGTGAAGTGTCATGTGTAAGATCAGAAAGCAGAGGTTGGTTTAAGGGTGGTAGCATAAGTTGATGTGTTTTCATAGCGTGTAAGAGCGTGGGCGGAAGACATCGACAATTAGCCAGGGAGGGTCATGTCATTTTTGAAAATGCTGCTGGAGGGTCGTTGGAAATGACATAGCAGACAGGGGAGGGTCATGCTACTTTTGATTGAAGCACTCAAAATCCCTCCGGTGATCCCGTTTATAAATAACGAACGGTCCCTAAAGTGTATTTTTTGAGTCGATCGAGAAGAAAGAGTGCAATACTTTTTTTGGTGACTATTTTTCAGGTGCGTGGATAGATGTGTTGTGTCCATACGCAGTGCATCGCACAATACTGATAGTCTTTATTAAAGTGATGATTCGGAGTAATTTCATCCTAGGGTCCTTTGCACAATGTCCCCAAGCCAAACACCCTCCCCGAACCTGTTTTCCCTTGGTCGAACCCTGGTCAAGTAGCGCGGTCAGAAACTAATGAGTTTCTGCAGTCGTAATGGTACCAACTTTTATCTCATAAATTACCCCACTAATAATGCCTGAATGGTACGAAACTTCTACAGTGGTACAACTATGTTAGATAGGAAAATGCTTCTGTTGGGTTTTGTATATAAGCTTTTCTAGGGGTGCCAATATTTGTGAGCAACATGTTTTTGTTAAAAATATTTATTTCTTTATGAGATTTTCCTTTTTCTCAGAATACATTTGCTTCCCTTCAAGGGTGGATTTTTCCTCATTGTTTTCATTGTGAGATTACAATAAATCTTCAACGGATTATTTTTTTATACCTGTTTTTAGTCAACTTTACCAAAGGTGCTAATAATTCCGGAGGGTACTGTATATTTTGGATTTTTTTCAAAATCTTACTTCCTGTTTGAGATATTTTTGAGATGTCTTAGGACCACCTAATATTATATTTCACATAATGTTCCCTACTATCGGAATTGTGGAACACATCACATTTAGATTTATTCAATCACATGTAGATTTCTTCACTCTTTGACATTCAGACACATAAAGCAACCATACCTTTATGAAGCTCTGAGTGAGTTTTCGGCATGTTTGGCAGGGTGCCGTGTGCACCGTCATCACATAGGCAAGGGGCATCAATGCCAGAGCAGGTAGAAGAGAATATGACCATGCCATGACTTCTTTCGCAGCCAATAAGGAGAGATAAAAGGGGCGCGCCAAGAGTCAATGGCAATAACTGACAATAACCACAGTTTAAATAACATTACATTAATTACATTTAGCAGTACAGTTTCCTTATCAGATTTTAACCCACTTGCATTTTTTCTACAAAGTAAGCCCATAAAACAGATACAGTAATTTGATTCTTTTTCATTTACACAAATAAGTACATTAAATGAACAGTGCAGTGCATCATAATTAATGTTTTTTTATTACACAGCTCTTCAGAGTGCTGCAGAATGCTCCATTCACTTGAATGGGCCTTCCTAGTGGGCGGTATGACCAAAAATGTATATCACGGTATTTTTCAAAACGGTTTCACGGTATATGACGGTATTTTTTCCCCATGCATAATCAGATGTTTCCAGCATTTTCTACAGGTTGAGAGAGGAATTGCTGCAGTACATTGACTATTGGTCTATTTTACTGTCATGATGTTGACTAACTCCACACTAGTGGTAATGCAGGTTTGCATGGCCCCAGAAAATGATGCTGTTTACAAAGAGCCACTCATGATTCTAATGAAGTGAGGAATCAGAATGCAAAGACAATTGCAGTCAAAATACAGAACTTTTACTGTGCAAATTTCACAAACATCTTGTATAAAACCAATACAAAAAGTAGTGCAACTTGCAATAATTATACTTTTTTGAAAATTATACAATTTAATATAAAACCTATCTGCTAATACGGTTGTAACAATGTTAGTTGTCAGCTCTGCCATAAGTAGTGACTGATCACATTTGCACATTTTGTTGTTTTGCACTTTCTTTTGCACTTGTTCTATAGTTTGTAATAGTCTTTGTTAAAATTGCACAAATTACACAAATATTTTTAAATATTTGTATACTGTTGTATAGTTTGTTTGGTGTTGTTACTTTGTTAATAAATAATTGTTAAATATACAGAGTCTGTAGTGTATCGCACAAACAAGACGCCAACACCCACACCCCTACCGACGGCAACTGATACAAGAACCCCCGCCAGAGACCTACGACCTACCACCTTGACTAACACATTTCCTGCGGGAAACCCTGTTCTGGCATTACAATTAGCCACGGGTATCTTAGATCTTGGCTTAGTTCATTACCTTGGCTTCACTTTGCAACACTGTGCTGTGCGTACAACAGAGCTACCAGAACTCTGTTGTAACATCCAGAATAAAGAAGTATTCTTTCGCAAGCCAGCCTCAGGTTTTTACATGCTCTCTACATTCAGATCTACTCAGTCAACGGTGTCTCCATTTGCAATTAAGGAAATAATTTGAATAGTATTCTTCATCAGTAATGATGCAGTATGTAGGCTAGGACAACAGTGTAACAGAATAAAGATAATATGACATTAAAGGACAAGTTCGGTATTTTACACTTAAAGCCCTGTTTTCAGATAGTTTATGATTAAATAGAATGTTTAAGATTGAAATTTGGACACATGCTGCGGTCCTGAGAATTCCCCAACCTCCACAACGCTGCATAGGTGCACTGGAACAATCCTCCCTAAACGCATTACATTCGTTTACAAAGACGTGAAACTCACCGAGTGGTCAGGGGTGTTCACTGATCTGCTCACACAAAAATCGCTGCAAAAGATGCTTTCCAATAGGTGTTTTACCATTCGTTGTAAAACTGTGGAGCTATTTTTCCAAACGCCTCACACCCATACATTCTTCCGTTGAGAGCTTGAATAATAGACACTCCAGCCCAATTGGTGGCGATAATGCACCTTACACTTGCCAATTACAAGCAAACCACTGGCTGTCTTGAAGTATTTTGCAACAGACAGCTAAAAACGGGGCGGTTTTGTGCAGTTCCGAATTGCGGGAAAATTCGTGGCAAAAAAAGTTGTCACAGACTTCCTTTCAACGATCCAGAAAGGCTAAAGTTGTGGCTGGAATTTCTGGGGTTGGATGTGAGCACATCTTATCAGGATCTGCAGAAAGCTGATCACTGTGTCTCTGCGGTTTGCATTTTACTGAACTTCGCTGGAGGTCGAAAGAAATCGCCCAAAAAGCTCTTTCGCCTGAGAAATACAGCAGTTCCCACATTACCTCCTGGGACGACAGAGCTGGAAGAACTTGGGGTAAGGTTGACATTTTGTAACGTAACGCTTGTAACTGGCGGAAAATGAACTTATTTGTTATGTCCATAACCTGTCATGTTCACATCATAAGTCAACACTAACCTTAGCCTACATGAATAATTTGGCTACATGATTTTGTACGTTTACTATTTTTTTGGCTGTGGAACTTTCATGATGAAAACGTAATGATTCACGTAGGCGATCATTCACATCGTGCAAGTTCCAATTCATTTTAGCATTAGCCATGGACGTGACAATAATTTGGATAGCGTATTAAGGTTTTGCACCTACGTCATAATGTCATGTGACCGTTTGTTTACAACTAGAGTGGTAGGCAAGAATGGTAGGCAAGGCACTGCAGAGAGTGGTAGGCAAGCCTACAACAGTCGGGTTGCATAGGCTACACATAGTTACAAATAGCTTCAAAATTGAAATTTTAATATCAAATATTGACCGGGATGCCGACCACTTGTGTAGGCCCTAACAGTTGGTTTTACAATAAGAAGCAATAAAGATAAAGGCGAACAATAAAGAACAATAAAGGCGACGAACGACCGTTTAGCCTACCTATCCTCGTGGTTGTGGAGGATGATCGTTAGCAGCTGTGAAGTCTTTTATTCTCAAGATAGCCTAATGGTGTAGCCTACTGTCTACGAAGACGTAGGCTAAAATACAACTTTCTACAGTCATCCAAAAATGAATTGCCAGAGACAGGCTATGAAGGGAAAAAGTGCAGCATTTTAAACATGGCAAGATTATTTTTACCGGAACAGTTTGTTCTAATTTGTCTCGTGAAATTCGTGCTTGTGGACAATCACCTATCTTCTGTTATCATGTTTCAAGTTATCATGTGTGTCATTTGATTATATAATCACAACAAATGCTAATAAATGAAAACAGAATAGGCTTTTGTGCTATAGGCTAACGTTACAGGTCACTTAGGCTAACTCCCGTATGTCAAAATAAACTGATTTGATCCTAATAGTTTAGCTTATCACACACAACAACTTAACACAGCAACCTCAAACACCACTGTTGAACCTAGGCTACTGCTTCAGTCATGTAAGAAATAAGCAGTTTATGAATTATCTTTACCCGTTTAATCAAGTCCACATGACCAAAATAACAACATATTTAAAGGCTGAGCTAGCATAACAGCCTAATATAGGCTTATGCTGCAATGGATAACTAATAAAAGTTTCACACAATTAATGAACTTTATCACTCACATTCTGAGTTTTTCTGGGTGGTTATATATCCATGCAGATCGTCTTGGAATAAGCCACCGCTGTTATATGATATAATATGTTACAGGATTCATGACTAACGCCATTAATGTTATGATGCTGACTGACGCTGGCTATAACAGTAGCTTCTAGGCTACCGCTTTTAAAGTCTGCTGAGTCTACTGCCTACCAAAACCTGTCGCTGTTCAGTTGAAGTTAAATGATCAAATATTGTTTGATTTTGTGTCAGCTTTCAGAAGGAAGACATGTTCCTTTCTGGTCAAATTTCACAGCTTCTAAGAAAGGCTATCGCCTTCGTGGTAAACCGAAGTTTTGAACAGAGAAAAAAGTTAGGCTACCATTAGGCTACATGCAGGTTCTCCGATACAGATCAATGCACCAAATCAGGGCGATTTTAGCTTAAACAACGTTCCTGTGACAGGCTATCAAATATTGAACAATGGGATAACGTTTCATCATCACCTTTATTGATGCCTGAAATGTTGACATTGCTGAAATACAGAGATGTAGCCTACTGAGAGGCAGCTGCAGACAATGATGTTCAATGGGTTCAACTTGTCCCTTGCCTACCAGCTGGATGTAAACAAAGCTATAGAACTTAGAATACGTCACATGAAAAACGTTAATAGCCTACGATACCGCGACTGCATAAGACTACAGAAAGAATACAAACAACCCCATATCCGTTTCCGGCGGCGGAGTAATGCCGTACCTCACAGCACATCCAATACAAGTCAATGGAGTTGGACAAAAACTAGGATAAAGCCTGTTGGAAAGAATCTTTTGCTGCGATTTTTGTGTGAGCATATCAGTGAACACCCTTGACCACTCGGTGAGTTTAGCGTCTTTGTAAACATAGGTTTAATGCGTTTTAGAAAGATTGTTCCAGTGCACCTATGCAGCGTTGTGGAGGTGGAGGTGGGGGGTGCTACCACAGTAACCGAAAATTCTCAGGACAGCAGCATGTGTCCAAATTTCAATCTTAAACGTTCTATTTAATCATAAACTATCTGAAAAAAGGGCTTTAAGTGTAAAATACCAAACTTGTCCTTTAACACACATATTATGAAGAGAAGAGAGGACAACTGAACTCCATTCCATTTTAAACCTTTTGTCCCAAGTGATGCAGCATCATGGGTCTGCTTGTTAATTTAAAGGAACAGTGTAGTTTTTATAGGCAGGTACATTATAGTAATGAGGTCACATTATAGTAATGAGGAACATTTAGTGTTACAATAAATGTAATATTTCCTTTTGCAAAATAGGCCCACGCACTTAGGTCTCAAAAAAATCTGAAAAAAATTACCAGGTGTACCTATGTTACCCAGGATGGCATCCGGAAAGGACCACGGGTCGGGAATTGAACCCGGGTCGCCGGCATACAGTGCAGGTGCCCCAGCCAGTTGCGCCACGGCTGGGGCCAGATACAGCCAGTTTTACGGGGGGAGTGGGGTGTCAATTTTGTTCGGCCTCTTTTTTTGTCAAAGTACACAAGCCCACAGCACAAGAACTAAACCATGTAGGAGGCTCACATTCTGCAAGCTGGTACATAAATAGGAATAGTATGTGGCAAAATAGTCACGTTTGGTCTGGATGATCCTGCATGGTCATAGTTGTCCCTCAAAGTTGATCAAAATTGTATTGGAGTTTTTGGATGGGCTCTGTTTAGGCCTTGAGAAGACATTATTGTACTCATCATAGGCTCTTAATTTATTTTCCTTATTGAGATAAGTAGAGACACCCTCACAGAAAGCAATGAACAAAAGCGAAATCCCTTCAGGGTCTGAACAGCAGACCTAACAAGTCTGAAAAATCATTCTGGTTCTCATTTTCACTTTTCTCTTTTTTATTTTCCACCCTGAACATGGGCATGGGCACTCCATCTTCAAAAAAACTCCTGAAGACCCAGCTCTTCATAGAATATATCCTCTCGTAGCACTACTTACAACTAGTATTGCTAATTCTATCACTTATCAGCTGACTAGAACTGACACTTGACTGTATAAAAACAACACTCACTGACGCACTTGTTCTTATTGTACTCTACCTTTTAAATTGTTTTAAATTGTTCTAGAATTGTTGGGAAATTGTTTTTCAAAAGCTTTAAAAACTGTTTACCATGTTGTAAGTCACTTTGGTTAAAAATGCGTCAGCCAAATGTAATGTAATAAAGGTTTACAACACAAAGTGTCAGGTTGTCTGTAGTAACTGAACCATGAATATGCCACCAAATAAATAAATACCTAAATTGCCTAATATTAACTTCGCGTGGGAATCAAACAGATGCTAAAATAAACTGCATGCATGATATCCTGACTTGCAGCGAAATTTGCTTTACTTATACTATTAAAAGAGTAGTATAATGATTGTAGGCCGATTATGGTATCTGGCTACTGTGTTATCTTGCTACTTGACAGTGAAGTTAGCATGATGAGGACAGACATTTAAATTAAACAAACTGCTTACACAGGACATTTATTTGTGAATGTATAGAACATGTAGGCTACTAAGTGAAATAGGTACTTTTGTATCCTTCTGCATGTTTAGCCTAATGTTTTGCCACGCCGAAACGTCAAATATAACATAAATGTTCTAGGAAATTTTGATGTCTAGGCTGATGACAGTTCAAAAGTCCCTTGACAGTTTGTGCAAATAGAGGGTAATTTGTGTGCTGTAAGTGTACTGTAAGTTGTGCTATAACCCAAAAAGGAAAAAGGACCCAAAGCTGTCATCTTTGCCCATCCTGGAGATAGTTAACTACGTATTGCAAGTTAACAGGTGTGATTATTCAAAATCCCCATTATCTTCCTATACTATTCACCTTATTCCGCCATGCCCATTTTAGATATGTATTTTCTTCCAGCTTGTGTGCAATATTCCAGTCGGCTAGTTCCGGCTAGTTAGCTTCATTGGGATAACACGGCAGAAGAGGATGGAGAGGCTAACTTAGGAGGAAACGAAAAATGCCATCAGCAGGTCAGATGGCAAGATTGTACTTCGCCACTCAAGGCTATTCACCTCTACCAAGTGGGTAGATATGCGGCGGTGGCCTCCCGTATTGCATGGAGATATATTTAAGAGACGGACTGGCCATTCTCAGCACAGTATGTCAATTGTCATAATATATTCTTATATAGTGCTTTCTTTATTTTTACCCAAAACCCAATGCATTATCTGAGTATTTATTGTCTAAAATGCTAAAACCAAAACACTTACTGCGGGCCGTATTACAGAAACTTCCTAACTCGCAAATCCTATCTTATCTGTTTGGTAACCATGGTAACTATGTTTAGAAAGTCATTTTAGAACAGCCACTCCTAAGTCAGTGTTCTCCTAACTTCAGATAGGAAAGGTGTAGGCCTTTTACAGAAAAGTCTTAAATAACCAAAATCATAAATAAACATTCCTAACTTTAGGATTACCCATAACATATGATGCCAGTCATCGCGATAGAACTCTGCTATCTCAATGTATCGCAATGGATGTAGGGCTACTGCTAAACAGGAAGTTCGAACACAAATGAAGCGAAGATGGCGCCGCCCATGTTTGCCCTTTTTTGTAGGGGAACTTCAGAGGTTTATACAAATGGTATGAACTGAAATTCAAAATAAATTAATTTCATTCCCCTGATCAATATATAAAGAATTTGGCTAAGAAAGGTTTCGCCGATGAAAATCACTGGTGTTGAGGGTCCATGTAACGCTTATCAGTTAAATTTTCTATTGAAAATGAAAAATTGGATTCAATTTTCTAAAATCGTGTTTTTTTTTGCATGTCAATAAATGCATATTTAGGATTTTGGAGTTGTATCCTGATTTTGTATTTGTGTAACGGTTGATAGAAAAATGGATAATTGAAAAATAGTAACTGATGTTGTTTCTATACGTGCCTGGGGCTGCCTAAGACGGGCATGGTCTGAGTGCTGATTGGCTGCCGAGGGCCAAGTCCCACCCCTCACCACGCTTGCTTTACATTACATGGACAGAATAGCTGTTTGGGAAGTCTACTCGGATTTGCCTATGGTTTCCCTTGTAAATGCACATTTGATTTGACAGAAATTATGTGATTATGTATATGATAGCCATGGTGATTTACTGTGGTGCGTAAAATTAAAAAGCTAAACAAGCTAGTCTACGTTACAGTTGTCTGACTGTAGAAGTGAGACTGTATGAAGCTATGCATGGCCAGAGCGAATGACTGCTTGCTATGCGAGGAAAAAACGGGATTTATCAAGTTCAACGCTGCTCAGATCATATAGCCTAGGCCTACTATGCTACCGGAGCATCTAAAACTATACTCTACAGAAACATTTGAACACATGTTGCACAAATTCCTCACAGCTCGTAGCCTATCGCTGAACTCCTACAGTCGGACATTGTTGTATTTTAATCTATTTCAGTGAAGTAGGCTACATCACTACTATTTATGGTTCTCAAACGACATGCTGCATATCTATCATCACAGCATCATATGGTGAGAGACTTCTGTCGAACGGCAAAACCTGCACAAGCCATAACCCTTGAATGCAAGTGTGGTCAAAATTAATCCAAGACAACTGGTGTGAGACTGCAGCTTTATTCACGACGCCGGGAGCATGTTACTACCCACATGAAATGTCAAAGTAACAAGCCCACACATCTGTGGGTGAAGCCAACTCTTATACCTTACCCCTCACCCTCCATTAATCACTTAACCATCTGGTATTTTAACAGAGATAAGAAATGTTTACGACCCCCCATCCTGAGGGTTACCCACAGTGAAATGTTTACAACCCCCCCATCCTAGTTCGGTGACACAGGGGTTAATTTAACTAAACATTCCCACATAGGAGTTTCAGAAAACACAAGGGTCAGAGTAAGGAGATGGCAATAAGATTTCACTACATGTATATAAGGTATACTAAACATTCAATGAGAAAATAAAAAATTATCCCACACAAGCATGGTAAAAGTTATTTAACTGATAAGTGTTACACGGACCTGTTGAGGTTTTAAATTATTTGAGAAGGTATTTCTTATAGCCTGGTGTGCCACTTGCACTGGTTTAGTTTCAATGGAGATGGAGAAGGTATTAGGCTGCGTAGATTCAACACAGGTCCATGAATCTTGCCAACTTCATGTTTTTGAAGTCAGCTGTGCAAGACTGAAATAAGCGCAGTGGCAGCACAAGTAGCGGTTGCTACTGTGTTTTAGGGACACAAAAATGTAATTGAGTGGTATTGTTTCCAGCAGGTATCCAAACGTAAAAGTGGATGTGGCACTGTTAGTCATGCTGGCTACAGCTGGATACTTCTCCACGAAACAGATTATTACCTTGACGAAAAAAATTGTGATATTCTTGTCTCGCCAGATCTCATGGCATGAGATCTCGTCAGATTTTTACTTTGACGAGAAACATCGCAACATTTTTATATAGCGAGATTTCGCGAGATCATATGGCACGAGATCTCGTTACACCTATTCCGTAGTAGCAGAGCCCGTTTACGGAGAGCCGGATCACTCCCTATTAACTCCATTGTACCTGCAATCTGCTGCAGTTCCGCTAGGGGCGAATAAGTGCAAAAACAATGGGGGTCTATGGAGCTAGACGGCTAAATGTGTCTCTTTCACCTGGTTGTCGTTGAAAAATCAAAAGTTGAATGAACGAGTACTTGCGTCCTTTCGATTTCTTTCAGGTTGGGTCGTTGTTGCCCACAACACACTACCTTTCTGCTAATGAATGACATCATTGACGCATTTGAAAGGCTTTTTAGAACAAATAAGCCCCTCTGCCCCCTCTTTTGCATGCAACATTCAAATTTCTGGGCAAAAAATGATATCCCGAGAAAAGTGGATTTGAGGGGTACAGCTCCATAGACCTCCATTCATTCTGCACTTATTCGTGAGCGCCCTCATGTGGAACCAGAACAGGAACTGCAACCATGCAGTTCAGAAACCGGAAGTTTCCCGAGAGTGGGGGTTCTCCCCTTATTAGACATTCTCTGGTAGTAGTGAGTGTTAAAAACATGCGAGGTAGAAATTTATTGCGTACATGTTGTTCCTATGATACATCCTATGATATATTTAGTTACATTGCTAGCTCCCTGACTTAGAACGACCCATTGTTGAAAAGAAAACGCAACCTCAAAAAACCAGCTTACAGTAAAGATCTGTGGTTGGGTTTACGTGATCTTACTGAGCATTTAAAAATGGGCGACCCTGAATTTCCCATCTAAAATACATAACAACAAAAATAGTTTGAAATAATGCTAAATATATTAGCTTTCCTGAAACCAACTGCAACTGAAAGAATTCCTGCGAAATTCATAGAATAAAACTTAAAAGTAGGCTAATCAGCTGCTTGTGCAAAGTTGAAATCAAAAATATAATATAATATAAGCCTGATGTTACACTTACAAATATGAACTAGCCTGGAAATATATATTTATTTTTTTTCATTAGAAGAAGACTGCCTGGAATCTATCCGTTTTGCATTAAGTTGGAAGTATTTCAGCAAAGAGCACCTTCTGATTACAAAGTGAGTTTACCCATTTGAGGAACTCCGAAGCCTGTCTTTAGAAAAGGAACAATCAGAACAAGAGCAAGAGGGTTCCTGTGCTGTTTGGACCATAATAATAATAATAATAATAATAATAATAATAATAATAATAATAAAAAAGACGAGTGTCTTGCATGCACTGTAATAATGAAGAAAAAGCCACCAGATAACAATACAGCGCACACTGTAATGATAATAATAAAAAAGAAGCCGCCACCGGACAGTTACGTCTGTAGCCTGATGATGATCACCTGCACATGTTTTGTATGAAATAAAACAATAACAGTACTAAAGCCCACACATATCTTAGCATATGTCGGTGACATGACTTATTTGTTTATTTTTACTTTTATCCTCACTTACAAAACTCTTCAACGCACTTTACTTTCCCACGTGTCCCATGTGTAGACATGCATTTTATGGGAATTATCAGCTGCAGCATCACCAAGCCCAATCAGATTTTGCAGACGAATCTTGCGGGTAAGTCGTAGCCTACACTAACAGGAACTGATCTGTAATGATGGTTTCGCGATCCTCTGTTTTTAATTCAGTGCCTATGTTTGAAAAAGAGAGCATTTTACGTGAAGCCTATGACTATTGCGACAGATTGCTTATTGAGATCTTAAAACAGAAACTATGTGTGCATTTTCATATTCCGTGCTAATGCAGATTGTAGCATTATATTCTATGGAGAGCTAGCAAGACTGCTATAGGTTTTGTCTAAAAACGTGCCACTAGATCACTTACCTTCCAGATGTCTGAATCACGTCAAGAAAGTCCGCACGTAATTGCATCAAAATGAATAGCTGCTTTCAGCTGCTATTGTTTATAAAAAGCTCCGCCAAATCCTTTATCATAATTTCATTGTGTGCCCCACCTTTCATGGCTACGGTTTGAGGCTGTGAAGTTTTCCGGTCTGCCCTAATAGGACGAAAGCTTACAGCCAATAATGTCACGCCCGCAGTATACTACCAATCACATCACGACGGGTGTGTGTCATCCTAAAAGCTTTGATAACATGCGTCGATTTTCAGACAGGTTGCTAGATGAAATAATATAACGAACAACGATTTCCGGAACTAATCAAAATAAGGTCATTAACAGAAGGCCTATCATGTGAATGTAACCTGTCTGTGCCGGAGTCAGTACCCTAGGCTAGCCACAGAAAGGGGGTTTGATAGGGCCCTACACTGATCCACAAAATGAATAGACTAGGCCTATAGGGCCTACTACAGTCTATAATTGCGATCGCAACAATTAACGCAAATTCAGCAAATCCCCGCGAATCGGGGTGACTTCGCAATTTTGTCCAAACACCCCAACTTTTTCGCAAATCTGACCAATCATCGGAGATTCCCTGTGAAATTTCACCTACCACTACAGTCTCTCGCGCAGAATATTGAGCCACTTGGTTTACTGACATTTGAGTAGGCTATGCAACCCATTGGCAAACGTGTAGCCTACATCTGGAGATGTTTTAGCTCGTGTCATAGTGCTACCAAAATCATAGATGAATAACATTGCAAAACATTTACCTCTTATATGATCCAAGAATAATTTCATTCGAGTTATTTATTAACATTTATTTAACTAATGACATAGAAAACATGAATTGCATCCACATATCGTAATGCAGTAGCCTATGCAAAAAGTTATTTCCCCTCTGGCCGAACACAGTGAGATGCAAGCCTTCCAATCCACTCAGAAATAGCTACTCTCACGTCCTTAAAGCAGGCAGTCAATTAGACTTACACACCACCAATATAATGACATTAAAAAGAAGTGACAAATGAAATGACTAGATATTTAGTTGACTATTAGTAATGCAGGTCACAGAATATGAATTATTAAAAAGATATGAACTTAATATGAATTACAAAATATATGAATGTATTGAAACATATGACCTGATAATCTCTTTAAGGGACTGTCTTTTTTTGGACAGTTCTACAAAGGTTATACTGCTTTGTGAATTACCCCAGTACCCAAAAAGCATTTACACAAACAAAGTAGGCCTACTTTGATTTTCTGTAATCCTTACGTTAATTGCCCTCAAAAAAAAAAAAAAAAAAAAAAAAAAATCACAACTACTTTGGTAATTTTCACTTCCTCCTTTCTTCGCAACAGCTAAAAACACCGCAACTTCCATTGCAATTTTTTAGAAAAGAAATCCTCACGAATTCCTGGAGGGACTGGCTATAGACAGTTTCACTGAAAATTCAGCAAATTCTATTTTTTTTATTCATTCAATTCTTTATTTCAGACTCCATTGCTGGGTCCATAGTATAGTAAATGTTAAGACAGAATAAATAGATTAAAAAAACAAGACAAAAAAAAAAATTCAGACATATAGGCATTTTCTCCAATGTTTCCTTAGCTTAGAGATATTAAGAGTGTGCAAATAAAAAGAGAGATAAGTATCTAAGTAGAAGTATATATACTCTTTTGATCCTGTGAGGGAAATTTGGTCTCTGCATTTATCCCAATCTGTGAATTAGTGAAACACACTCAGCACACAGTAAACACACAGTGAGGTGAAGCACACACTAATCCCAGCGCAGTGAGCTGCCTGCAACAACAGCGGCGCTCGGGGAGCAGTGAGGAGTTAGGTGCCTTGCTCAAGGGCACTTCAGCCGTGCCTACTGGTCGGGGTTCCTGCAACCCTCCCGTTACAAGTCCGAAGCGTTAACCAGTAGGCCACGGCCCCGTGTATTGTATGCCAGGAGTATTCTGTAGGCCATGGGTTCCCGAAGTGGGGGTCGGGACCTGCCGGGGGGTCGCGGGACGCCAAGGGGTGGGTCGCGAAATGATTTCCATAAATCAAATAAATTTGGGGGAAATAAAAGAGGTGTCACTTGACCGCACTTTAAAGACAGATTTTAATTCCGCTTGCTGAGTTCTGGATTTCAGTCGAGAGGGAATATCAACAGCTATTCAAGGCCGCGATGGACGTACTGACGCCATTTGGCTCCACATACCTGTGCGAAAAGACTTACTCTGCACTGACATACAGTATATTAAAAACAAATACAGATCGCGTCTAAATGTGGAGGATGATCTCCGTGTGGCCGTCTCCACAATTAAACCAAGAATGGACTTGCTGTGTTCACAAGATAGCTGCATCCATCTCATTAGATGAGATTAACGCTGAAACATAGTTGCCAAAATGTAAATTTGCGCAGCAACTATGTACAGATACAACACAACAGTTTGTGATATTACCCTGACTGAGATATTCTTCTGTTAAAATGGAAATTAAAGTAATGTTTCAAAGTTAAGTTTGCACGACAGCAATAATGTGCACTCATGTTACATGGATATTATTTTTTGACTAAGGTATTCTGTTTTTATCATATAGTAAATTTCTATATGTAAAATCATAACAGGCTGCTCTGTTCTTTTGTGTTGTCGTTAAGCCTGTGTTTGGATAAGCCTAGTGCGTATGGCCGGTGCGCACATTTTATTTTATTTTTTGAGTCACATCCAGGGATAGTGGGGGTCGCCAGTCTCTGGCACGGTTATTTTGGGGGTTGCGGGTTGAAAAGTTTGGGAACCCCTGCTGTAGGCAACTGGAAGCCAGTGCAGTTGCATCAGCAATGGTGTTACATGAAGTGGATTTGGAGCCTATTATAATCCTTGCTGCAGAATTCTGAATCAGTTGGAGCCGATGGAGTAGTTTATTAGGGATTCCAGACAAGATGGAATTACAGTAGTCAAGGCGGGATGTCACATACACATTTACAAGGATTTCTGCACTCTGCTGGGTGAGCGCTGGGCGAAGCCATGCAATGTTCCTTAGATGGAAAAAGGCACCTTGAGACATACTGTTTATGTGTGCACTAAATTAAAGTGTATTGTCCTGTATGACACCAAGGCTCTTGACCTGGTTGGAGCAAGGGATGTTGCTGCCATCTACACAAAGGGTGAAAGGTTCCATCTTAGCAAGAGCTGATTTGGAGCCAACCACTAGCAGCTCAGTCTTACTGCTATTCAGCTTCTGGTAGTTTTGCGTCATCCACAAGTTGATGTCATGCAGGCAGTAATTGTAGGCGGCGGAAGAGTGCCAGTGGGTTTAGTAGATAAGTAGAGCTGGGTGTCATCAGCATAGCAGTGAAATTCAACACCATGTTGCTTGAGGATAGTGCCAGGTGGGAGGAGGTAGATAATAAACAACAGAGGGCCCGACACAGACCCCTGGGGTACCCCTCTTGTCACAGCACTGCTCTCAGACTTGCAACTCAGCATTTGTACATACTGTGTCCTTCCAGAGAGATAGGAGGTGAACCACTGGTATACAGTACACTGCCCTGCACTCCGATATTGGCTAAACGTTCCAGGAGAAGAGGGTGGGAGATGATGTCAAAGGCTGCACTGAGATCAAGGAGAATCAGAATGGAAATAAGTCCATCATCAGCTGCACAGAGGAGGTCATTAGTAATCTTAATCATGGCTGTTTCAGTACTGTGCATATGATGAAATCCAAACTGGAATGGCTCGAAGAGGTCATTGTCCTTCAGGTGATCCTGGAATTGAGTTGCCACCAGAGTCCTGCATGGGTCCAATTTTTTTAAATCCGCACCCACCCGTACCCGTCATGTTTAAAACCGCATCCGACCCGTTTTCCGACACCAGAGCTAGTTAAATTCCGTACCCGACCCGACCCGTATTAAATAAAACCGACACCCGACCCGTACCCCAGTTAAAATCAGTCTACCACCCAAGTTAAACAGACATGTTTAAGGAACTAATTACACAACCATTAACACTGCAGATCCAACTTCAGCTGAAGTTGACAGCCCTA
Organism: Alosa alosa; assembly: GCF_017589495.1. Taxonomy (NCBI): domain Eukaryota; kingdom Metazoa; phylum Chordata; class Actinopteri; order Clupeiformes; family Clupeidae; genus Alosa; species Alosa alosa. The sequence continues at coordinate 1,878,867 of NC_063192.1, read as the reverse complement.
TCCTACATGATGAAAACCACAATAGCCTACAACACTCCGAGTGATACAATTTTACCACTCCTCAAGCAGATGCGGCTACAAGGCTATCGCCACGCAAATGCCTAGGATTCAAACACCGCCTTGCATATCATTAAACTGACATTAACAGCAGTAGTAGGCTAAATGAAGGAATGGTTCGGTCATAGCCTACACCGGATTATGCATTAGCCTATGAAACTTTATGCAAATATAGGCAAATATAAATATTATTTGATAGCAAGATTGAATGGGAAAAAATGTGGCCTACCTTTTCCTACGCATAGGAGAAATCTCGCTCACTCGCAGGGATGGCAATAGATCTCACAATCTAAGCAATATTAGGAAATAAACGAGCATGCTCTCTCCACCATAACAAAATGTCAAAAGTCATCTTTAGGTGTTTTAAGCAGCCACTTCGTTCTGAAAGACGGCAGGCAGATCCTGCGCATGTGATTTTTAAAAGTGAAAATAGGCGCCTAGAGAGTTTTGGGAAGGCAAGTAGGTTACACACGAAATATGCATTTGAAATGCTTTTATCAACTTGAATTGCAGGCATATTATTTAGGATGTGTTACTATGTATAAAATATTGTTACGTATGTAGGCTACGTGATGTTTATGAAAGGCCAAGGGTCCAGCTGACAGGTGGAGGAATTGCACTTTTTGATGAGGCCATAGATGTTACTTTCAGCAGGGAGACTAAATTCACAGAGTTCATTGATGGAAGATGAGCCCAGAGTGCTCAGTGAGCATGGTTGTTTTAACTGAGTAATTGAACATTCTAATTGCTGGTGAATTGCCTCAATTTTGGTATTGAAAAAATTCAGGAAGGCTGAGCAGCGTTCATCAGAGAGTTCCTGGTGGGTGATGTTATCAGGTGGCTTAAGGAGACCATTAACAATGGAAAAGAGAACCCTGGTGTTTCTTTGTCCTTCACTGATTATCTTTGCATAGTATGATGTTTTTGCAACACAGAGTGCGTTTTTATACTGATGCAGGTGTTCAGAATACATGTCTTTGTGCACATTAAGACCAGTCTTTTTTGACAGCCGCTCCAGGCGTCGGCCCAAGGATTTCATATGCCGAAGTTCAGGTGTAAACCAAGGAGCGGATTGCACAAATGAAACAGTTTGCGTCTTCATAGGAGCAAGTCTGTGAAGTGCTGTAGACATGCAGTCATTATACTGGTCAACTAAAGCCCCCAATGAAGTATTAAAAGCAGGGGAGGGATAAGTGGCAATTAGAGAAGGGAGTTCCTCTGGGTCCACCTTTTTAATGTTGCGATATGACATCACACGCTGAACCTTGGACTTCATGACAGGCAGATGGGTGTCAAACAGTACAGCTTTGTGGTCAGAGATGGGTAGTTCAGCAGTACTGATATTGACAGGCTTGATACCAGAGCAACAGACCAGATCTAAAATATGCCCTTTGTTGTGGGTTGGAAAGTCAACATATTGTGTAATGCCAAAGGAGTCAAGCATATCCATAAAGTCTTTTGTGAATGCATTAGAAAATTTGTCCATATTACACGTACACGTACACATACACATACACATACACGTACCACAGTTTGGGAATCCCTTAGCTAAAGACTAGGGATCATGGTGTGGGCTGTTTTTCATCTCATGGTACTGGCAGACTTCATACAGTTGAAGGAATGATGAATGGAGTCATTTTGTTCCAGGGAAATCTTTACATCCACCAGGATGATGAGGATGAGACATGGCTAGACCTTCCAGCAGGACAATAATTCAAACCATTCAGCAAAGGAAACTCTCAATTGGTTTCAGAGAAATGAAGTCAACACTCTAAAAAATACTGGGTTATTTTCTCAACCCAAACGTTGGGTTGAGGCTGTCAGGGCATTTTGTGGGGTTGTTTTGACTCATGTTGGGTTATTTTCTGTAACCCAGCTTGTTGGGTTGATAGTTTAGAACAGCCCCTCTCTCTCCCCACCCGGCGTGGAGTACACTACCCAGCACCTGGGTGACTTTAACACAGCTGCATAGTTATTTGAGAATTCGAAAAAACATTGTTATTCTTCCAACCGTCCAGTCCACCAGCTGTCAGCATGCAATGGAAATCAGGCGATTTCGTAAGGTATGTATCTTTAACTTTTTTAAAATGTTTTATCCAGACGGATTTTAAAAGTCCACCCAGAGATGTAGAAGCTACCCTTCATGATATGAATGGATATTCTGCCTGCCAATTTCGTTCAGCCCAAAGAGTATAGAAGTACTAACTTACAATTACTGTTAGGTGTTAAATATACACAAAGACAGACTCATAAAAACATAGTTCTTTGTTCACTGGGTATGAACTGCTGACAGAAACAAAACGAACTTTTACAACAAACTAAAATGAGCATACCAAGCTGGTTAACATTAGCAGACCATATAGCTAGCATCAATGCTAATTAAATATGCTTCGTGGTGGTTGTAGCCTAGACTATGATTGCAGCTAACATCAGCTAATATTAGCCAACACAGTTGAAGTAATGTTAGTCTCTTCACAAGCCACACGTACAGTAATAATAATGGCAAACAACATCTTATTAATTCATTCAGGGTAGCTTCATATTATAGCCATGTAACTTAACTTGACTGGGTGTTTTTGGTTGTAGCAAAGAAGACGGGCTCTGGTTGTAGCATCAGACAGTCATTTAGCTAACGTTACCCGGTTTCCGAGTGTGTTGCGCTAATATTTTGTCTCCTGGTGGATTTTTAATGTTTGTCAACATCATTCAATGATAATGGTTCATGGAAATCTTGATATAAAGTTCTGTAAATAACAGTAATTAATGCACTCTTTTTTTTTCTTTGATTCACAGGTGTGATCCCCAAAACGGACGGTGGAATCTGCCTGCCTTCATGGAAGTATCACAAGCTTTTTCTAAAAATTCAAAAAATTGTTCACAAAAATAAACTGCAAAATAAATAAATGTCGAACTGTTTTATTTCATTGCATGGCTATTGTTGCCCATTGGATGGATTTTAAAACATTATATTGTAACATTAATGATTTGCAAACATTTATTTGAATTATTATCAATTAATATGATTGGATTAAGGAGAAAAATAAGATACTTAGAATAACCCATAAATTAGGTCAGCATAACCCAGAAATGACAGTGAAAATAATATAAATCCTGGGTTATATAAGATAGCCTACCCAACAATTATGTAGGTTTAACTTAACAGTGTTGTTACGATAACCCAATGTTTGGGTTAGACTATCAACCCAACTCATTGGGTTGACCGAACAACCCAGTTTTCGGGGCTAATATAACTCAGTGCTGGGCTCGACCACTATTTACCCAGTGATTGGGTTGTTTTTAACCCAATGTGTTTTAGAGTGAAGGCTTTGACTTCAGTTTTGGAAATTCACTAAAGATCAGGATTCAAAAGAGGGACCCCTGGAATCTTCAATATTAAAGGACTATCTGTTTAAAAGAATGGGCCAAAATCACACCAGAATACTGTGACTGATTAGTTTCGTCATACAGGAAATGCAAGCAGGCGTGTTCAATACTTTTTTCCTGTGTCATTACACATAACTCTACCTATGGACTTTAATGTTTGGATTTTTTATATGGGTGGATTATCTGAGTTAATACCAATGTCTGGTGAAAATGTCATGCAAATAGCTTCATTGGAAGTATACTTACTGAAAAAAATGTTGACGTGTTCAATACTTAATTTCCCCGCTGTATTTACATTTGTATAGTTGCTGATACCAATATTTCTATTTTTCTAATTTAAACCGAGTGATTAATGCTGGCATTGTCATTGTCATCTGCAAAAACCTAAACCTATTGCAAGTATATAAAACATTTTACTAAAGCCAATCAATATGTGCCAATATTTAAAAAAAAAAAAAATCTATGTTGGGAAAAAATATATAGGCTGGACGAATATCTGGGTATCGCGCATGTTGTCAATTGTCTTGTGGCTTAAAGGCAGCGCGTCAGTGCACTACGCGCTCGGCCGGAGTTCGCATCCTATCTCTTCTCTTCATCTCTGAGTAAGAGTAGGCCTACGAGACACAATAGGTTTTGACCATACATATTTATGTATATAGTTAGCCTACTCTACATCGAGAGACCATAGGTACAAGACATCAGTCAAAAACAATTATATCTACACTAGTTCACCTGCAGGTAGCGAGAAGCAAGAGGACAAACTCACATCTTAAGAAAATCGAACCTACAACGTTGGGATAACAAGTCATCTGCCTTAGCCACTACACCATTTATCACTGCTGTAGAAGGCTCTGTGAAGATTATAATACTAAAAGCAAGGCAATACTCGAATTCACATAAATAGCAAGCATGAGCCAAGTAGGGGAGTCAGTGTCTTAATCAAAATTAAGCTACAGGATAGATCAATTATTGAGTCACGAGATAAACATCCACTTCGCAATTTTTGGTTAGGCGGTTGTGATATTGGTTAGGCGCTCCGGACACCAACAGGAACTACCAAGGAACGACACAAGTGCGACTGCCTAGGGGCAGTAGTTCAAACGACCAAACTTTGCGTCCTTGTTTGCGATTGAGAGTTCAAACTACCCTTTCTAGAAACACCAAATCCAAGAACGATGGAGCGAACTACCAAGGTTGCGACGCAAGTTAGCAAACAACGCTTTCTAGAAAAGAGCCCCAGGAGAAGCTACAAAAGACAGCAGCCTGCCCCGAACACACATATTAAAAAAAAAAAATCATATTTCACTGAACAGCTGATGGATAGTTTGGGTGTTATGGAAAGGAAGATAGAAAATGTATGCTTGGTTTTTATTATCATTCAAAAAATATTTATTATTTAAGATTTATTATTGTGTTATTATTATAATTATTATGATTAATAATTAATCATATGCATTATTTTATTTATTATATTATTATTATTATTATTATTATTATTATTATTAAGTGTTCAACAATGGTCACATTTAAAAGTATTAGCATCTAACATGTTGACAGTAGCTCAAAGAACACATATAACCTCCAGATCTCATTTTCATGTTCAATTTGTTACATTCAGGGTCCTATTTTGACAATCTAGACATGGTCTGAAGCATATGGTTCAGGTGTATGGGAGGGAGGGAGTGTCTAATTCACTTTTCCTAGTTTGACAGCGTAATAAGTGATCAGACACCAGGTTCATGGTTCAAAAGGATTGTTCTAATGTTTCTTAATTAAGGGGATACTCCAAAGTAGAAACAACCTAGGGTTTAAGTTTGCAATACTTCAGTTTATCTATAGCATACCCATGGACACTATCACCGAAGTGTAAGGCTATTTTGTTTTGGTTGTTTTTACGCTGGAGTATCCTTTTAAACATGAATGTTTCTCGGGTGTAACACCCATAACCAATCAGAAGAAAAACTGTAAGAGTGCCATCTCCCATTCCCTAAGAGCAATAGTGCATGTACCATGGCACAGTGCCATTATACGGACAAGTAAACACATTTCTGCAAAGGTTTTTTGGTCTCACACAATGGGCGTGAGACACACGCAATTCAACAAGTTCACACGCCACACCTTGCATTTCTCACGCAGAAATATTACTAGGGATGTGAAGGTATCTGCATAATTATTAGAGGAGGCGCAGGGATACGAGAGGATTTGTCGCAGGGTTCAGAACTAGCGCACCACTCACCTAACCCAAAGTCCTTTTAGGCAAGTCCCTCCACTCGGCGGCCATTTGACAACGCTTTTTGGGCACTCGTCAGGCATCCATTTCGGCAGAAATGCGTGCGCAAGGCTTCACGACACCAATCTTGCTCCAGCGGCGAGATCACAACACATGGCACAATATCTTCACAACACACCATATGATTGGCTCAATGTATTCACATCACACCACATGATTGGCTCAATGTATTCACATGTCGACGTTTTGCCGAGAAAGGGGTGTGTAGACAACGGCCATATTGGCGTGACAAACTAGCCCCATGCATTTCTATGGAGTATTTTTTGAGTGCTGTGTCTCCACATTAGAAAGTCTCTGCCTAAGCAACACTTCAATGGATTGATCCCAGATGGATGAGTGGAGCTAGGCCGAACGAAATTCATCTGGCGAGAGTCAGGTTACCACTCACCAGCCAAATCAAAAAAAATAAATAGATAGATACTGTAGATAGATACTTTATTGATCCCCAAGGGGAAATTCAAGAAAATGCCACCGACATCCAATCAAAAAATCGTGTTTGTTGTATCCGGGTAAAATTCCAGAAAACATAATGATTGTGTCGTTGTTGCTTTGTGTAACCCAGACATCAGAAACGTTCATTTTATACGACCAATCACTCTCGTGGCTTCCTGCACTTATCCTGTCATCACGGCAGCAACTTTCGCATTCGTTTGTGCTTTTTAGCGGCGTGTTCATCAGGTCCCGGGACACCCGTCTGAGCCTCCATGGACCATGTCAACAATGAATGAAAATTAGCTCATTATCAATGTGTTATCAATTTGAGCGCGTATACTACACATACATTTTTTTCTAAAGATACAGGACTGCTGCAGACAATGAGCTGCCTGCCAACCACCATAATGTAGGCTAATAGCAACCCAAAATAATGAACTTGCTGTCCTAATAAAAAAATTAAAAAAGTTGGTCTCGGCATGCACATTCTTAGTCCAATGGTTCAGTGACAATAGGCTACTCAAGTGGTGACATAAAAACACAAATGGTTTCCCCTTGATAAAGGCTGACATAAGAGACATAGGCTATGCAGGATGGGTACAAATCCCAGACTGTCCTGAAAAATAAACAAAAACAAGATATAGGATAGGATGTATAGATACAATGACAAATTCAACGTCTCAAAGGGTTAATGCTTCTTTCCAAAAAAAACTCACCAGAAGTCGTTATTTAAGGAGTTTTTTTTTTTTTTTTTATTCTGAGGGAGCATGCCCCCAGACCACCCTAACTAAACTTAGTTACCACCCTTTTGAAGTGGCCAGGGGGGCCCACTGGCTGATAATCCGTCCATGTGTCCGCACCTTTTGCTACATAGTGCGCAAGTTTTACACACTTATTTTAGTAAATGGTGCACTCATCTTAGTAAATAGTGCACTTACTCTATTAAATTCTACACTCATTGTACAACAATTAAAACTAGATGTACCGCATAGCGGTACAAAATATGACCGCCGCTCAGTCCTGTACATCCGTTCCGCGAAAATTAATCACACTAATCAATTTGTCTCCATATTTTACTCCATCCCCCACTCTTGAAACTTTTGTGTATGCTTGTTTGGCATGCCTGAGTGTGTGTGTGCGGCTGCACAGAGAGTAGCCTACTGGTGCTGAAAAGGTGAATAGATTGTAGAATAGCCAAAGAAGATGTAGCATTGTTATAAAACCTTTAACATCTCTAAACAATCACAAGTAGGGCAGTTCATCACAGTTCATCCATTGCAACTGGATTGATGAAAGGTCACTTACACCTGTAGGCTACATTGTATTTGGGAAAAGCAAAAGGTATCAGCATAATGTTATTTATTTATTTATTTATTTATAAACAAAAACATCTCTGTCAGTTCCTTGCCGTTTTCAACAGCTATCAAAAACAAAGGTCATTTTTGGATGGATGGATTTTTTGTGAATGTTTCTTCTTCTACATAAGATTTTAGTCATCTTTAGTTCATGTAATACTTTATAGCACAAATTAAGTAACAGTAGTCTGAAACGTTATTGTTAATGCACAAATTAAGTAACAGTAGTCTGAAACGAAATGCTGTTTTACATCTAGTGGTGCAAATAACTGACATGTCCAAATGGGCCTTGATGAAATGCGTCGCTAGACTGTACACATTTTAACGGGCCAAAGTTGAAGAGCTGTTGTCCGTTATTGTTCGTGCAAATATAGGCTGCTATAAAATCTCCTTTGGAAACCAATGGCTTACGCCTTACAGTATCAAGCGGACTTAAACTGCCATATCGTGGCGAAAAGTTGTAATAAAATTCACGCAGCTCCATGAGTCAAGGAAAGCGCGAATGAAGTAGCCACTTCTAAATGGGACCCACACAGTAGCTTAAGGTGTGTTGCTAAAGCAGCCATAATGAAATGAAGGTGTCATTGTTTGGATACTTCACACACACGTGCTTTTTAATTTCACAGACTACAACTACCAAGCTGGAATCAAAGCACATCGATTCCCCTCTCTCTCACACCCTCACGCACTTAAAACAAAATAAACAGGCGTCTCAGTCTCACGCATGTATAGGCAAAACTGTATCAGACCGGTGTAACGTTGGTAAATCTTCCATTGCACAGAATGATTTTTGTAGCACATGCAACAAATGACAGTCGAAAGATACAATTACAATGCTGCTATCAATTTGCTTGGTATAACCGCATTTATAGTTTTCTACAAATGCAATCAATCAAATTGGCCTCCATCACTCAACCAACGCTAAAGGTAACATTACCTAGGTCCTTATTGATATTATAAGATTAACGTACCTGCAGTAAAAACCAAGCATGTCCGATAAACATCCTCAGATTTATTTCGGCTTCAAGAAGAAATGGGAATTACATTTCATGTGAACATCATCCTATCCTTATTAGACGTTCTCTGCGGTAAACTATTTACCCCTTGCAAGTGACGTCACGTTTTGTTCGCGCCACAGCAAAATAGCCTAGTGGACGGCAAGAACACGAATCAAATCAATGGGTTGTATTGGGACATATCGCACAGCTAGGAGATTATAGTGAGATTTAACCGTAGTAATGCCCTTCCACGACTGTTGGCTTATTGTTTGAAATACAACAACATCCCATGTTCTTGCATAGATTTATTTTGGTTTGTTTTCTTTGTGTTTCGGGAGTATTTCAACCACAATTGCATGCTTATCTCCTCAGTGTATGAAGCACAGCAGCGGTTGCTATAGCAACCATAGACTGAACAGGAACGGCAGATAGCACTTAGGCAAAGTCTTTGGCAAGATCTGAATGTAAACAGATAATACCGTTCAAGTTTTTTTTTTTATTTCCTATTTCTTTCAATTCTTTAAATTAAGACATGTAAGAAGTAAGTTTATTCGCTGGGCAACGTACAAACTGACGAGTTACATTAGCCCTAGCACTATGAGCTACGATAAACGTTAGCTAGAATAGCTAGCTTCTGTGACAGCTAGTTATTATTTCATGTTCTGATATGACATTCTTAACGTTTTGACTATGTTACAACTGATAAAAGCAAGACAAATAAAGTAACCAAATCGCTTTGCAATATTTTAGTCCAGAAATACTTATGGGTGTTCATTTACCATAATGTTAATTACAGTAGCCTAACGTAACGTTATCTCCCCTTGCTGTTACCACCAGTTTTAATAAGTTTACATTTGCGATCATGACCCATTTCATCTAACAACACCACTGGCATCTTCTTTGACTATCAGACCCCAAACAGCAATACATTGAACTACAAAGATGTTATAGTAATGGTGTTCAGTTCATCATAATCTTTATGACATAATGTAATCTTTTTGCCGTCCAGCATGGAGCCGTCACGTGACTTAAGTCACGTGTCTGCAAGGGGTGAATAGTCCTTGTAGGAAGCGTCCATTGTTATTCCAACCCACGTTTAACTTTCAACAAAATTACGTCTCACTGCAACGATGCGCCATCTAGTGGACAAACGACTACTTATCGCCAATACTGGAAATGCAGCCATGATGATGATGATGAATATATATTTTGGCTTTCTTTTAATCCTACTGAATTTGTAATTATGTATCGGCCGTTCTAATACCGATAGTATGTGGGTGCCTGTGTGTGTGTGCATGTGTATATGTGTGCACCGCCATCTACAGGCCAATGAGTGTACAGTCACTAAATGTACACATTTTTTTTTAAGACCCCCCCCATGGATGAAATTCTACGAAACTTGGCATACCCCCAGAGAATGCCAGGTCAATCATACAAATAAAATTTGGTGCAGTTCTGAACATCTTAACTGAAGATAGGGGCGATTAAAGCAGAATAATATTGCATTTTCATTTTTTACGGGGGGGTGCAAATCACAAATGAGTGATTATGGGCCAGATTGATGTGGGCCCTTGAGACCAACATACCATAAAATATTCTTCATCCTCGGTGCCACGGTTCAGGTAGTTATTTAGGAAAAACTGCTTTTTTTGCAGTTCGGGGGGCCCAACACGGGGGGGAGTGGACCCCGGGAACGAAACAAAAATTTTCCGTAAAAGTCTAGTGGGGCTACATACAACCAAATTTCATGCGTCCCGGTGGTTCGGTGTCCCGGGTATCGTTGACCAAAAATTCAGGAAGTAGATGACGAGAAAAAAAAAAAAGAAAAACTTTGGCAATCCCTATATGACCGCTTCGCTAGCGGCGGTCATAATGAGCACATGATTTAGCACACAAGCCAAACATTTTAGTGAGTGAGTGGAATGGAATAAGTTTGTGTCTGTGTACTGTCTGAAGTGCTCATGCACTTCGCTTCCTAACACCCTGATAACACTCCAATAAATGTTAAAAATGCTAAGGACAGTCATCTATGCACACCTGCAGTCTTTGAATTGTGTTGCTAGGAACTTGTTGCTTAGGTCTCACTACTAGGCTGTTAGATTCCTGACAGTGCACCCTCTAGAGATGCGCGGATGGGCTATTATTTCAACCGTAACCGCATAGAAAAATCATCCATCCGCCATCCATCCGCACCAACGTTTTTTGACCAATTTTCAAAACCGCACCCGCCCGCCATCCGCTGGTTGTTTTGTGATGCGGTGCTGCTGACGTGAGGCTAGAAAACTCTTGCCTGTTCTAGAATGACTGATCCAATGCAGCAAATATATTAAAAGGCTAAAGTCCTACATTGGCTATGTTGTAGCCTATCCCCAGAATAACAGCAGCAAACTCAGTCTCTGTCTCGCAAAAGTCTCCAAATAAAACGCACATCGGCCTGTAGCCTACAATTTTATCATTGTAATAAAAAACGCAATTTGGCACATCATGTCAACATGCTGATATTTAGCCTACTAATTAATGCCTATTGTACTTTATTTTTTGCAAAAAGAAAGAAATCCTTAACAAAATAACAAGTCATTCACATTATAGGCTACTTTACGCACTGTCATGTCAGGGTGACAGTATGTCAAGCCTGTTCTGAAGAAGACTCCCATTCATTTTGACTGCATGGGAAGAGAGCGTGTCTTTTTCAGACAGACAGCGCAATTAATTTTAGAACAGAAGGCCGATCGGACAAACTATGGCGCCTCGATATTAAAGAAACGCCGACTATTCATTCCGAAAGTCCACCGCACAGCAGTGCAACGTGCATGTTCTTATTTTTAGTAACAACCGTCAAACTTGCTTGCTTGCCTTACACAACATCAAGTTTTCCGACTATTTTTCTTACCTTCTTTTTTCCGCTGTGGATGTTACTGAGCTTGTAGAAGTTTTAGCTCTTACGTTCTGAACATCTCGCACTGCCATTGCCCGGTGTCAGTTCTAAATCATATCACTACATAATCTGTCTCCCTTTTAAATGCCTATTCCCTGAATGGTAGGCTACAATGACTGTATGTTTTATATATAATATTGAAACAAAATAACCCAGTCAGTCTCATCTACGAGATGTTTAGGCCTCCTCCAATACTGGCAGCTGGGCTCATTGCAGATTTGCTTAGTGGCCTACCATAGCTCTGCAACGAGACGCGACATGGGAGATGAATCATCGGTCAACTTGCACTGTAGCCTACTTTCTTATTGCACACTGGAGAGGAAAACATGCTGGTAGGCTACGATAGGCTACTTAATTTAAACTTTGTTACCTTTAGTGTGTGTGTGTGTGTGTGTGTGTGTGTGTGTGTGTGTGTGTGTGTGTGTGTGCGTGCGTGAGGGGTTGCTCAGTGAAACATCGGAATAGGCTACACCAATTCCGCAACACCGTCTCTGATAGATAAACAAAGCAGCATGCATATAAGCAACTAGGCCAAACTGCCTGATGAAAATTTGACTATTTCAGTGTGCTCGTTTTTTTTCGGATGTAGGTAACACAATTTAACAATGTATAGGCTATATTTTTTTCATTTGATTGGTTCAACCACCACCCGCCCGAATTTAATTAAAATATTATATTTCTTCACGTCATCCGCCCAATCCGCGGTTTAACCGTGGAGTCCGCGGCTGTAAAAGCGAACCGCGCATCTCTAGCACCCTCAAAGTAACTGTGAAATAATGCCAATTTAACTTTGGACCACATTCCTTGGTCAGTAGTGTTATCATTTTCAGTGGCGTCAAAATAGCCATTTGTGATCATATGCCTGACCACACCTGTTTTTTTTTTTATAGATACACCCGTGGGTGCGCAAGGATCACACAGCATGGGTCTGGCAGAATAATAATAAAATGCGCTGACCTAAACTAATAACCTGTAAATAAGCTTGTTTTCTAGTACCAATTTGTTTGTTAGGTAAGCATTATATTGGCAAGTCAGTATACTGTAGCACAGTGATTCTTAAACTAGGGGTCGCCAAAAACTTCCGTGGGGTCGCCAATTATTTTCTGTATTCAGTCTGAAATTATTATTAGATGAAACAAAGGAAAATAATATTGGCCTTTTCTGCCTTTTTCTTATTTACACGCAGTAATGAGAAGAGAGAGAAATGTTTTCGTCTTTCAACGAGATCTGGTTCAGCCTATGGGCTACTGGTCCGCTGATAGAAACAATCTGCTCCCACTATGCAAACTCAACTTGTTCCCGCTATTTTAAGTAAAACAAAACAAAAAACATAGGTAGCCTATTAGCCAAAATGGACAGGTAAAAAATTGAACAAAAGCTCGGAAGTGCCACCTACCAGTGCGTCTACTCCTCCGTGATCCTCAGATGGGACAAGTCTACAGGCCGGTGAGAATAAAAAAGAACAAACGGCGCATCGGCTTTATCAGAAATAATTTTTGAAATATGCATTCACTTTCCAAGTTAAAGATAACCTCGACCACCCACAATGTGTGATTTGCGGCGATGTTCTGGCGAATGAGAGCTTAAAACCTGTCAAAATGAAACGACATCTCAAAATACAGATGTCGGCTCAGCACCGTGGAGGAAAATCTCTGTGTCGCCAGTTATGCAGCATTCCTCCTAGAATTAACTTGCTATGTTAGCGGAAGCATGCCCACCCTTCCCATTGAAATTGTTAAAGATAGTAAACCAGAAAAAGGAAATAAAAAATACTGTTATTGTTATCGCCATAAATATAATTAATGTAACGTTGTAGGCCTAATGCTGCATGTGTATGCGTGTGTGTTAGCGTGCTTGTGTGTCTTGGCTGGCGCACATAAGCTCTGATCTGATATAGCGGCAGCCTACACTCGTGATTGTTTGTTCGTGATGTTGTTCATATGGAGTAAATAAAACAAATGACTTTGCTTTCTAGTTTTTGCTTGATTTAGTTGTTAACGTTTGAGGGGAATATTTGAGTAAGGACAGAATGGGTTTGGGGAAAGTGGGGTCGCCAGACCTCGCCATACTTTTTTGTGGGGTCGCCAGACAAAAAGTTTAAGAACCACTGCTGTAGCATACCAAAGCTGAATAAATCAATGGGTGCCGCGTTTCTAATTTGCGTCGTTACGTTCTCTGACATAAAATAAGTTGAGCGATATTTTTACTTCTCTCAATATGTAGTTGTAGAAAACAAGATGTGAAATCACGGATTCTGTCAGAAATGTAATTATTGCCTTTCCTTGGGTTGTTACCCCGCCTGAAATGTAATCTGTCTTTATCTTGATGCCAGCTAGGCAATCAGATCTGTAATAAAATTACTTTTCATACTTCTAAATATTTTTAAGTTCCTCAGAATGCTTCAATAGTTTAGGCTACCTCTTCTTGTGTATGTATGTGCACACACACACTTATCTGTAGTTTTGTGCTTTTATTTTTTAAATTAAGAAAGGTATTACATTTGCATGATTTAACTGTTGTTTCAGATGGAGGATGACAAGACCTACTTGCTGGCCTGAAGAAGTAGCTGACTGCTGATGAGATGATGCACTCAGAAGGTATAGATTTAGGTGGCGTGCGTAGGGTGGTGCAGACTGCCACTAAAACACTGTGTGAAATAGACTTGTTATGTTGTTTTTTACTCACATTATTGTCCCAGGCATATGTGGTTTTACCAACCGGAACGGGTGGGAGGTTGTGCTTAGTAGGCCGTCGTATGCAAACACACAGTGCAGGGGCATGGAACGAAGAGACCCCAGAAGAGTTTCACAGTTTTCTGGGATTGATCATTGACATGGGGCTTCACTTCCCTCCCTAATATCCATTGCTACTGGGGAACCAAGTCTCTGCAAGGATCAGGGAGCGTTGACCAAATGATAAATACTTGTAGCGCCCCTACAGGGCAAGCTGACTACGCCACCCCTTGAAAGGTATAGTTCATCTGAGCAAGGGGAACTCTAATAATGTTGTCGTCACAGTTGGTGAAAGTATAAAAATATAATCTTTATTAATAAATAGTTTCACAAGGCAGTTGGTTAGTCACCAGATAAACAAAAAAGAAATGAAAGAAAAGAAAGGGAACCATATGGACAAGGGTAGGGACTGGGGAACCTCAGCGTGGGCCAATAGGAAGACTAAGATTAGGCCAGGTCTTTCTAACACACGTGGTCTGCCGCACACTGAACAACATACGTTTAGGTGCTGGGAAAATACACTCAGGTGATACGTGGAAAGGGAATTAAGAGTTCATCCTACACACACACACACACACAAATGTGACACAGCAATTAAGAGTTCATCCTACACACACTGCCGTTGCTATTGGACTACTGGAGTGGGAACACTAGAGACCGGCTACCCAAAGCTAAGTCGCTAATGGGCCTACTAAACACTAAGGCTTTCAGCTAGGATGAGGGAGGGGAGACACTGGACTTAAAGAGAGAGAAAAAGAAAAGAAAAAAAAACACAAATAATAATAATGAAAAAGAATAAACAAAATAAATCCACTCTAGCCTACGGCTCACCCTTTTACACAAACACTACGGCCGGTAGGCCAGAGGAAGATAGGCAACCCAAACAAACAAATAAATTATGGACGGCACCAAACATCTAAGTAAAGAGAACAGCAACTAGCAACGTTGTGTAGTTGCAGGGATCTTTGACACTGCAAGCATAAAAACAAACAAGGTAAGAATGGTTGCACAACAATTAAATACATGGTAAAATATTAGCCAGTCAGCATTGCAGTGTTCTACATTATTAGAACCAACATGAATGGCCGCTATGGCCTGGCAATATGCAAAGCAATGTACAAATCAGGTTTAGTACATACCTGTCCAAGGAGGCTATGGCTTCTGGAGAACCAGTCACTCACCACTACAGTAACTGTGCTGGCTAACCGTGCTGGTGGACACTGGTGAAATAGTACATAAAATGCTACATTGAGTCCAGTATCATACTACAGACAGAAGGCAAACACACAGCTCAGTTCTAGAACGTACCTTCTAGCTGACGTTAATAACAACACGGCCGCTTTCACACACATGCACACACAAGCCTGCCATGGTCCTGCCCGCGTCTGCTCTCCTATACACAGTTAAACAAATGCCCACTTAGCAAACTAGTTATCGTGACAACAGAACGTGAAAGAAACTCTGACATACCTGTGGACTCGCGGTGCGGTAACACCAACCCGGTGTTATACGGTAACTGGCTTTCATGTTAACTGGCTGGACTGTTCACTTTGCCTCTGGAGTTAACGTAACCGCCCCCTTCTTTTGCAGATGTGTTCAGCTGATGATTAGCCTCCGATACCTGGCCGCAGATTCGTCTGTTTAACTGAAGTTCAAATAGACATGTTTGTGATGCTCCACTTTGTTGTTTAATAAAGCTTTACAACACGATGTGTCGGCGTTGGAAGTGTCAGGCTGTCTGTAGTAGACTAGGCTACATGCGCTGGACCATGAATATGCCACCAAATAAATAAAACTAAATAAACTCCACGTGGGTCTCGAACCACTACTAAATTAAACTGCTTGCATGATAATGTGACACCAACCTGCTTGCGCCACTCACCAGTTGACACTTCTCAGTGAAATTGGTGATATAGGCCTACTAGTAAATGAGGTCAACTAGTATGTTATTGTGTTTAGCAGGTTAACACAGCGGATTATGGTGACTGGCTACTGTATCTTGCAATGTTGCAAGATACAGTAAAATAGCCTATCATGGTTCAGTTTACACACGTTTCACTGATTGCTGCTGTAACGGGTGAAGCTCTGGCCTGCGCTTCCCCGACTACTCTGCGTTGTGTTGTGCACAATGTGAAGCTGGACACAGGACACTCAAGGACCACTGACAGGTTTATTCGTTCCACTGGTTCACACAAACTGCATCTGGTGTATAATGAAACATAAAGGAGCAGAGCACACGCATGTTCATCCATAAAATGCCTCTCTCAGTCAAGTTTAGCGGTAACTGACGAGAGAACGGGAATCAACACAAGAAAGCTTATCTGACTTTCACAATAAAAGTCCCAAAATAAAAATACATAGATAGCACAACGAAATGATAGCACAACAAATAATACACTCTGTTGAAGGGTTTTGGTGAGATTTCAACCTCCAAAATAAAATGCAATATTAACCTGGTTACATCCACCCCCCCTGAAATTCACCAAAATACCAATCAATACTATATTGTCAGATATGCAATGCATCTATCTCTGGAACACCCTGGCACAAGTGAAAAGAAAGACCTAGTCTGCATGTCAACTAAAAAGTCACCTCACATACAAGGTTCAGGGAAGAAAAGAGATTGATCAGGTCTCCGAATTCCCCTAGCACAGTACGACGCCTAGTACGCCACACAACACTTGGCCCTAGAAATACTTGCCACATAAACACATTCACATGTATCAAAACTTGCACTATGAAAAAAACAAATAAAACTTACATAATAAACACTCCTTATGCATAAAACTCAGAAAGGAGAAACTTTGTTAAAAAACGGTCTCTGAACCAAAGACTCTATCAATCTGTTCACTGACTTCACTAGCCTGCCAGTACGTGTCCAAACAGAACCATCAGCCCCAGTGTATGTATGTGAATCAGTGTTAACTGGGCAAGTGTTGTGAGGTGAAAGAGAAGCAGACGGGCTGTCTGCAATGGCACCAGCAGGGCAGAATACTGGAATAGACTGGACCAGCTCCTCTGAACTTACCAACCTGGGCTGGTGCAAGGCTTCAGGTGGCGAGACTTGAAGCACCTCACCATCCACAGATACTGGCAAAGCCTGGGCATCATCAACCTGAGGTAGTGTATCAGACATTGAACCCGTTTCATCACCACTGCCATTACTGTCATGATCTGACTCCTCATCATTCATTGACAGGTCAGCTGTAGAAGCATTCTCGTCTTGGACCGCTTCAAGGAGTGGTAAAAAGTTGACTTCCAATAAAAGATTCCTGTGTACAACTCTTGTGTGTCCTTTTGCATCTTGTATTTTGTACACATGCACACGGAGATTGACACCAACAACTGTATATACACCATCCTCCCATTTGTCTGCCAACTTCTTTCTTCCCCGCTCCCCTTTATTAGCTACCAAGACGCGATCACCCACAGACAGGTAGGTGCCCTTGACACGTCTGTTATACTGCTGGGCCTGGTGTTGCTGCTCAGTGGAAGAATGCTTCTGCGCGATTTCCATGGCACTTTTCAAGCAGGAAACCAGAGACTTGGCATAAGAGTCATAGTCAGCAACTGAAGGATCATTCAAAACCTGCCTGAACATTACGTCCACCGGTAGTCTAGGGACACGGCCAAACATAAGAAAGAATGGTGCATAACCTGTTGTCTCGTGAATGGTGGCGTTATAGGAAAACGTAAGAGTCTGAATCTGCTGTGGCCACTGGCTCTTGTCCTTAAGGGGAAGGGTGCGTAGCATATTTCCCAAAGTGCCATTGAACCGCTCTGTGCCCCCATTGCCCATCGGATGGTAGGCTGTTGTGTGGGACTTTGCAACACCAGCCAACCGTAAGAGTTCCGCAATTAGCTTGCTCTCAAAATTGGCGCCCTGGTCGGAATGGATCCTTTTCGGGAACCCGTAAACGCAGAACGCATGAAAATCCCCTGTGACTTCTTGACCTTAGCTGACTTCCCCCATCTCTTCTGGCCAGCTGTCAGGGCGAACAACGGCCTTGCAATGGAGGAACATTGCGGGATATAATGTTGGTAATAAAATACCATGCCAAGGAACGATCTGATTCTCTTCACAGATGGTGTGCACCCATCGTGTTCCATGAGGTCTTGGATCTTCATAGCACTGATGACCTCAACTTTGTCTGGATCAACGGACACACCCCCACCATCAATGACATGACCAAGAAATCTGACCTGTTTCCACAGCAGATGACACTTCTTTGGAGCCAGCTTAAGATTGTTCTCCCGCAATCTGTGGAACACTGTCTGAAGTCTGGATAGGGCCTCGTCCTCCGTCGGGGCAAATACAAGAAGATCGTCAAGATAGCACAGGAGTTTTGAGAAGTTCATGTCCATAAAGATTCCAGTCATCACTCTCATGAAGGAGGCGGGACTGTTGCACAGACCCTGGGGCATGCGATTGTATTCATGGAGTCCAAGAGGAGTTGTGAAAGCTGTGTATCTCTTGTCGTCTTCATGCATTGGGATGTTAAAAAAACCCGAGGTGAGGTCCATGGTGCTGAAGAAACAATTGCCACCAAGGGCAGCCAAGCAGTCGGACTGGTTTGGTAATGGGTGGGCGTCCTTCAGCGTGCGGGCATTCAGCCATCTGAAGTCGGTGCAAATCCGCAACCCGCCGTCCTTCTTCCATACCATCACCAGAGGCGAAGCATACTCACTTGAGGACTTCCTGATGATCCCCGTTTCCTCCATATCAGTGAGAACCTGCCTCAGTTTCTGATAGTGGGCTGGCGGCACCCTCCTGTATGGTAGACGGAAAGGACGATCATCAGTGAGACGAATACGATGTGTGTAACCCCTTACCTCACCACAATCCAGTGAGTGCTTTGAAAAAAATGTCTTGATAATCAATCAGCAGTTGCATAAGCTGGGACTTACAGGCTCCACTTGCCTGACACGAGTCAACATCTATGTCACCCAGGCCTAACTCTGACAAACTTCTGGTGAGCCGAGCAGTAGAACTTGCACTAGATGTCGAGTTGTTGTTTGTCTTTGTCAGACACTTGTGTCTCTCTTGCCACATGCAGACCCTGGAAAACCTCCAAATCCTCAATCGCTAAGCATGGAGACACCTTTTCACTCTTTTCACTCCTTTTCAGTGCGATAGTTCTATCAGAGGGGTTCACCACTGTCATTGGCACCCATCTATCACCCCAGAGAGGTGTGACAAGACGACCCACAAGAATGTCTCGCGGCATAGCTTTGGAGTTGGTAGGCTCAATAACTACAGTGCTTCCTGGTGACATAGGCACATTAGCAGGGAGTTTTCCCCAGACCAAGTGTTCATGCTTAGGCAGGAGAGTCACTGCCTGGGTGAGCTTGACAGTGCCTATTTTGTCAGGAATGGCACACCCTCTCCAGCGGTCGACATTGGTAACATAGATAAGAAATGCTCAATCCTAGGGTCAGACTGATGTTCACGTCTGGAGGCAAGGTCCCAATAGCTGTTGTCACCCTTCAGGTCATGAAGCAAGTGTTTGATAACATTTGAGCCTAATATGAGGTCATCAGGTTGGCAAGGCACAACCAAGGTAGGCACGACAAAGCAAACCCCATAAATCTGCATCTTTAGATCATAAAAACCCTCTGGGCGGGTCTGCAGACCACCACAGCCAACCAAGATGATGTTCTCTTCTAAACGCTGCTTCTCAGGCAAAACACCAGCAGAACTGAGTTTCTCTACTGCATGCTCACTGATACTGCACGCCATAGAACCAGAGTCCAGCATGCCTTTAAGCTGCACACTGTGGTTGACAAGGACGGATGCATAAAACAACTCGCAGAAAGTTTGGATCTTCTGAGTGGCCTGAACAATTACCCTGGACCCACTGGGTGCCTTGGCACAGCTATCTTCATAAAGGTGAGTTAAGTTATTGCTTTCTGAGAGGGAGTTGTCTAAATCACCCACACTGCCCCTCTCCAAGTATGGGTCTAGTAGTTTAACTGCTGGTCCTGAGCACCAGCGCCAGCAGAGGGCCCATTGCGGCGCCTGTTGGTCTGCTGAGGACAGTCTTTCTTCCAGTGACCAGTAGCCAAACACTTCAAACATCTGTTCTCCCGTCTGCAGTGAGACAGCGTTGAGTGGTCATTAGCACTGCAAACTCTGCACACCACCTGGGACTGATGCACTGCAGGGTGCTGACCGAAGCACTGCTGGGTTCTGGCATTAGCTGCCACTTGTGTATTTTGCATCACTAGCCGGTCCAACAAACTCACTAAGCTCTTCATACAGTCGTTATCACCGCCAGCAACCGTTGGTAAAGCCCGGTGTAGCATTGATGATGCAACGGTGTCTGAAACAGGTGGACTATCAACTGTTGGTACCTGACTCTGGGAATGGACTTTACGCACTGTGGCAGCACTCTCAAGGGGCTTGGCAACAGGAGCTCGGGTCTTCTTCTCCTGGATGCATTCATCAAGCCTCTCCTGGATTTCACAGGCAGACCACTTATCTGCAGACTTGAACTTAAACACGCTTGCAAGAGTCTGGTCTGGGCAGTGCTTGACGAACATCATACTGACCTCATGCCCTGGGTCATCAATTCTACGGCCCTGTCTCTTCAAACATTCATCCGCCACATCCACTGACTTATTCAGCCTTATCCAATAATCCATGCCGTCTTCATCTGGCTTCGGCAGTGTGTTGTAAAAGTCAGCTAAGGGCATATTCGAATAAGACTGTTCGCTGAAATGCTGCTTCAAGATGTTGAAAGTCATATGAGGATTTGCAGTGTGATCAATAGATCGGTCATTACGTAGCTTGATTCTCACCACATCACCTGCTTTGCCCATAAGCTTTGCCATAATCTCTCCTGAGTGTTCATGAACTGGAATGTTACGCTTCCTCAAGTATGAAGTCATCAGATTTTCCCACTCAAGAACGGTAAATTTGTCTGAGCTGTCACCCCTAAATATGGGGGGCTCCCTAGCGTCCTTCTGTACTACAACGCTGACATTGGGTAGTGTAGTGTCAGAGGGCTGTGAAGGAGTATTACCACTGTGTGTGCTCCTATCAGACTGCAGCCTAGCTGTGATGGATTCACCTAGCTTTTCAGCTAATTGTGTGAGTAGTGAACATAAATCTGGATTCTGCTCAGCTTGGCTAGGTATAGCACGATCCACATAACGAGTAGAAGTAAGCTGTGGAGTGCTTAAAACTGTGACTCTAGGCCCTGGTGTCCTTGTCTCTATGGGTGGGATTAAACCTCCCCTTCCCCTACCTAACAGGTACTCAGAAAAGGTACACTCACCATCATCACCCTCATTACCAAGTGAATAAGTCTTCCCTTCTGCCATATTCCAGTTATATCACAAAGCAAAATTCAAATAAAAAAAATCAGGATCACAACAAAATCAGAATGATATGAAATGGTGTTAAATCACAGAGTTCAATAACATCCATCAATAAGCAACATTTCACTAATAATGTTTTTAAGTTGACGTCACCAGAACATTAGGCTACTTAAACATTTTTTACATTTTTTTTTTTTTGTCCATAAAAACACAGAAGAAGAAAAAAAATCCACGAAATACTGTGCTTGCGTCGTCCGAGTCTCTACATTCACTAAGTCCAAAGAGAGGGGGGGAAAAAACGACCAGTGTACCAGTCACAGTCCAAAGAAATACCTGGATACCATTAAGGATGAGCTCCCCCGGTGAGCGAGCTGACGTCGATCACAGACCAATCCTTAAAAGGTCACGGCACCATTGTAACGGGTGAAGCTCTGGCCTGCGCTTCCCCGACTACTCTGCGTTGTGTTGTGCACAATGTGAAGCTGGACACAGGACACTCAAGGACCACTGACAGGTTTATTCGTTCCACTGGTTCACACAAACTGCATCTGGTGTATAATGAAACATAAAGGAGCAGAGCACACGCACGTTCATCCATAAAATGCCTCTCTCAGTCAAGTTTAGCGGTAACTGACGAGAGAACGGGAATCAACACAAGAAAGCTTATCTGACTTTCACAATAAAAGTCCCAAAATAAAAATACATAGATAGCACAACGAAATGATAGCACAACAAATAATACACTCTGTTGAAGGGTTTTGGTGAGATTTCAACCTCCAAAATAAAATGCAATATTAACAGTGGTTACACAGCCAGACTACGTGAAGTGTCTTATGATGAACGCCATGCAGCAAATAAATAAAATAAATAAAAAAGATTCGAACTCGAATGACAACACTAGAACTAGCCTATAATCTGCATATTAACCTGATCACAACGAATGTGAAACACGCATTGAAACGCACAATGTGCAGGAAAAGTCTAATGGGTCTTCATTTTACACAAAATGTTACATATCATAAAAGAGATGTAATATCAAATATCACAAGATACACGTAGGCCTAGGCTATTTACGTTCGTGTTTTGACATGTTAGGTTTGAGGTGTATTGGATTTATATATATTTTAATGATTTATTTCTCACCAAGTGATAAGATGTATGTGGCGCAACAGGTTGATGCGATGATAAGGCTCTCTTTAGTCTAGCCTACGGGTTCAATCCTCGCCATTCACAGTTTTTTAAATGTATACATTTTAGACAAGCAATGCTTCCTCAATTTAGGCTGAAGATAGACTAGGTGGCCGCGGGCAGCCTGACCAGCAGTCAGTGAAACGTAAAAACCATTAAGCCTAGGCTATACTTTGAAGGTCTAAATGGCTTGGGCAATGCAGCAAGATAACACAGTAGCCAGTTACCATGATCCACTGTGTCAACCTGCTACAAACACAATAACATACTAGGTGACCTATAGGCCTAGTAAATAAGTATCGCCAATTTCTGGGGATTGTGTCAGCTTGGTTAGTGGCGCAAGCAGGTAAATGTCAGGTTATCATGCAAGCAGTTTAATTTAGTAGTGGTTCGAGACCCACGTGGAGTTTATTTAGTTTTATTTATTTGGTGGCATATTCATGGTCCATCGCATGTAGCCTAGCCTACTACAGACAACCTGACACTTCCAACGCCGACACATCGTGTTGTAAAGCTTTATTAAACAACAAAGTGGAGCATCACAAACATGTCTATTTGAACTTCAGTTAAACAGACGAATCTGCGGCCAGGTATCGGAGGCTAAATCATCAGCTGAATACACCTGCAAGAGAAGGGGGCGGTTACGTTAACTCCAGAGGCAAAGTAAACAGTCCAGCCAGTTAACATGAAAGCCACTTACCGTATAACACCGGAACCAGCTGTGTTTACTACGAGCTACCGGCTTAAGGACCCCAGGTGCCTATAAATAAGCCTGTCGGTAATGCGGCAGGTAGCTTAATCAATCACCCCATTCCCACTTGATGACGTAGAGCATATGTTGAGAGAGAGAGAGAGAGAGGAAAAATCATGAGACTAGCTGTGCAGAACGGGAGAGATAGGGAAAACAGCAAACTATTACTGGCCCAGGCTACATACATATTGTGTACATTTTTTCTCCATTGACATTGCCATAGTTTCTTATTATTTGAAGTTTGGCAATGCAGAATCTGTTGAACCTAGGTTTGGTAGCTACAGCCAGAAAGACTTTGGAGAAAATCCATCACAACTACAGCTGGCAGCCATTTTCGCCTTCAGCTGCTCCAACTACTACTCTGTCGTCTTTTCATCAAGTACATATTCCTGTACAGCAGGAGCCAAAGAAAAATGGTTGGCTTTGTTATAAAAAAAATTCCATAATAACACTAAAGTAGCTTGTATGGCCCGGAGTGTAGCGGTAGGTATTTTTGGAAAACAAAATTGCTGTCAGATTTGGCATTCTGCAGAAGGGGATGCGTTTCGTAATGAGTCATAGGTCTTCTGTGTTCAACCTTCAGGTTCCCCACCCCACCTTTCCCTATCCTCCTCTGTTTGTGTGTGTGTGTGTGTGTGTGTGTGTGTTTATCTGGGTGTGAGTTTGTGTGTATATGTGTGTATGTTTATTCTCAATAGGCTTGTTCTATGTAATCCAGTTTCAAATGTTTAGAACACATTGATTTTTGAGTGATGTTGAAGTTGATTGTATTCCTAGCTTTTTATAAATAATAATACATTTTATATATGTATATCATTTTTATATTATACTGATTTATATAAGGAAGTTGTATCTGTTGAATCAAATGTATTTCATGTCTCTATTCCGAAAAGATCTTCAATAAATATACAGTATACTTACTTCCTGTATTACTGGTAAGGTACATGTTTTTTCTTATATAATTCTTATTGACTTTAGCATTTGCTTAAATACAAATAAATGGTTTATTCTAATGAACCAAAAAAAACTAAACCATTGTGTCTGACTTCATTATTAGTTTTTATGCATACTTTTATGTTGTTGGTGAGAAAGAGAATATGAATTCTGTCAACATTCTAAATCCCATTTCCTGCATTATTTTAAACTGATCACTAAATTTATCATAACTTTTGAAGGGTTCATGATATTCCAATTCAGTCTTTTTTGTTAAATAGCCCAACTTGCTGAACATGCCATACTCTATATTTTTCTCTATCTTATAGAGAAATATGATGAAAATTCACTTTTATGTGAATGAAATTAAATTTTAACGAATTTCAGTATACATTTGGAGAGGATTTTCAAAGACTGTTCATTACTATATCAACATTACCATATGTATTTTACATCATTTCATAGAACTGATCCTTCTGATTACAATGGTATGTATATCCCATTGATGGTATGTATTATACACGTTTTTTTGTGTAAGGTCATCCAGCACCAAAAATGGAATGTTCGGCACGGGCACGAAAGGGTTAATGGCCGTATTGTGATGTTATAATCACCAATGTTAAGTTTATGGGGAAATTTTGAGTAGCTTTTAATTAAGTTTAAAAAGTATAAAAGTTACAAAGATGAAAAGTACATAGCAGCTATGTCCTTTAGAAGACCTACGTTACAAAGTTTGAATGAAGTTTCTAAGTTAAACAGTTCAAGAGAAATTGCGCACAGAAAAAACAGTCAGCGGAAGAAACAGAAGAAGTCTAGGAAGTATAGTGCATTTTCATGCACTATAATAATAAAAGATAAGAAGCCCAGTGATAACAGTACATTTTCATGCACTGTAACAAGTTTATTTTTCCCCATAGACTTGCATTGGCACTATGACATCATAAAGGGCCAATTAAATTAAATGTAATAGAGTACCGAAGCCATGACGTAGTGTTGCCAAGGCAGCAATTTCACTGGATCTAAACAAATCAATCTACCATTAGAAATCACCATAGCGGTGGCTTTCTTAATCTATTTCAATAATTTTACAAAGTTTCTAAGACGTTAGTATATTTTTTTTACACTGTAGGAATCCCATACTACAACATATATTCACCAACACGATCAAATTCGTGACTACAGAGTTTTATTTTAGCATTGGTTTCCTCCGTAAAAGAGACCTGCATGTAACTTACCAGCATTCGGTTAAAATCCTTAAATTCACGGACGTGTTTTGGCTTTATTTTTTTGGCAAAAAACGTTGCTCTTAACAGCCGCCAGTCTTTGAGAAGACGTGAAATATCCACTGGAATTTTGTTTCTTTCTATTACACCTGCCAGGGAATCCATGTTATGTGGATATTTTATTAGCTAGAAATGATGCCACATGTCTACATTCAATGCTATTTATGCCACTTCGAAAGTTTGTTTAGATCCAGTGATTCTGCCGTCATGGAAACGCTATGTCACACTTTGGCACTGTATTGATTTGCACCTGTATCAACTACCAGCTGCTTACCTAGACCCTCTCAAAGAGCCAGTTAAACTGATTGCACCTGTATCAACTGTGTTCTGATCAACTAGGCAAACTCCATTCTACAAGGCTACAACACACATTCCATCCAATGTTCTATCCATCCATCTTCTTTAGACCATTCACTCATCCACCCATTAAACTATCTATCAACATCCATTCAACATTCTGTCTATCAATATCCATTATACTATCTAAATCAACTTTTAAACTGTCTACTCTGTCTCCAGTGTTTCCCATACGTTGACTAATCTGTGGCGGGGCACCACGAAATCAAAACCGGCCGCCACACATTCATGTTCTATGTTGTAGGCTTCTATTTCAATTAAAGATAAGATAAAAATCCTTTCATTGAGCTGTGCTTTTTATGCACGCAGCCTTTCCTTGCCCCGCCCTGCTCTCTCCTCTGCATGTGCTTTAACAAAACATTAAGGATTGTTGTTGCCACATAGAAGCCTTGCATAGACGACGGCGGGCTAAATTGCTATTAAATCCACTTAGCATTGTGACCATGCTGGGCAAATTTGTTCAAAACTGCTGCATTCAAGTTAAATCTGCTAAGGTCTTATGAATGTTTGCAAAATCCCGTTGTGAATGGAAAAGTGTTTTCCAAGACTCAAAAGTGCTTGTCCTAACTACGTAGAAAACCTTATGAATTGCATCCACACATCAGCAGCCTTTTAACTGTGTTGCAAGTATTCCCTCACGAACGTCTTAAAGTGACAGGCACTCAATTAGACCTATACAAAGACAACCTTAAACCTACACATTTCCTCTGCCCACAACTGTTTCAACATAAATGTCCTCACTACAATAATTCACTATTAAATAATTTAACTATTTAAACTACTCAACTATTTTACTGTTCAGCCATTTCAACTGTCAGTCGTCATCAACTATGACTCCCGCCAGCTGTTTCCTCTGCCCACTACTGTTTCCAAATAAAAGTTTGTTTTGCATTTTATGTTAAAATAGCTTATGTTTTGCATGTTTTTCATGCACTGGTAATTTCCTCGAAATTACATTTTCTAGTTAATTAATTAATTATTTTAGAGTTATGGTTTGTATATTTATGTTTAATTTCATTATTGATATTTAATATTGCTATTGATATAACTGTTTTGATATAATTTAGATTATTTTGCTTAATTTATGCTTACCAATATTTTTTTTACCAAGAACTGTCAATTTTGTTTATTGTTCATATTCTGTAGGTCATCTTTGATCATCTGCTAACTGTAACCATAACCAGCCATTTTGTTAAAAATGAATTGTTTACATATGTCTTTTTTTATATCAACATGCCAAAACCATATCTTAGAACTTAAATGTATTCTAGACTTCTTATGCCTTGAAATACACCATTATGAGACATGAGGGAGCGTATGCCAGAGAGAGAGAACATGTGCACATTCACAGGTTTAAGAAATGACTGGGTTTCCAATTACTCCTTGTCATCTTTCCACCCAGCTGTCTGAGATACTCAAGCTTAGGCATGCTTGATGACAGCCGCCACCCCCCTCTTCTCTAGTCAACCCTTAAGCAGAAGGGACAATGTGAAGAAACTTATTTCAGAAATATATGAGCAGATATAGGTTTATTTTGACATATTTCAATCCTGGACTGTAAGGGTGAAGTAACAGTTGACCTCGAGCAAAGGTAAAGTATACCAACAAAGTACTCCTTCTTCAAACCTTTAACACCTCTTTTTTTCCAAGTATTAATTATGCATTCGATCTGATTCCAAAAGACCAATTGTATTCACTATCAATACGATTACTATTATTAGTGTAATTTTTAAAGACTGTGTCCAAGGGCTCTGTATTAACAGAAGTAAATAATAAGCTTACATGAATTAATCCATTAATTAATCAATCTGTTACAAAATCAGAGTAGAAAGTTTAAGGTATTACATGCATATAGAGGGAGACCGATGGCAACATTATATATAGATATATAGTTATTTATATATATATATATAGAAATAACTGAGAGTAACGAGATAGATAGCATTACCACAATATTTGTCCAATGTATATGTAATTATCTTATATATTCAATACAGTTCATATTGATAGATTGATTGATCACCTTGCAGGGATCATACAGGAATCATTACACAGCCAAAAGCCAATCAAGATCTATGTATGCACCCCACAGGACACAAGCAGAAAATATTAGGAGGTCAGAACTAGCCAGTAGAGCACAGATAGCCCTTTTCCACTGACAGAGAATTGGTTCCGTTCACATTCGTGAACCGTTCTGAGCATCTCAACCAAACAAAAACCGGTTCAAAATGTGGCACTTTGATGGAGCTGGAGCCAAAAAATTTTAGTTTTTTCCTGTGAACTGGAGTGAGTGTGTCATTCTGCCATTCAGAGAAGAGAAAACTAAAAGCCTGAGCTTTCCCTCCATATCAACTGTTGCCATGAATAGACAAAAAGCACTACACTGCAGATGTTACGGGACAACTGTCATATATCATCCTCCTGTCATATCATGTTGCATCATTAACTTTTGTTTATGCATGCAACACCATTGTTGTCCATTCATAACTGGTGGAAATGCGGGCTGGTTCACTAGATTGCACCAAGGTTAAACAAATTCTGAACTGAACTGGTTCAAGATTGTGTTCTCTGTTCTGCTTGAAAAACGCTCAGAGAGAGGTTAGTGCAGATCAAGTTTGTTAAAATCAATTTAAAAAGAGAGTGAAAGGGATCTTTGGAATACTGGTTCAGAGTTCTATGACAGTCTCTTAATTACTGTAGGGATAGCTGTAGAAATCATAAATGAGTGACTTCAGCTTATGGAAGCTTGTCCCAATCAAAGTAAAGCTCAATCTAAGTTGTGTCTTATAGATAGATAGATAGATCGATAGATTACTTTATTCATTATTAATTAAAGGCACCTTTAAGAGTTGTTTTACCATAACCTAACGTTTCCAAAATCATTTTGATGGTGGTCCGCGAGCTGCTTCTAGGGGGTACGCGAGATAAAAAGGGCTATGGCGGACAGGTGTAAAATGAAAATTTTAAATCTTTTGTAATTAATTCATGAAAATACATAATTTCGAATCAGGTCATAATGATATGGAAACATGAAATTAAAGGATATCATTTATAAACTCTGTATGTGTTCATCAAAAAAAGGGCAGCTTATTAAACATGATGCCTGGAATAGCTAATAGAATGCATTACTTTTGAATGCGTTGGATGGTCCGTGGTCCGTGGGGGGAAAGTTTTGCGGATATAACAGGTTTTTGAAAACAACAAAAACAGAAAGGAGGGAAGGAGCAAAGCTAGGAGTTATTTCAGATGGGCAAGAAAGGTAACATTAAGCTAGGCTTTACATTTAACAAACTAAAGGTAGCCTAAGTTTAGCCTTTCTAGGCTGTATAGCCTAATGTTGTCCAAACGAATACATCCTTGTCAGGCATTGTTGTAGGCCTATTATAAGATATTGTATGTGGATCTAGTTAGGCTACTATGGAGGCTACTTTTCATAACTTTTTAACTGACCAAATGCACGCACCTAAAACCGGGAAACCTGCCATCACACTTCAGTCCAGCAGATGGTGGTAATACACTCCGTTTGCAAACTGCCAAAAAAAACCTCAGGTTGGCTGGCTTGCAGAAATTGGACCTGCTTTTTCTTAGTTCACAGCAGGCTGAGGTTAGACAAATGCTGTTTGAAATTAATCTCCAGCAGAACTATGCAAGGACTTATTGTATTGAGATAAAAGATGTTGTGACCTTTTGATTCTGGAGGGAAATTTCAAAATGGCATTGTGTAGAACAGAAGGCTCACACTGATATCACATGGCAGTGACTGGTTAAAGAGTTGTTGTTCCAGGAACAATATTAGAATGTTAATCCAGGAACAACTGAAGAAATCACGGTCACCTGGCGGGGATATAGCAACATTTTGGTGCGGCACAGGTTGACCTGTTGCATCCAGGGAGACCACCCACTGCAAGCTATGTTTCTTGATTCACAACATCCTGCCACTGGGTCTGTCCACAAATGCTACTATACATCTTTCCCCCTATTCACACTCATCTCAGTACTAGGGGGCAGGGCTCAATTTGGCTTACAAACCCAGAGAGCTGGCGGCTAACCACTTGACTTCTGAACGGTTGAGACTATTGACTACCAAGCTACCCCTCTCAGCTGTGGAGACAATGCAGTGTTCAGAGAGAGAGAGCACCATCTACACAGTCTCTCTACTCTATGAAGTTGTTGGTGTTTGCTGACTGGTGTGCTCATAATATCCCATCAAATCAGTGCTTACGGCCTCAACAGTGCCAGTGCCCCCATGGGACCTCATGGTGGTTCTGAAAGCTATCGCTAATGCCACCTTCCAGCAACTAGACAACATCAAGCTGAAAATACGGTCCTTTAAAACCACACTGATAACCGCCTTGGCATTAAAAAAAAAAACGGTGGAGCAACCTGACAGCCCTGTCAGTCAACCCTGTGTGTATGCAGTTTGCTGTAGGAGATTGTCAGGACGCCCCTGGAGTCATAAAGTCATGCTGCTCAAGAGTTGCTATCATGACCCAGCCACAGCCAGACACTACTTGAATTTCCCCTTGGGGATCAATAAAGTATCTATTTATCTATCTATCTATCTAGCGTGGTTAGTGTTCTGCTTGTGCTGCGTTATTGCCTTCCTTCTGACTTTTACCGTGCGTGCAACATGAGTGAATGCTTGTGCATCGTCATCAATAAGGGCCCTGTGGCATATGTGTTCCTATTGGTTAACATTGAGTGAACTCGACTGAAAGAGAACGTAAGTTTATGAATATAACCTTGGTTCTCTGAAGGAGAACACAAACCCTCTCATGTCTTAATGCATTCTGGACCTGGTCTGAAGGATTGCTTCTGAATGTCTTGGGAATGGAGGAGCAGATTATGTTTTTAATAAGTCTCTTGAACACCTTCACCTTCATGCCTTTGTATATCTGCCAAATAAAGAGTCGTGCCAAGGCAAAAGGCAGTTTTGCCCGCAAAAGGCAGTAACTTCCATAATAATCCAAAATAATAATGGTCAATATCCTTAGGAAATAATATCATTTGGAATACGGTGTATATATTGTAGCGCCAACGAACAAGTTAGGAGACTGCGAGGCTGTAGCCTGGGTGCCATTCCGAACTTAGTCCCGCCCACAACATTTGAGGTCGGGAAGTTCGGTCTGGCATTGCTCCATTGTGAAGCAAGTATGCTCGCCCTAGATCGGGCGGACCAATCAAATCGGGCTTTACGATGATGGACAGGTGAGCAACAGCGCCTGGTCTATCACGTCATCTGAGCACGCTTAGATTAGGCTTACGTTTGAAACAAAAACGCTGTGGCTAGAAGGATACATGGCTATTAAGACCCCATATGGAAAATGCATATTATTTAATGAGGTTTTATCACTGAAAACGATTATATCTGAAAATTTTGGCCAAAGTTGAGATGTGGGAAAACTTGTGGTTTCACTTTCATCAAGGGAAAACAGCGCTGTTGCATTGCAACATGTTCCCTCGTTCGTTTGAAATCTCTGATTGACCACCTGTTCGAGGGATTTGCGACAGTCTTTCCCAGTTGTTTAACATGTTTGTAGCATATCAGTGTTCAACAGAATTATTTTTAAAAATGGAGGGGATATAGGTCAGTTTTTCCAAATAGCCTACCCTAGTCCTACTACGTATCTCTTAGATTTCACTAATGAGTGTTGTAGGCTAGGAGTTATTGACGGCACTAACTTTTACAAAAGACCAGAAAACAATGTTAAGGCATTTGTGGAGAAGAAGGATGGTTCATGTGTTTTCTTCCTACACCTCATGGTAAGCTATTTCGTTGCTCTGATTGGTTAGGTCTATCCAATTGAGTGCAGAGGCATTCCCCCCCTGTATCGGTTGAAACACGTCCCATAATTACGTCCCAATGGAGCAGTATCAGACTCATATTCTGACTAGAATTGAGTATGACTGCGTCAGGCTAGCGAGGCTGATTATAGTTCCGAAAATCCGGTAATTTATTTCCTCTACTTAAGTACAGGCTAGGGCACAGGCAGCAGGAGGTGTCCACTAAAAAAAAAAAAACTGATCACTCTAATAAATCACGGTCTCAATCACTCGTCATACACACTCATCGGCCCACAATGCAACACAACTCACTCGCACATAATCCACTTATACTCTGACTAAACTTACTAGACCTCCTTAGAACCCCCTATTCTATTCCCTCCCCTTATCAATCACTAACCTATCTGAACCCCTAAATATTCCCTCCCGGACACATCCCCCCAAACACATCAGGACTCATTGACACATTCTATGACACAGGAGGGAGAGGGAGACACAAACACTCTCGCGCACACACACACACAGACACACACACACACACACACCGGGAAAACAGAAGACACAGGGGAACACAGGGGAAAGTCCAACACGGTGGCAAATAGCCTCAGCGCTACACTGCCCCCCCTTTTAAGTTCCTCGCCCTCGAGGAAAGATGGCCTCGTCAAAGCGCCGAGGCGGGCGAAGTCCTCTCCTGGGCCTCAGGCTATACGCAGGCTGATGTTGCTGGAGCCACTGCGGTGATGTACCTGGAAGCACAGCACCAAGGGGCGACACAGGAATGTCGTCCGGTGCTGCCGGTCTTCGGTGGGCGCGTGGCCTCCGTACCCTCTCCCTCCATCCAGACAAGATGGTGCTGGACACGTCCGCAAACCGGTGAGCTGAGCTCCTACGAGCCCTCTCCCCCCTGTGGTCGTCAGGCACAGGCGACGAGGAGCACGCTGCCGCTGGATGGCCCTCACCCGCTGGTCTTCGCTTGAGCCGACGCCCGTGGGTCCTCTCCTCCCTGTGGTCGTCAAGCGCAGGTGCAGCAGGGTTTGGCCAGCACAATCCCAAGCCTGGTTGATCCTGGTTGCCTCCAGGTCCACCTGGCGCTGCGTGTTCAGCTCCTCCAGGTGTTCCTGGAACACTCCCAGGGACAAGGGCAATGGAATTATAGTCCTCGCACTCCTCTGAGGTTCCCCACCCATTCCCTGGCACTGCATGTTCAGCTCCTCCAGGTTCAGGGCAGTTCACCCCAGGAGAACAACGCGGACTTCCACGGACAAAGGGATTACGATCCCCTCGGTAAGGAGCCAGCCTATCACGGTGGATAACCACACACCGTGATATGTCACTTCCCCAACTCTCCACTACGTACGCAGGCCCGTCCCATGCTGAGTCGAGCTTGGGCGACCATTCTTTTTGCCCAGACCAACTCACCAGCTTGAATGGCTTGATGGCGCGCAAAGTCATGAGCTAGCTGGAGTCGGTCCTGCAGTTGGTGTGCATACTCAAGCCCAGGGGCATCTGGAGCATCAGGGGGTAGGCCCATGAGGAGTGAGGGTGGGGTCCGCAGTTCTCTATCAAGCATCAATAGGCTGGACTGCAACCTGTGGACTCTTGAACTGCAGTACGACTTGCCATGAGGACCAGGGGAATCTGCAGGTCCCAATCTCTCTGACCCTGCTGCACACAAAAGGCTAGCTGTTCGGCAAGGGTGCAGTTGTATCTCTCAACAAGGCCATCACTTTGAGGGTGGAGAGCAGTGGTCCGAGTCCTCCGAATGGCCATCCGCTGACAAAAATCTGCAAAGGTGTGGGACTCAAAGTGCCGCCCTTAATCAGTATGGAGGCAGGTTAAGTCCATATTCCAGGACCATCGTTCACTTTGTGATACAAGCACCAAAATTTGCATGAATAATCACTAGAACTTATTTACCACATTACACATTAGCCACCTGAAAATCCAACATGGTGGCCATTTTTCAAGATGCCACATCAAATGTAATAAAAATGTTTTTGCTGTAGAACTTTGATGGCTGGGCGTATTTACATGATAGGCATCAATTTGTATGTATTTTAACATGGCAAAATTAATGGTGCATAGAAAGGAATCTATTTCAAGGCTAGTTTCCGAGATGGCGGCCAAAATTAGTTGGACTGCACTCGAAAATCGTGATCGAAGCTCACTCTTGAATATCGTTGATCCTCTTTCTCTCTCGAATATCATTTATTCTCTCTCTCGAATATTGATCAAGGCCATACTTCTTTATGTTGGGAAGACTGGTGTGAGAAGAGGCAGATGAAGAGTCCACAGTTTCAATTC
The DNA here is from genome assembly GCF_017589495.1 of Alosa alosa. Classification (NCBI taxonomy): domain Eukaryota; kingdom Metazoa; phylum Chordata; class Actinopteri; order Clupeiformes; family Clupeidae; genus Alosa; species Alosa alosa. The sequence continues at coordinate 1,844,761 of NC_063192.1, read as the reverse complement.
TGGGAGCTTGTGATGTCAATGCAATTGGTGATGTTCTCTTTGATCAGGTCTTTCAGAGAAGCAAACTTCACTTTGTATTGTCAATCATTGTCTGCACTAATCCCCTTTTCTTTGTGATCAATAATGTTGTTGACCAAACCATGAACAGGCCAATGCAATTGTCAAAGGTGATGGTGGTGCCATTGGAATAACTGAGAACCCATCAGCCCTAATGCGATGGATGGTATCTGGACTTTGGAATTTGGTTTCTCAGTATGAGTCTGCATCTCAGGCCAAAGTAGCCAGTGAAGATATCTGACACCATGAACAGACTAACCAGTCTCCTGGGGACCTGGGCAACCCTTTTTAGGAGGAGTCCAGAGATCTTCTCACACTAGTACAATTACTTCTAATTCTCTGTTTGCTTCCTGGTCTGGGGACTGAGAAATTTATAAGTTTGTGGAGTGTGACGTACTGCCCAGGCAGAGGTCAAGTGTGCAGGACAAGAGGGGTGTTTGGGACGTTCTGGTTATTTATGTTATGTATTAGGTTATGAAATGATATACTAGGATTGCCTTGTTATGAAACTGTGGGTTTTATGGTATTGAATGTATTTCTGGATATTTATATAGAGAAGGTGCATTTTATTAGATAATTGATTGATTGCTTGTGCATTGGTTTAGACTGCAGAAGGAGGTAGAATGGTCTGAGGTGAGCAAGTGATTGCCCCTGCTTATAGGCCTAAAACTCTTTTTGTGATTTGCATCCTGTTTACCCTATAATTGAAGAGGGTTGTCAAAGTTCATTTTGATATATTGAAAGTTTAGATAGATAGATACTTTATTGATCCCCAAGGGGAAATTCAAGTTTAGTGATTGATTTGAGATTATTGTTTGGAGAAACCAACTCTGTCTCCTATTTCTATTACCGCAACGCCATCCCGATCACACTACCGCTTTAGTCTTGAGTGTACTCAGTTGTGTGCCTGCAAATGCAATGATTAAATTAATTTGTAATGCAGACATTCTAATATGGCTAGCTACAGAGCAGAGGTGTCACTAGACTTAAGACGTTACTGGGGCCCTGTCTGTCTTTCCCACATATTTCCTGTTAGTCTTTGTTGTTCTATGTTGTTCTTTGTTGTATATATAAAACTGAAAAAAGAACATGCACTTACTTAGCCCCCCTGTTTTTTATTAACAAAAAACAATTTAATTATACTAAAATTAGTACTAAAATGTGCTATTTTCACATTAATTGCATCTATCTTCACAATTTAACACATTCTTTGATATTTTATTGTAGAATTGGAAAGTCTAGACCCTATTACCTATATTTAGATATCAAGATCATCAAAATGTGATTATCCAATCCCAATCCATGTCAAAAACCAAGTATAATGGCTTTCAATGGCGGCCATCATGGAAAATGGCAGCCATATTGGATTTTTTTTTGCGTGCCAAATGTGCTTTTTGGATAAAGTGGGTCCCAAAGAATATTTGTGCCAAGTTTGATGCTTGTATCACTGGTGCTCTACACAAAGATGCTACTGTAATATAGGCTTGTATTGGGTTTGTTCATCTTATGTCCGATAGATGTCCATTTATATCCACAAAAGTCACCAGAATCTATCATTTAAGGGACTATTTATGAAAATGTTATCCCATGTTTATTGAAGTTTCTGCCTGCAACAAGTTTTGCGCTTGGGTCCTCCTGCATATCCGTGACCATTTTAGCCTAATTAGCTGTGAAACATTACTTTTTTTGTTTTCTTTATCATTACACAACTTTTCCAGCATTTTGTTACCCCCAACTTTTTTTGAAACTTGTTGCTGGTATCAAATTCAAAATTCAAACATGTATTTTCCATGAAATAGTCAAATTTGTAATTTTCAACATTTGATTTGTTGTCTGTGTCCTTTTTGCAGCTAAATATGAGTTTACGAGATTTGCAGATTATTACATTTAGTTTTTATTCTCAACTGACACACCATCCCAACTTTTTCTGATTTGGTGTTGTAATTGTGAATTGTTTATTTGCGTGATTACTCTGAATTTCTTTAAATTGACAATGTCTTCTGTTTTAACCAACATTCAGACACTGACCAGAACAGTCATGGCACAGTATGACCAGTAAGTTTACTTTTCATTTATACGTGGCATAAATGTAATAATGACTCTAAAAACAGCAGACTTGTTATTAAATGTTTTCCCCCCACATTCAGGTTAGAGGATAAGGATTCTTTGGACTTTCATGATAACCCACCTGCACCTGATAATGTGGTGAAAGAAGATGATAACACGGTAAGTGCAAGTCACAAAACTAAACACAGAACAGAACGCTGTTTATGTATGTAACTGTGGCTCTACGACTGGTGGAAGACCGCCAGATGGCACAGTTTAAGTAAGTATATATAAGTATATATTTGATCCCGTGAGGAAAATTGGGTCTCTGCATTCATCCCAATCCGTGAAATAGTGAAACACACTCAGCACACAGTGAACACACAGTGAGGTGAAGCACACACGAATCCCGGCGCAGTGAGCTGCCTGCAACAACAGCGGCGCTCGGGGAGCAGTGAGGGGTTAGGTGCCTTGCTCAAGGGCACCTCAGCCGCTCCTACTGGTCGGGGTTCGAACCGGCAACCCTCCGGTTACAAGTATGAAGCGCTAACCAGTAATTCTTTTCCTCGAGGCTTTGTTTAATGGACTCTATGCAGGACTAATTTTAATTTGCTTCTTACTAGGCAACTTCCTGTTTACACTTTACACAGTAGGCTATGACAGAAAATGACGGATTACTAGCACGTCTTAATATACCGTATTTTCCGGACTATAAGTCGCATCAGTCAAAAAATGCGTCATGAAGAGGATAAAAACATATATAAGTCGCACTTATTTAAAAATTTATTTCACAAAATTCAAGACCAAGAACAGATAGACTATGTAACTGGACACATAGAGGCCAAAAAGATTGAGAATTCTACCGGAAGTGTTAATGAAGACGAATGAGTGAAATGAGGTGAGCTGGGCGATATGAAGGCGGCCAATTTACAAAAGAATCACTGAACAAAAATGCTGATTTGGTACATGAATATTTAGCTAGAAATGTGAAGAGTGCAATGCAATCAAATATTTTGGGTATGTGGAGACACGGAGTGAATGGCTGCAAGCTGAGGTGAGCTGGGCGATAACGAAGGCAGCTAACAAGGGCCGAACGGTAATTGTAAAGCTTTTTTCAAAAGATTCACTAAACAAAAGTTCTGATGTGGTACATGAAAACTTAGCTAAAAATTTGGAGAATGCAATGCAATCAAGCATTTTGGGCGATGCCAACGCACAAGCCTGCAGCAGAGCAAATGCTCTACAGACTACCCCCGAGAGAGCGAGAGAAGAAAAAAGATCAACGACGCTATACTAAGGAAGCTATCCTTATTTTAGAGACTGTTCACATATGGCAAGCGATTTTAACATTTAAGTTTGACTATCTGGAATTAACATTGTAGATATCAACAACGTCTTTCTGACTAGTCGCAATTACATTTTGGATAGTTGGAATTGTCATTCAAGATATCTGTAACGCAATTGTGACTCTATTGTGACGTCGAAACGTCAGATGACTAGGCAAAACTGAATTACAGATATCTGTCATCACGTCATTGAAAACAACATTCAACTCGTCACACATCTTAAATGGCAATTGCAGATATCTTTAATTCAGTTTTGACTAGGCAGAATGAAAGGTGAAGATATCTCAAACGTCATTATGACTAGTGCAAATTATTGTGCAAGACGTTGCTCTTTAGTTCCGTAGCAGAGCCCATCTACTTATTAGACATTCCCTGTCAGCTAATTTCCCCTCCCCAACATAATCGAAGAAAAAGTGGGCTTATTTCCTTATTTCTATGAATGGAAGAAGAATAAGCAGTCATGGCTGTAATGTCTTGTTGACATCTAAAATAACTAAAACTCAGGGACACCGTGTGGTTTATTAGACTCTCACATTATCAACTGGCTTGATCTCTGTTTCGTAGCCTACATAAATTAGTAGGCCTAGGCTACTAAATGCACCAGCACCATCTACAGGAAACTCCATTTATAATAGTGTTGGCTGTAATCGAAAAAATTAAAGCAACATTGAATCATCAATTTTTGCTGCCAGCTCCTGTCTTGCATAGGCTGCAGCATTAAAAAGACGATTAAAAACTCCTTCGCCCTCTGGCTGCTCTGACAGGGTGCTAATTAGTGCTAATTACAAAGTTAACAGTTAACAGGTGCTATGTGATTTGATGATTTGAACAACAACACGCTCTTCTCCGCCTAAAGTGGGAATGCGGGCCTAATTTGCATTGCAATATAGCCTAGAAATCTAGACGCACCCTAGCGGCGGCAAATTAATTTGCTCAGCCTGTACGTCTAGTATCGAACCATAGGGATTTCTATTGGCTTAGCACCGTGGATGTTCTCCAATCACAGCGCTCTATTTTGTTAGAGAGTCTTAAGGCGGGCTTAACAGGATAACGACAGTCCTGCGACTGTGAACAACAAGGAAGGTGGCTATGGCGAACGAAGAGCGGTTGTTTGAATCGGCGTTGGCGTCAACTTTGGAGGAGTTGGACTTGTGCTTTTCTCACAATGCACTTAAGTCATTACTTTCGAAGAAGGATGTATTTGCCGTTTTGCCGACCGGATACGGATATGGTCGTAGCGCTGGCCTATTGCATGCCTAGGCAATTTGAAAGACAATTCTCTGCCCGCCCCTTGGATTAAGCGAGGTGAATGGTTCGATGCCAGACTATACATCTCAATGATATAGGATTGCTCCGCCAGGCTAATTGCAATACAGATATATCTAACGTCATTTCGCCTAGTCAAAACTCTAATTCAAGATATCTATAATTACATTTTGACTAGGCAGAATGAAAGTTATAGATATCTCCAATTTCAGATATCTCTAATCAAAACTCATTCAAGATATCTATAACTTGATAATAGATATCTACAATCAAATTATGACTATCCCTAATTCCAATTTGAGATATCTACAACGTCATTTTGACTAGTCAAAATTCCATTTACAGATATCTACAATGTCATTTTGCCTAGTGAAAACTTCAAGATATCTGAAAATGAACATGTAGATATCTTGAATTGAGGTGAATTAAAGATATCTTCAACTGGAGTTGAAGTTAGTAACAGTCTGCATAATCTTTGCAGGCAACCTTACAGTGTATTTCTGTAAACATTGTTGACTTGGGCTTGGAGTTTTCTTGATGTTGTCTGCTTATCAATACACATATGTACCATGTGAACGTGACTTTCCAAAGTTTAGGATTGTCTGTGGCTCAATGGGATAATGCCTTGCACAGGTGATTCTTAGGTTGAGAGTTCAAATCCTGTTTAGAGCATTGTAATCAAACTGAACATGAAATTCTGCCATTGCTCTGCAGCCCACTAACTTCAAGGCTTTGACACAGTATGTCATTAAGGGGAACATCTTTCCTTCATGATTATGTGTCATATTGATATATCTTCTATGTGTCATATTTATATATCTTCCAAATATATGTTATTGACTTTTCAGATTGTTCAGGTGTACTCTTTCAACAAATATCTTAATCTCATTATGAAATGTGTGCTTACAGAAAGGAGAAATGTTCAATAGACTTTTTGACTATGTGAATGTAACATTGCAAAAGGTAGGGAAGACAGTGGCTCAGTGCAATAATGCCTTGAACTTTTTAATCTTACTCTAGGTTATGTGTACAAACCCCAACCAAATTATGAACATCCTCCATGCTACTTTCAACAAACCATTTTCAAGACTTAATCCAATCCGATAGCCGAAATCCGGTAACCGAAATCCGAACCGAAATCTGATAACTGAAATCAGATAACCGAAATCCGATAACCGAAATCCGATCACATTTCTTTTCAACAATTGGGCCCAAACAATCAATATGTAAACTAGAAAGCTATTAGCCTGACGTTGTCATACTCAAATTCTAGTCAGAATATGAATCTGATACTGCTCCATTGGGACGTAATTATGGGGCGTGTTTCAACCAATACAGGGGGCGAATGATAGTAGGGTAGGCCAGTGGTTCTCAAATGGGGGTACGTGAAGGCACACGTACCCGATTGACGCAAAGTGCGTCAACAAACACACCCTTTCTTCTCTGTTACATTGCTCCGCAACTATTCATCGCAGCGAGATGAATCCGTTATTGCGTGACAGAGCAGAAGTGGGGCTTTCCAATGAGACGCACTCGTCTGTATGTTAAAGTATGAAAAATAAAATCATGAAATTAAATTGCATCATATTTACAGTCTATACTTCTCTGCGTTCACCTGTGCACCCATTACTCTCGTTTGAATTACTCGCGAACCCGTGAACGCATAGACATGGAAAGCATATCAGATGAAAGAGGAGACACAGGGCTATCCATTGGCACCAAGTATGTCGATCTTTCTGGCTTATGAAAACAGACGAAGTGACTGCAAAATAATAACGTCATGTACAAAAACCAACGCTGCACACCCATTAGGGCCTACTCTCGTTTGAATTACTCGCGAACCTGTGATTGCATAGATATGCCACGCATGTCAGATGAAAGAGACACAGGGCTATCATTTGATACCAAGTACATCCTTCTGGGTTATAAAACAGACGAAGTGGCAGCAAAATAATAACTTCATATAGCTCGACTTACCTCACGTTTTTGTCTGCTTTTGTGACAAAGCATGTTTATAATCCAACGCTATTGTGTGTTTCTCTATGGCAAATAATGTTCATAATCCGGTTTTGAGATCCTAGCAAATTCCTGCATGGCATCCAATTCAAAGCTCACATAGCATCCCAATTTCTTCGACAAAAAACACCTTTTTTGCCTGCGTTCATGGCAATGCAGTAAAAAGTTGTAGAGAATCATAGGTGCAGACACCATCAGGGGCGCCTTAATACCACCCGAGGCCCCTGGGCTATATGTTTTTTAAGCCCCCCCACCGCAAATATTAATTATGATTAAATGATACCCGGCCCGCGATCTGACCCGACACATAGCGTGCGCTTTTGGTTAATAATATGCAGTGTAGCCTATTATTCAGCCTATGTAAAACCTTTACATAAACAGGAACAGAATGCCCTCGAATCACGTCAGCCTACCCATGACATCGCTTAGGCTATCAAAAAGGCTAGCCTACTGCACGAAAACAAGCGTTGAACTTTTACAACACATGTTGTAGGCTAAGTTAAAAGATGGGTAGGCTACACATATGGACGTTTAAAAGCTTTTCAAAAGTGCGTGTTTGTCGTGTCGGGGGGTTCCCCAGGAGTTTTTTTGAAATTCTGTCTACTTAACACACCAGTTTAACGCAGTTTGGGAGGGACAGAAATACTTTTAGCCTATAACAAGCTGGCTCATGTGACGTGAACATGGCTACCTTATGCATTATCACTACACTACATGGAGACATATCTCACGTTAACAAGGGAGAAAACATAACATAGACTATTATATGTGCGAATGGGTTAGCACAAACTGTTGGTGAACGGAGATGCAGATCACTAATTCATGTCTGCGCCACAGCCCATGTTCTGCGTTCACTCCAATGAGACAAGTGAAATATATGTTTTTAAAGCCGTTTCATTTCCAGGCTATTTGCTACGATATTTACCTGCTATGCCTTCTGTTTTCATGAACAGTTACAGGAATCCACGTCATTCGTTTGTCGTTGCTTCAATCCTACCCACGTTATCTCCAGAGTTTGTATGATAAGTTTGTCAGTCAGTTTCAGCCTCTCCTCTAGCTCCTCTACACCCGTTGGGATTTATTACGTTTTGTTACATTTTGTTACACTTTAGAATTGGAGAAGACAAAGGGGGCCTCTGCATGGATGTAAGAGCAGTACGATGTGCTCAATTATTTAGGCTAGGTGAGTAGGCTAATGACGCTGCGAATACGGACACGCCGTTTATTATTATTGATTATCATTATTATTATTAGGAGGCCCCTCATTGGTCGAGGCCCCTGGGCTGAAGCCCAGGTAAGCCCATGCATTAAGGCGCCAGTGGACACAATAGGCACACCACAGGCTAAACTCGGGTCAAGTCAGGTCAGATCAGTTCTGTCACAGATATGGAGCGCAGAAAGGTCATTTTTAATCACTAAATAAAAAATGGCATTTATTCCTGTAAGGCGCACACCACATATAGTGGGCATCGCTTTCAAATGGTCACTTCAGTCGCGCATTACGAGGCATGAAGCTGCGTGAAGCTTTAGTACCACTTTCAGCCACTGTGCGTCGCTCTGCCACTGTACATCGCTCAGTCAGTAGCCTGACTGCAGCCCCTTCTGAAAAAGCAGGAGGCTACCAAACATAATTGTTACCGAGAGGAATCCCAGCCTACGAATTCAATAACAAAATAAATCATGCATAATTAAACATTACCTCGATTAAGGCTACTTGGGTATGCCTTAAAGGAACCGTATGTAAGAAAAATATTTCAATTAATCATAAAATGGCCCTGATATGTCACTAGACATTAAGAAATCATGTTCATTTCAAATACTTATATCACTGACAACAGTAGTCCGGCCAGGATATTGTCATTTAAAAAGTGAAGTTGCAGCCCTCAACTGATGTTGATGTTGTGTTTTGTCATGTCATGTTGTGTTTTGGCCTGATGCGCCTCCACCTATCTACTAATCACGAAGTCAGTAGTGTTTCGCCATCAGGGTTGGCAACCTCGAGTCAGGGGGGAGGGGGAGGGGATACACCGCTCTTCCGTATTTTGAAAGTGATTGCAGTACCAGTTTTGGCCACAATCTTACATATGGCATAAGGGCAATGCAACTACGCAAATCAAAACAGTGTCTTAATTTGCCCTACTTCTTGACTGCAATGTAGTCAATTGACTGCTTGACATGTCATTTTTATTTTTCTGTACAATAAACAAATACATCTGCTTTATGCCGCAGAATTACATTCATATTTGGCTGACTGCAGACGCGCCACTTCCCTCCCGATATTCCAAGATTAAGATAGTAGCCTATACAAAAAGCATACTATCATAAAAATTCGTTAAAACGAATAGCTATTTGCAATTTGACAAAACACTGGTCCTCATTTTGCGAATGCGAGGACGATATGAGTCTGTTGCATTTAGTTAGATGTCCGAGTCACGCATGTTTGAAAACCACTGGCTCGTAATCACAATAATTATGACCGTCGCGCAACGAAGCGGCGGTCATATAGGTTTAGTCAGATTTTTTTTCTTTTTTTCTTTTTCGCATGTCCAAATTTCCGTCAAGGATTCCCGGGACACTGAAAGACCAGGGTACACGAAACTTGGTGGGCATGTAACCCCACATGGATAGCAAGTTTCGTGGAATTCCGTTCATGGGGGGCCACACAATAAATGAATTTATGTTACTTTACACCAACTGGCCTGTAGGTGGCCGGTGACAGTTTTCTGTGAATATCTCGAGAACCGTAGGGCCTAGGAGGTCCACCTTTTTTTTGTATGTTGGCCTTAAGGGGGCATGTAAACTCATCCCATTACCACTTATTTCATGTATAGCGCCACCTAGTTAAAAATTTAAAAGCAAAAAATTAGGTGTTTTCATCACAATATCTCTGGCTGACATGGTCAAAACTGCACGATATTGAAAGTGTAGGATCATTATGACACCTTCCGAATGCATGCCAAGTTTTGTAAACTTTCGTTCATGGGGGGCCTTACAATAAAATGATTTATGTGTACATTTAGTGACCGTACACCAACAAGGATTCCCGGGGATGTAACCCCACATGGATAGCATGAAACCATCGTTTTTCGTTTTGATCTGTAGCCCCCCCGCTGGACTGGACCCCCCGAAAGGAGGGTAGGGCAGACACAGATTTCTGTGAATATCTTGAGAACCGTAGGGCCTAGGATGACACATACTCACACAGTAGACATATGTACGCATGCATGCACATGCACAAACACACATACGCAGACAAACACACAAGCATGCACACACGCACACACACACACACAAACACACACACACACACACACACATAAACATAAACGTGTGCACGCACACATGCACACAATTCAAGAATTTCTCAGAATTATGAACAGGCAAGATGGGGGTGGGGTTGTATAAAATGAATTTTACATGTGAAATCTATGAACTAATCATGTTTTGGTACTTGTTGTCTAGCAGATAACAGTGAGAATTGAGTGTGGATAATGCAATTTAGTGAGACAGTTAGAATCATATAGGCCTTTCAGCGTGATTTACTTTTTGTGGAAAAAATGTGCTGGACTGGGCAGCGGTCATATTTTGTACCGCTCTGCGGTAGATCTAGTTTAACACACGACAGTTGGTAGCCTACTTCATCATGTCCCCATGCCTACATTTTTGTGAGTAGCATAGAGATCGTTAAAAACAATAAAGTAGCCTATGTCTCTCCGTTTGAGACATCGAAAACTTTTTAATAGGGTAGACTACCGTCGGAGATGCTGACTGGCAAAGGCCTCGGGATAACACATTATCTCCACTATCATCAGTCATGCCCCTTGATCAAAGTGGGGAATTGAATAAAAGTTTGAGAACCACTGGCTTAACAAGTTACCTGCAGTCCAGGGGCCGTATTCACAAAGCCTTTTATCTTACCACTAGGAATACTCCTAAATCGCACTAAAAGATTTTAGCTAGGAGTTTTCTCTTAAAAGTTATTCACAAAGCCTTTCAGACCTACTCTTAGTAAGGAAAAATGACAACTCCTAAACTAAGAGTGAGTCTTCGTTGCTATGGATGACGTCATTACTCATGCACGAGCTTGACTGAAGTGACCACCTTGATTGGCTGATGATTGTAACGTGGGAATAATTCCAAACACCTTCCTTACGATGATGAGTGACAGATGACAGGTCTGAGAATACGTGCGCTACACAAGTAGTGCGAAGGACAGAAGATGATGAATAACTGAATAAAAAGGCCTAGCCTAAATGAATAAAGAGTAAGGCAAAACAAATAGCCTAGTAGCCTAATGAAACATAGGCATACGGATTGATGCAGTAGCCTATCTTTGCAACATTATTAAATTAATCTGTCACCATGCCTACGTTTGTAAAGAGGAGAACATTTTAATCTGATTCACAATTAAACGTTACATTTAATTTACATGTTGACAATGAGTAGTTTTGGTTGTTGTTGGTGGTGTTATTGCATCCCTTCTATGCCTACAATGCAAAATTGTTCCCTCGCTATTGAAAGCTCCTGTTGTCAAGATAATGCATTTCAAAACATCGCGACGTGAAATGCCGCAAAAAAGCTGTTTGTGAATAGGTCTTAGTGAGTTAGGAGTCCTCTTGACTTTTTTTAAGGTGTCCCATACTTAGGTGCTACTTTTAGGTCTAAAATGCTTCGTGAATTACTTTTACTGAAAAAAATTAGGAGTCCTAAAGTTAGGAGTGACACACCTATTATTTTTAGGAGTTGCTCCTAAATTCACCACTTAGGAGCTACTTTTAGCCTTAAAATTCTTTGTGAATACGGCCCCAGAGCAATATTCTGATGATCGGCGATGATATCGGCAAATGTTTGTTTTCCAAAGTAAGAATTTCACTTGACCATGCACCTTCGACAATGAAAAGCTCATTACACTTGTTACTGTTAAACGTAGGCCTAACTGGTATCATTACAAACATTATTCTGTGTCCTAAAACTGGCATATTTTATGGCATTGTGTCATGTAAATTCGTTGCAAAATCTAGAGAAATGTGTGAGGTGGTCAGCGGGGGACAATTGAGACACACATTGGATTGTGTTATTACATGAACATTCCACACATATCCACAGCTGTGGTAGGCCTATCAGGGGCAGGAGGATTACTGTTAGCGCAGGCTTTATATAAAATTCTTCAACAGAAGGCCTCGAATGCAGGCTTGCCCTGTGGTTTGCGCAGCCTACAGTAAATAACAGACCCGCCACAATGTGCGGTATGATGCTTTTTTTACGAGCAATATATTTTTGGTGCCCTACGCACACTGCATGTTCTTAAATAACAGTGATCATCAGTAATATTCGACCATTAATTTGTGTAAATGGGCAAGCGTGACCACCTTGATTGGCTGATGATTGTAACGCGGGCATGATTCCAAACACCTCCCTTACGATGATGAGTGACAGGTGACAGGTCTTAGAATGCGTGCGCTACACAAGGACGGAAGATGATGAATAACTGGGGCCGTAGGCTATTTACAAAGGCTTTTATCTTACCACTAGGAGTAGGCTACTCCTAAATCGCACTAAAAGATTTTAGCTTGGAGTTTTCTCTTAAAAGTTATTCACAAAGCCTTTCAGACAACTCCTAAACTAGGAGTGAGTCTTCGTTGCTATAGATGAAGTCATTACTCATGCACGAGCTTGACTGAAGTGACCACCTTGCTTGGCTGACGATTGTAACGCGGGAATGATTCCAAACACCTCCCTTCCGATGATGAGTGACAGGTGACAGGTCGGAGAATGCGTGCGCTACACAAGTAGTGAGAAGGACGGAAGATAATTAATAACTGAATAAAAAGGCCTAGCCTAAATGAATAAAGAGTAAGGCAAAACAAATAGCCTAGTAGCCTAATGAAACATAGGCCTATGGATTGATACAGTACCTTTGCAACATTATTAAATTAATCCGTCACCATATGCCTAGGCTACGTTTGCAAAGAGGAGAACATTTTAATTTGATTCACAATGAAATGTTACATTTAATTTACATGTTAACAATGAGTAGTTTTGGTTGTTGTTGGGGCGTTATTGCATTCCTTTTATGAATGCAAAATTGTTCCCTCGCGATTGGAAGCTCCTGTTGCCGCATAGCGCATTTCAAAACATTGCAACGTAAAATGCCACAAAAAGCTGTTTATGAATAGGTCTTAGTGAGTTAGGAGTCCTCTCGACTTCTTTTAAGCTGTCCCAGACTTAGGTGCTACTTTTAGGTCTACAATGCTTCGTGAATTACTTTTTGTGAAAAAAAATTAGGAGTGACACGCCCATTATTTTTAGGAGTTGCTCCTAAATTCGCCAGGAGCTACTTTTAGCCTTAAAATTCTTTGTGAATACGGCCCCTGAATAAAAAGGCCTAGCCTAAATGAATCAAGAATAAGGCAAAACAAATAGCCTAGTAACCTAATGAAACATACGGATTGATGTAGTATCTTTGTAACATTATTAAATTATTAAATTAAACTGTTACTATGCCTACGTTTGCAAAAGAGAACATTTTAATTTGATTCACAATAATGTTACATTTAATTTACATTTTGACAATGATTAGCCTAGTGTTAATTTCGTCAGACGAGACGAGAGGAAATATGTTCGTCTACAACCTTTTTTTTCATGACTAAGACGAGACGATGACGAGACGGCAGTAATGTCCTGAAACACTGACTAAGACTATCTTAAGATGCATTATTGTTGACGTAAAAAAAAGACAGAGACTAAAATGTTTTGCATGAAATAAAACTAAGATAAAATCTCTCTTCATTTTTCGTCTACAAAATGAGAAGACAGAATATCTAGCTGTTACGTTTTCAAAATATTCCGAATGAGTTCATACGCAGCTTTCCTGTAGGCTAGTCTACGTGCTGTTGCTGCAACCCCTGTGGCTGCAACACGAAACTACATGGAACAAGAACACTGGAGATTTCTGCCAGAGTTAGCAAGCTAACTACCTAAGCTTTATGCCACAATGCTACATACCCAGAAGTTGAAGCTTCTCTCATACAAATTAACATCCCCAGAATGTCCATAACGAAAATGTTTATCATGTAATGTCAACTATTTAACTAGTTAGACTGATGATGCAAAGTTTGCTAGCAAGTAAGCTAATATGGAAAGTTAAGCTAGCAAGTTAGCTATGGCTAAGATGGAGAGTCTGTTTGGGGAATGTGTTGTGTTTGAAGCATATCGCCATCTAGCGAGGCAGAGTAAAACATTAATACTTTGGCCTATGACAGTGTTTCTCAAACCTTTTCAGTTTCAGGACCACTTAACTAACCCTATCTAAAAAAAAAAAAGATTAGACCTACTTCAACAGTAGCCTATAATTAGTCCACACAATAGGCCTACTGAACCACCTTGCTTATTGTCTTTGTACTTTGCTTATTGTGTGGATTCATACTGTATGATTTAAACTGGCATATCTTAGTTGCAGAACTGTTTTTACATACAAGTTGGTTCAATATTGCAAACAACTCATCTATATTATATTTTACCACGTCTGCTCGCGGACTACTTGGGATACCATTGCGGACCACCAGTGATCCCCGGACCACACTTTGAGAAACACTGGTCTACGAATATGACAGTGGTCCAGTCAAATCATTTACTGTCTATGGTCAAATCCCAGCCGAGCTATAACTGTAGCTCGACTTACCTGTGCATGTAAACATACTGACTGACAAAAAATCAGAATGAGTAATTATAACAGACGAGTAGCCCTGTGGACACACAATATTGTTGGAAAATTGAGATGTGTGAAACACTATTTGACTGAAATGGTAATCAGAAATAATTTGTTATAAAAAAAGACTAAAATGTGTTGACTAAAACTGACTAAGACTAAGATACATTTAGTTTTCTTTTGACTAAAACTAGACTAAAATGACGAGACTTTTAGTCAACTAAAACTTGACTAACAAAAATTATATTTGAATGACTAAATATGACAAAGACTAAAAAGGTCATTTCGTCACAAGACTAAGACTAAGACTAAATTAAAAATAGGTGACAAAATTAACACTAGATTAGCCTAGTTTTGGTTGTTGTTGGTGGCGTTATTGCATGTTAGTTATGCCTACAATGCAAAATTGCTTCCTCAAGATTGGAAGCTCCTGTAGCTGCATAGGATTTCAAAACACGGCAAAATGCAATATAACCATACAAATGCGCTTCCTGCACTCATTTGTTTCAAAAGGAGTAATTTCGGCTTTGTCAGAACTGAAGAGCTGTGGACGGCACGGCATGCCCAATGAAAATAAATTAACGCAACGCAACGCAACACAACACAACACAGACACCGCTTCTCTCGCGTCAGTCACTGACATGAACGAAACACAGAACCCGCTTCTCTCACGGCAGTCACTGACAGTAGCCTAGAATAAATGCATGGGGAAAAACACTTCCCCATGACAAAGACATCGTAAAACACTGAAAGTTAATATTTTGTCACTAGCAACATATCGGAACTCCCCCATTACCGTCGGTCCCGTATTTCCACCGTCTTGCGTGTCACTTAATATCCATTTCTATACAAACCAAGACAGTGGACTCCTAAAGAGACGCAACCACCCACACCATAGGTGTATCTAAATTAGCTATGTACCAAAAATTACATTTTACCGTGACTCAAAGAGCTGTAAACAGTGTTGTAAGGCTGCGTGTACACAACCGCTTGGAGCTCCAGTGGAATTTTAATTTCACGACGAGAATTCTCGGTCTAACCGTCCATGTGCCGTTGAAACGGTGTAAATAGGCGACCCATCAGGCCAGCACTATAACTCTGAGCGTGGTAAACAAAATCGGATATTCCAGGCAGTAAATGCTCCCGTTAAGAACCAAACCATATTTTGTTCAAATCTACACACCTATGGCTACTGAAAAATGTAAGGTTAATTTAGCAAATGTTATTTTGAAGTGTTAAAAAACATCGTTGTTTTAGAATTTCTTAACAAAAGTGGTGATAATTGGGGGTGTTACGATACATCTGTCCTTTGTCAAATGTGTTATGTTCCAAGTAGCCTATGCGTAATTCTGCTGCATAAAGTTGTATGTTTATGACATTCAAGCAAGGAAAACGATGCTTTGAAGACATCTGTTTCGTTGGAAGGGCAAGGGGTAGCAACAGGGCAACACAGAACAGGCCCGAAGGCAGGGTTGTTATGAGAGTATTAAAATGAATAGCCTATTCTACGGCAAGACAGCGGGGGAAAGTTAAAATACGTGATAAACACGGAAAAAGTTGTCATGCATTGTTTCGGTCCCCATGCACAGGGATTATTTGTCATATTATTAATCACATATGATTATTTGTGAAATTGTGCAAACAGGCGCAACACATTTGAAAAGGAAGGACTGGTAGCATGCAAGCTCACGAAAGATTGATTTAAGAACGTTATCACAGTGTGTGGCTGTGGCGCAAAGGAGCGCGGGCGGAAGACATGCGACAATTGGCAAGGGGAGGGTCATGTCTATTTTTAACAATTCTGTCGGAGGGTCATTGAACAATTTCTAGCAGGCAAGGGAGGGTCATGCAACTTTTGACTGAAGCACTCAAAATTCCTCCGGTGGCCCCTTCAATAAACAACGAACAGTCCCTAGATTGCTGCTGGGCTATATGTCTTGGTTCATGTCTGTTAACAACTCATTGCCGTCAAACGCGTAGCCTATCTCGCGGTTGCATCCATTACAAACAAACATGCAATATGAACGTCTGGGATTGGGAAGAGCACTAAATGCTCTACTGAATAAGCACGAAGTCAAACCTTTAAATGAAAAACACTCTTTAATAATCAAAAAAATAAACCGCATAATGAAGTAAACTTGTGACCATCAAAAATCGTTTATCGCCTGCAACTCCGTGATAACAGGACGTAACAGGAAGGCATTTGGCTGAGCAACGGAGGTTAATATGCTCTATATTTTGTCCAAATGATGTCTGTCTATCATCGTTGCACTCGGGAAAAAAACAGAATGTTTAATTTGTCCTGCGTCTCTTCTACGGCTGCAAACGGGATTCACTTGCAGTTAACCAAATATTTCTTTATTAGGGCAGGGCAGGCATATTTCTGGCTATTAAATTATTTCTAAACCAGTCTGCACTGAAGTCTGTGTAGGGTTTTCCAGGCTCCATTTCTTTTTACGAGACACCCTGCTCACTTGAGCCATCTACCGGTTGTTTGGGTTGTTGCAGCGTCTCACTGGGAAAATACAAATTAAAGTCGCGTGATCCCACGCGCGGACCGCGAGTGAAGCTGGCCAAGTCGAAGCACTGCCCACTGTATGTCTGTAAATTGCTCAGCCCCCAGGGAATCCCTCCACCATGGCAATGATATTGCCAGATTCAGGACAGTCTGCCCTACACACACATGAAATGCACGTAAAGCTGTAAAGCTATGTGCTTGCTGTGGTGAGATACATGTCAAAATATAAGAATTTTTATAATACGCTTTTTATATTTTAATTCTTTAAAAATCTAAATAAAATCAAAATACTTTAAAATATTTCAGGAAAATATAAGTTTATAAATTGAATTTTATATTTCAGTAGGCTATTCAATTTCATTATCCTAAAAACCCAGAGCCCCCCCCATACCAGGATGGTTCGACCCAACCTGTCACATGTCACCTGCCATCACCTGTCAATCACTGTCAAAACTCAAACGATGGAGTCGTGGTTGAAGCGTATAGCGGTAATTCTTGTGCGCTGGTTAGGGGGTACTTGGCTGAAAAAAATATTTCACAGGGGGTACATAACTGAAAAAAGGTTGAGAACCACTGGGGTAGACTATTAGGAAAAAACTGATATCCTATATCCCCTCCGTTTTTAAAAATAATTCCGTTGAACACTGATATGCTACAAACATGTTATAAACAACTGGGAAAGGCTGTCCCAAATCCCTCGAACAGGTGGTCAATCAGAGATTTCAAACAAACGAGGGAACAACATGTCACAATGCAACACGCTGTTTTCCCTTGATGAAAGTGAAACCATGAGTTTTCTCACGTCTCAACTTTGACCAAAGTTTTCAGAAATAATCGTTTTCAGTGATAAAACCTCATTGAAATAATATGCATTTTCCATATGGGATCTTAGAAGGCATCTGTCTCCTTCTAGCCACAGCATTTTTGTTGCAAACATAATCAACCTAAGCATGCTCAGATGACGTGATAGACGAGGCGCTGTTGCTCACCTGTCCATCATCGTAAAGCCCGATTTGATTGGTCCGCCCAACTCTGGTGCGAGCATAGTTGCTCCCATGGAGGTATTATATGTAACTGGAGAGAGTGACTAAGTCCCGCCCCCATTCATTTCAATGGCCCATGCTAGGCTAGCTACTTCAGCCAAAAAAGCATGAAATTGACCGCAGCCATCTTTACGAAAATGGCATTTCATGGGTGTTCGTTTCCGGCACCAGCTAGAATTAGCCTATTAGATTCCACGTTACAGACGGAGACAACGTAAGGTACAACGGTATGTCGTTGATGAAGATTGGACATTCCCTCAGAGGAAAAGAAGTTGTTCGGGAACACGCTTCACTTCACCTCATTATAAGCGCAAATTTATTTAATTGGTTGGGATAACATTTTGGGAATGGTGGTAGAAGTTTGCCCTGTCTCTGAAGTCCTAGGTTATTTAATATGATGTTCATATGTGATAATAAACAATGCGAATCAATATTGAGTCACTTTAGGCTACACAAACAATGATTCCTAAATGCTATATTTGGACAGGTTGTAGGCCTATTACGCAATAGGCTATCTAACAAAAATTACTATAATTAAGTAGACATGATGGGATGTAAGAAACTTGTGGATAGCTGGGATTTTTGCTGCATCCAGTGTGAATTTGCAGCTTGTTAAACCTAGGCTACATTTGCAGGCAGATGAAATGAAGCCAACGCAAGTTAAACTTACCGATAGAAGCGCACATCCCTCGGGTATTGTGGTTCGAGCAGGCATTTCAAGAGTCTGCAACTGTTAGTTATTGACGTTCCGTTTTAAATCACTTGGGGAGACAGATTACATGATCCAGGCGTTGCGTTGTCATGGACTACAGGTAGGAATACAGTCTACGTTTTAAAATAGTTGTCATACACAACGCAATGAGTAGGCTAATAATTGGATATAGGTCATTGCTATGCATCTGCTAAAATGTATGGTCATAGTCAGTTGTCAAACCACACATAAGGCAAATAATATCCTGATATGACAACATTTATTTTTTATTTTATTTACCACAAAGTCCGGTATAATACAGCCTAACCATGTAGGCATTAAGACAAGTATCAGTAGCTTAATACAAGTAGTTAGTTGTTTATTTGTCGTCTTCCAGAAATGCGAACCAACGTGGAAGCGTGAGGACGCTCGTGCCCAACACTAAACTCGTGCATGAGCTGTCATCTACCAATCAGCATGTGAAAACTGGTGCTGGAAGTTGCAACCATGTAACGCCATGTTTTCAAAAATGTTGGCGGCCAAATGCCATGCTAAGTGGCTGAAGCTAACCCTTCAAACCCTGGTTGCTCCACAGCAATGCCAGACCGAACTTCCCAACCTCAAATGTTGTGGGCGGGACTAAGTTCAGGCTAGAAAGCTATGCTACCTCATGTTCATTTTGCAAACCTTGAACCCCGTTAATCACCGCTTGCGGTTATATTTGGGGGCCTAGAAGCAAAGCTTTTCCTATTATTATTCCTCTGCCACTGAAGTCTATGGCAGCCCATAGAATGCCTGGCTAAAAAGTGCTGAAATTTAGCAGAAAGTTTTGGGACACTCCACTGACCACTCACGCTTATTTACGGATCTACGGATCTCTAAACCCAGCCATCTAGCGCCACCAAAGGGTCAAAATTTGGCCGAAAATTGAACCGCTGGGTCAAAAGTTATGAAATTTGGTGCACTGATTCAGGACAGTCCCATAATCACTCTCACCAATTTACAGAACTCTATGCCCAACACTCTAGCACCACCAATGGGTTGTAACTGGACCTGCATTCACACATGTGACCATTGAACGGTGTGTCCGATTTTTACAAATCAGGCACTGTTGGAATCCCTGGGCCGACCTGAGTTCAATGACCCCTATTACATCACTTTCTGCCATATTGGACCTCCGCCATATTGGATTTAGTCCAAACTCTTTGTTTCAGCGGTCACAAATTTCATCCAATTTTCACGGAACTTGGCGGAAATGATCTTCAGACTGAGCCACACAAAATATACTTGCCAGATTTTTCCATTTTAAATTTGTGTGTGACAGCCAATCAAATATGGAGACGAAGCTGCCAAACACAAAGTGGATTAACACCTCGGTGACGCTTTGAGTTAACATAACAAAGCTCAACACCATTAGTCAGTACACTGTCCCAATCACTCACAGCAATTTTTATGCATATACATTGGATGCTCTAGCGCCACCACCAGTTCAATGTTGGACATGCGTTCATGCACGTGATCCTTTATTCTTTTCTCTGATTTTCACAACTGAGGTAGTGTCTGAATTCTTGGACCATACTGAGTTCATCGAACCCTATCCCATTACTTTCCGCCAAATTGGATGTCCGCCATATTGGACTTAGCCCAAACTCTACGAAAAGTTTCAGCGGTTACAAATTTCATCCGATATTCACAGAACTTGGCGGAGATGATCTTCAGACTGTGCCGCACAAACGATACTTGTCAGATTTTTTTAATTTCAAGTTTATTTGCCCGTGACAGCCAATCAAAAAAGGCGATGAAGCCACCAAACAGGAAGTGTGAGCTCTTACCTCAGCAAGGCTTTAATGTATGAAGTCCAAACTTGGTACAGGGACTTGTCACCTGATTGAGAGGACGCACTAGGAAATTGGCATCATTTGGCCTCTATAGGGGGCGCTGCAATACAGGAAGTGAGCTTGTATCTCAGCAATGCTTTGATGTACAAAATTCAAACTTGGTATAAGGACTTGTTACCTGATTGTGAGGACACACTAGGAAATTGGCATCATTCAGCCTCTATAGGAGGCGCTCTAATACAGGAAGTGAGCTTGTATATCAGCAACGCTTTGTTGTATTAAGTCCAAACTTGAAACAGGGTCATGGTAGTTGATTTTGAGGACATGCAAGAAAAGTGGTCTCATTTGGCCTCTAGGGGCACTGTAATTAAGAAAGTGAGGTCATATATCTTAGCAACGCTTTGATGTATGAAGTCCAATCTTGGTACAGGGACATGATAGCTGATTGTTAGATTATTGTGTAATTTGCCTATGTGTGGACATTGGTGTGTTTGGCCTATAGGGGCGCTGTAACAAAGTAAATAAATTGATATCTCAGCCTTCTTTATCCAATTGCCATGAAAGTTGCTGTGAGTGCTTGCTTATGCCATGGCAATGCCATTCCTGCTAGTGTACTGCTAGGCCCCCACATTGCTGCTTGCAGCTATATTTATTATATCCCTTACATAAAAAAATATCTGCATTACTTCAAGTGTCAAAACTGCAGTTTTAGAAGAAATATTTGCAGTTCTTATGCAGGAAATACAGTATTTTGGATACAAAAAACTACATTGTACTGCACTGCAGAAATGCAGTATTTTGGAAATACTACTGTACTGCACTGTACTGTAGTATAACTGCACTGCACATTATTTGGTAGTGGAAAATGCTACAGATGCACAAATCTACATAAAACAGATATATTAATTTACTATGACGTGACTAGGGCTAGTTCACAGCATGACATTTGTTGTGCATATTAATAAATTGCAATTATTTTTTATCCATAGCATAGAATATGCTTCAGTCTGTCTACCACATATCGCATCTTTTCTTAATTTGTAGACACGTACATAAACATGTTCTTCCTGTGTGGAATTGACTTTGTTTTGACACAAACTTAACATTCTCATGTCCCCAATCAATATCACAACCAAGCTTGGAATTTCATAATTTTAGGGGCAAGGCCACTTGGCCTTCAGTTGGGCATATTTGGTGGGGGGCACAAAGGCCACACGTCAGGGCACCAAAGCCAAACTTAACTATACAGTTTTCTACATAAAATAGTTGTATTTAGCCTATTCACAGCAGTAGACCTGCATCAATATGAAACATGACAAAAACATGAAACATGACATATTACATAGAATATGATCAATTTTAATATTTACAGATATCTAGACTATATATAACATTTATTTTCTATTTGGTCTGTTGAAATCATGTATTGAACAATTTAAGCACAACTCAGCTTTAAGAAACTCAAATAGCCTATATACATGCTTAGCATTTTGTGATCATTAAGGCTATATTGACAAACTCTTAGTCAGCTGTATATCCTCTGATTTTAATATTTACAGATATCTACGCAATATTTGTAACATTTGTTTTGTATTTGGTCTGTTATGAAATAATGTACTGAACAATTTAAACACATTGTGACTGTGAAATGTAAAGCCCAAAGTTGGAGACATGCATGTGGAAATTTGCTGAAAATTCAAAACTGGATTACTCTGGAATGGCTGACTGTACAGGGGAATGCTTTACACCGGTAGGAGTTCATTCCACCGAGATGAATGGGTAGGGAGATGGGCGCAGAACTGTATGTAAAATAATATGATTAAACTAAAGTTACTTTTCTCGTGAACCGTTTACCACAGCAACTAGGGGCTAACATCGTTAAAAAGCTGAGAACTTTTTTAACGATGAAAAATACCTCCATCTATTACAATTCAGCAACATTGTAGATGGGGCATTTAAAATAGTGTCCCTCACCCCCTGTGAACAGTCTAATACACTGCATGACCTCCCAAAGTGCTTCAGTTTCTGCGGTTGATGATGCCACAGACGCCCATTCAACTGGGTCAACAAGTCTACCCTGACCGGTAATTGGCTGGGTGGCCACGTCAAGAGTGCCTTGAGAAGGTAAAACCAAGGGCTGTGGACGTGATATGGTGCATTCAGAAGCACTGGCTGGTTGGTCATCTCTATTTGCTGGAGTGTCTGCCAAAGTAACAGAAACGGTGGGAATGCATATAGCATTTAGCCACTGGTTCGCCCTGCAGCGAAAACCACCTCAGACAGTGAGTCAAACAGATCCACCTCTGCTTGCCCATAGGTGCTCCAGATCATCTGAACAACCTCCTCATTCAGACATTACTCCCCCATATTACATTGAGATAACACCTGACTATTTAAAAGATTTAATAACCCACTGCTGTCCGGCTCGGCCCCTCAGATCCTTCAGCCTGGGACTTTTAGTTGAGGGACAAGGGACAAGACATCGGCAACACAGGGTTTGTCCCGGGCACTTGAATCGCCGTCAGACATAGCAGGTGTGCATCTGCCCACAGCCAAATATGTCTGGTGGGGCTGTTCAACACTGGCTCCCCTTGGTAGTTGACATGGTAGACTGTTGATGTGTTGCCGGAATGAATCAGAAAATGTTTGTGTTCCAAATGTTCTCTGAAGTGCTGCAGTGTAAGGCAGGCTGCACACAGCTCCAGATAATTTATGTGGTAGGTCTGAAGCCTGCCTTGCCACACACTGTGTACTCCCTGGTGATTCCAAACCCCAGCTCCATGCTGGCTGGCGTCTGTGGTGATGACCTCCCTCCTTGCTAGGGGTGGCCTCAGTGGAACCCCCCTGAGGGGAAAAGACCTCAGCATCCACTGGTCTAGAGAGGCAGCACTCTTGGGGGGACAGTCATTAGCACCCGTTTTTGTGTTTGGGCTGAAAGCCTCATGGTCCTCAGCCGGTATTAGAAGGGCCGGAGATGTAGCCTCCCCAGTGTGCCAACATGCCTGCCAGGCGTAGCAGCATGCCATACCGCACAGTCTGGCTTGATCTTACACGTGTCACCACTCCCAATGTATTCCGAACTCTTTCCTGAGTGAGGCCTGCTTGTTTGGTGTTTGATTCTAATAGGATACCTATGAAGTCTATAGACTGGGAAGGTTTCCATTTGCTCTTTGTGAAGTTCAATGCCAGACCAAGAGCTGAAACATGGTGGAGTAGTGTCCGAGCATTTAAACCATCCAGGTTTGGTGACCCCGCGTAAAGCAGCCAGTCATCCAGGTAAGGGAGAACACAGATGCCCTGGCGGTGTAAGAGCAAAGCCTAGTGACAGAGCCTCGTGTATGCATTTGGTGAATACCCAGGGTCCAATGATAGCCCAAAGGGTAGCACCTTGAACTAGAATGAGTGGCCTTCAAAGTGGAAACGAAGGAAGAGACGGTGTGGAGGAGCAATGGGTATATGTAAGTGTCCCTCAGATCTCTAATGAACCAGTCTCCTGGTTCCACTAAATGGACACTAAAATACACAAAAGGGCAGCTGTTTGAGGTTTAGACGCCGCCAGTCTAATGAAGTAGGTGGAGAACATGCCCCAAGGGTCTATCTCCTTGATAGCATTCTTGTCTAGGAGCAAATCCCAGAGTTCAGAGGGAGCTGGTAGCGAAATTGAAGGCGGTAGCCATTTGCAAGGGTGTTGAGGACCTATGGGTTTGATGTTCTGGATCCCCATCACTTTAGCTGTTGAGGAGTGAAACACCTTGCCGCCGGCTGTGCACCTTCAGTCTCGCACCTCTGTATGTAGGTGTGTAGGTTTGGGAGGGCGGCCATGAGCAGCCTGCTCTGTCCTAGGAAAGGAGCCCTCCTCGTTGAGCAAAGCTGTGCTCCCACTTTTCTCCTATATGGTTGTTGGTTGGCAGCTGGTGTACAGTGGGTACTACTTCAAATTGTGCAGCTTCACACGTGACTCTCACGTGACCTCAAGCGTGAATCATGAATTTATTTATATTTCCCAGAGTGAAGCTGCAATGACCCAAACAACCACCAGGTAGCACTTGTGACCAGGGTTAGGAACATCCACTTTTGCCGCTTTGAGTCTATTCGCACCAGTATCCTACAATATGGACCATATTCTGCACATAATTGTATTTAGCCTACCCTAGCCTAAACATGCCATTAGCCACGGCCACAGGACGTGAGGTAATTGGGATTTTGTGCGTTGTGGACATGATCAATTTTAACATACTCCTCCTAGACGGTTTATCCAATTCATGTCAGGTTGGTATACATGATGGCAAGATGCTCCTGATTCTAAATTGTGAAGTTTTCTTTGATATGTTGTAATTTGATGAAATGGCAAAATGATTCATTTTAATACCCTTCCACATAAACAATAAATGTGTCTTAATTCACCATGCATGGCTTGAAATGTTTTATACTTCACAGGTCATTGAATACCATGGTAATGATAATATTCACACACCCATAATGCATATTTGGCATAGCGCCACCCACTGGCATCAGAAAGAATGACAAATATAGCCACAAGCGGCAATGGCGGGCCTGAGCACCTGAGGGCCGCAACCCGTGACATTTCGGAATCCAACAAAGCACCGACGTGGTGCGTTTGTGAAATTTACATATTTGATGCGTGGTATCCACTGGTGTCACCAGGCAACAGCAATAATAAACAACAATGTCAATTCAATCAATAGCCTAATAAAATAAACAATGAAAATGAGGTTAAAAGCAATAATAAACAATAATGTCCATTCAATCAATATTATAAAAACAATGACATGGTAAAACTACATTAAGGAGAATATCAATAATAAACAATAATGTCAAACTAGAAAATGCAATTCCAGGGAATTACCGTTGCATGTAAATGCAAAAAAGCTGCTGTGTATAACATTATATTACTTACAGTATGATTATTCAGATTACATAGTCTTACAGTATTCTTGAAAACCACTTACTTGGTTAGATGTTAGCTTAGAGTATATGACAGTCAGTAAAAATAAATTGTCAATTCAATATTGATCAACATTCTTTGTTTTAATACAGCAGAATAATACTCAGAATACACTAATGAACACTTACCAATGTAAGCTTGAAGTAAAATCACAGTTGTGTATATTATATATACAGAACTTGATAATGCCAATCATATTATCCTAAGACAGATCTATTTATCAGTGGTAACTCTGAACTGGCAGCAACAGCTAGAGGCCTCAGTTAATGGTATTAGGTCAAATTTGATGGTGATATATACACTGAAGAATAAAAGAGTCAGCCCTTCAGATGATCAGTTTTAGACAGAACTTATGTTAGAATCTTTTTTTTCACACACCACAGCTCAGGTCTAAAAAGAGAGGTCTAACAGCAGTGATGTAGTACTCGAGTCCGGTCTCGAGACCGATTTCTGCTTTCTCGGACTCGACTCAGACTTGTTCCTTCAAAGACTCGGTCTTGACTCGGTCTCGGACCACAGTGGGAGGAGAAGGACTCGTAATTTCAAACCGAGTCCTCGAGACCAACACATTTTTTTATGTTCATATAAAAAAAAAAAAATCAAAATGAAATTTCACGGTAGCCACGTCTTTGCCCCTTGTTGGCCTTGGTGTCCCCTTCTTTCAATATTCTGCTTTGCGTCCGTTTAATATCCGTAAAATAATCTTAGCATCACAGCGCAAACTAATTCAGTCTTACACAGTGGAGAAAATGACAGCACATGGCAAGACAGAAAGTGCGTCCAAATTCACCCATTCTTCTCAGTTGATATTCTCGCAATCGCTAAGCCTACTCATCACACAGGCACATGTATCACATCACATGAAAGAGCTTTTTCTCAGCTTTTAAACAATGTTAGCCGCTAATTGCTGTGGTGAACGGTTCGCGAGAAAAGTAAATAATATAATTAAATTTAATCATAACGTCTACATAAGGTGCTACACCCATCTCCCTACCCATTCATCTTGGTGGAATACTTCACGAACCCTTTGTTCAACACATGACAAACCATATATCAGAATAAACAGCAGACCTTACCGAACACAGAGGTGTAAAGCAGTCCCTGGTACAGTAAGCCGTTCCAGAGTATTCCGGTTAAATTAAAAATGCTGCAAGGTCTACACTCCAACTTTGGTCTTTAGGTTTCAAAATGTGTTTAAATCGTTCTTCATGATTTCATTACAGGCCAAATACAAAATAAATGTTACAAATATTGCCTAGATATAGGTAAATATTAAAATCAGAGGATATACAGCTGAGTAAGAGTTTGTGAAAGGAGTCTTAATGATCAAAAAATGCTAAGCATGCATCTAGGTTGCATCAGTTTCTTAAAGCTGAGCTGTGCTTAAATTGTTCAATACATCATTCCATAACAGGCCAAATATAAAATAAATATAAATATTAAATATAGCCTAGACATCTAAATATTAGATGATCAGATGATTTACAGTTCTATGTAATATGTCATGTTTCATGTTTTTGTAATGTTTCATACAGTGATTCAGGTATACTGCTGTGAATAGGCTAAATACAACTTTGATTATTTTTATAGCCTACTACTGTATAGTTAACTTTGGCCTTGGTGCCCTGACATGTGGCCTTTGTGCCCCCCACCAAATATGCCCAACTGAAGGCCAAGTGGCCTTGCCCATAAAATGGTGAAATTCCAAGCCTGGGCCTAACTGTTGATTATTAATTGGGGTGATATTAAATCATGAATATGAAAACTGACATGTTTTTATGGTCTTGGTCTCAACTCGGTCTCGACTCCTAAAGGACTCGTTCTCGACTCGGACTTGCTTCCTCAAAGACTCGGTCTTGACTCGGACTCGACTGTATTTGAAAACCAACGGACTCGGTCTCGACCCTTCAAAGACTCGGTCTTGTCTCGGACTCGGCATATGCGGTCTCATCCCCATCACTATCTAACAGCACAGCTATGTTTCACAGATTTTACAGCACAGGTATGCAGGGTTCCCGCGGGGTCTTAAAAGTCTTAAAAAGCCTAAAATTCAGAACTTTAAATTTAAGGCCTTAAAACGTCTTAAAAACGGCTGCTCAGAACATTGGTTCAGTGTGTTGTAGTTCTTTCTGGGGGATATTGGTGTTGGTACGTAGCCTACGCAGTGATAAATCTACAAATCCTGTGATAAATGCAATACCTGCTCGGGGATTAACGCGCACATTTTCAGCATGATGACTCACGTGTAATACCACGCAGCAACACAAATATAAACAACAATGGAGGGAGGAAAGAGATGCGCATTTTAGCTATACAGTCATTACTTTGAGTTTGTGTCCGCTAAACATGATAACATTAAGGTACGTTGTACACTCTGTACTGGTGACAAAGTGCTGTCTAGCTACACATCCCAAGTCTCCAGAAGTTCTGGGAGTCTCCCGATAGCGACTTCCTGGCGCCCGCAAATTAGACAAAATCTCCCGGAATCTAGAACGAACAAGACCGGGAATTCAAATCGCGTGTGCATCTGAGTTTAGCATGCACACGACGAAGAGGGAGAGAGAGAGGGGTGGTGCGTGTGTTCCTGAAGCGCAACCAAGACAGAGCATCCTGGCCTGTTTTGCTAAATCAACCAATACATTTTCAGTGTAGGTGGGCTTTTATCTTTTTTCTCCCGAACTAAATTAATCAGTTCAGTGTGTCTACAGGAGCGTCATGGCAGAGTCAGTGGCCTCCAAAAAGGAACATTTAAGACCCATTTCACATCAGACTACACAAAAGTGTACCCTTGTCTCATAAGAGTAAAACATAATGAGTCTTGCACACTGCACTGTTTGTAGCATTGCCCATGGCTGCAAAAGACTTGTTGAGGTGAGTTTAACAAGTGTCATTTAATTTGCTATTATTCAGGCCTAGATGGGTAGTTGCCAAGGCTACATGAAAAGCCTTTTCTTTGCAAACACCGCTTTTGAAAATGAAAAGCCCAAACTACCAAAATCTACATATTTTATCATCACAATTTCTATCTATAGGCCTTCCTTATTTGGTGTACTGACTAGACATTATTGCACAAACATCTGAATTTCAGTATCTAAGTAGGCTAAAGGGCAGGTTTGGATGTCTGCTATACATTGTTGACATTACTGTTAAAATGCATTTCCAATTGGCAAAACCGGTTGTCATTTTTATGTTGAGGTGGGGGGGGGGGTGTTGTCGGCAGCTGCTGAAAGTAACTAATAAAGTAACTTGTAATCTAACTCAGTTACTTTACTGATTACTTGATTTTAAAAGTAACTAAGTAACTTTTAACTTTTAAAAGTAAAAGTTACGTTTTAAAGGAGTAATCAGATTACTTTTCCAAGGTAACTGTGGCAACACTGGCTAGATCACAGCGATGTCTGCTGTTTGTTACAAGTGGTACCCAGCTCCAGGTACGAGGCTCGCTGCAAACTTTGCAAAAAAACTATTCAATTAGGGACTCTGGGTGTGAAGGCGCTGGAGTCACAAGCGAGAGCATGCAGAGAAACATAAGCTAGCCACAAAATACAAACTGTTTATCAGCACTAGCCGCTAACATCATTCGAAAGCTCCGGTTTCGCTCTTTCAAGTGACGTCTGTGCTACTTGTACGAGATAAGTACTCCGTGAGCAATTCAACAGAGAATAATGGAAGTGAATTTGGACGCATATTAATACTATATATTTTTAGGAGGGCTTTTGATCATCTTTGGGTGGTTTCAGCTCCCCCAAAATACTGTAAGCCTAACGACATCCTTGACAAGGCTCATACACATACCGCACCCACACACATTCTCATGCAAACACACACACACCAGAGTTTCCGCTACAAAAAAATGGTGAGGTTTCTTTTTTCGGACATTTTGGTGATATGCCGGTCAAATATCTATTATCGCTTCTTAGTCAAATTGAGGAAAACTGGAGACAGGCTATGTAGCTTAAAGAATGACATAATCAGGCTGTATAGAATGCAACGTGTTCATTAGCCTAACTTAAACATGCCTAACAAGATCTAGCCAGTATCTATGTTTTCATGGACAGCAAGAGTCCACTAAGTTTGTTGTTTTAAAAAGGCTACGTTGTTTGTTGCTGCTACCCACGTTATCTCCAGTGACTGTTTAACTTGCACAGATGCGCACACACAAGAATGAGCGCTCACACCACTACCCCCTAAGATATGCCTCTTTATTTGATAACAATAAATGAAGAAATGTTGATTATTCTGGGAAATGTTTAATTTCTTTTTCTTTCGGCCCACGGTTCAATGATGAGCGGACCAGCAATCTCCTCGTCGAGGAGGCCCTAACCCTGCAGATTATAGACAGAGAAAGCATAGGCCTACTGTATGCTTTGGGTAAAGAACACAGTTGCATGTCCAGTGTACACGGAAAATGACAGTGTCTTGGAGCGGCCGCACCCCCGCAACTCCACTTCCAACGTCACTGATTCCGACAGATAGGCCTACGCCCGACACTTCTGCTTTTTATCTGGGGGTGGTGGAGTTGACCGGACAGGCTTCAGACGTTAACAATTTATTATCATCCATCGCGTCTGGCCTCTGAAAAAACTTTTAAGGCTAGTCTGCCTGGGCCTGGCCATGTTTGAACCGCCTCACTCATTTGTTCGTTGTTTAACATGGACATTTTAAGCGTGCGCTTCCTATTTGAAATGCAGCATAGGCTATGCGTGTTGTTTAATAGCCTACTTTTCAAGAGCCTGTTCATTTAAAAACATAGCCAGAGGACGTATAATATAGGCTTACATATTAAGGCTTATTCTCAAATTCAGATTGCGTTAGGGGACGGGATTATTAGCCAATTTCAATCGGACAATTTGACCGGAGAGATTTATTTTGTCGGACATTTCATTTATTTTCCGGCCAATGTCCGGTAATTACCGGACAACGGAAACCCTGACACACACACACACACACACGCAGACAAGTGCAGAGTGTCCACCCAAAACACACTTTCACACCCAGTTTCAACTCCAGTCTCATTTTTGACTTCCTTGATGAAATCTATTCTATTTGAGGGCTAGTTTGTTTTAGATTATTTTCATTTTGGGTTTAAGGTTTAGGGCATTTGGTACGTGACACGGATATTTTTCCTTGAGTAGCCTATACTACAAGTGAGCAATGCAAAAATCAGTTGGGTTGTAGATGTTGGGTGTGGAAGGTTACTACTTTGATTGCTTTATCTGTAAATTTAATTAATCCTTTTTCAACGACTTTTCAATGATTTTTTCAGAATTTCTTTGATTTGAATATTTTTTGGTAATGCGTCGTGTAGGTCTTAAATTTCAATCTTTATGGTCTTAAAATGTCTTAAAAAGGTCTTTAATTTGACTTACTGAAACCTGCAAGAACCCTGGGTATGATTAAAGGTATGAATGGTTGACAAATATGATTCACAGGTATACATGTTCCATTTAGTTAGTGAGTATAGTCCTCACACAACAATATATCTCAGAATGTCTCAGTGTAGATCTCAGATAAGTCTCAGTATGGTTAAATGGTATGTGCAGATATGTTGAGATATGGTCACATGTTTGTAAGAATGTATGTTAGTAGGTATGTTGTGATAGCAATAATTTTACGGTTAAAATTAATAATAATTTAATTGCCATGTGGCCCTTCTTGGTTTAAAACAAAGACACCCTCCCCTCCCCCAATCAAATGCTAATGTAGTGGTTCAAGGGCTATCAGGTATACAGGACAAAGGATTTTACCTTGATATAATGTATCCATGTGTCATGAAATGTAAATGTATTCATGTCTGGTATCATTGTGATAGTCTCAGTACAAGGATTGTAATTTTGGATTTAGACTTGGACTTAGACTATGGAGAACTGAGAGAGAGAGGGTGATCCAACAGAGGCCATGGCCTGCGCTAAGCCTACATAGACGATAGACCATTTTTTGTACCCTCTCTGCTTGTAACAGAATAAACTTCATTCCTGAGTTTTTCCTGAAGTTTGCCAGTCTAAGATTAATATTAAGTAATTATTCACCACAATTACTTTCAGTTGCTAGCAACATTGTCAGAGATGTATGGTTGACAGGTGTGCACACAGACAGGCACACACGTAATGTCATACACGGTCATCACCACTGGTCTGGTCTGGAACCCTAAAAGGCAAAAGCAAACAAGTTTAACAGTTATACCAAAACAAGGAATGTCTGCAATTGTACAATTGTTCAATACAACTAAGGTATTTAAGTGAAGTTGTTACATTACATTAGGCTGACACATTATAACCTAACAACTAACATGGTAAACAGTTTAAGCTTTTTAAACAATTCTCTCAACAATTCTAGGACAATTAAAAAAAAAAAGGTAGAGTAGGCCTACAATACAATTGTTGCACCATCAAGCTACTGGTAGTTAAATACTAGCCTATAATATTAAATTGCAAACAAAGCAGAATTCTGTGTTTTATTGTTTTCAGTTTTAGTACAGGTGATAGCTAATCATATTTTTTTTAAATATACAACGTAAACAGCTTAGAAAACTTTGCAGGCAAAGGGTCTGTTGTTGCTGTTGATAATCATATGAGTAAGGACGGATCATTCTGATACTAAGTATCTTGATAACCAACTGCTATAACTTAAACAGCTTGCTAGGTCTGTCAGCCACATTTTTTCCTACAGATTACGATGTACTACAACTGGAAAGTCTGATTCACGTGCCAGGCTACACTTTAATTTATAGACCAGAACAATGCAGAAATGAGTAGGCCAAGTAAACATTGTAGCCTATGTTGACAACACAAACATTATAGCTCAACTTCTGTTGTGTGTTTTAACAAGACTTTAGTCGTATTGTTCATTTCCTAGCAGTAGCCTATTCATGGCTTTCATACGGTCCCTTTCCACAGGAGTATTAATAAAGCACCAATGCATTCATAATCTAGGTGCTTGATTGTCTGTTGAAAGGGACCTGATGAAACCCATCAATAGACGAACTATAGTATACCGTGATAGTGTTTACTTATTGTAGGCTACGTAAGAATCAGGAGTGTAGAATGAAACGTAGCCTGGCCTATTTGATACACAAACAAACGGTGTACAACGTTAAACATTTGTTAAAATAAAAACAGGAGCATATATTTGTTAACTTTAACTAAAATGTGAACAGTAGAAGCTATAACGTTATGACCATCAAACAAGTAACGTTAGCTAACGTTATTCATGCCATGAATGAAACCCATGATGGGTTTCATCAGGTCCCTTCACACAGCCTAGCCCTAGGCTATAATCAAGCACCACGAAGTCTGCATTCATAATCTATTCTAGGGAAAGTGACCTGATGTTGAATAGAACCAGAGCCTAGTATCTGTAGGCCTACTTCTCTGGTTTACTTTAACGTTCTAGTTAAAACGCTCCTGGTAGGTAGGCCTAATGAACAAATGTAACGTTAGTGCATTACATTTTGTTAGCTATCGAAACCTACAGCTAATCGTCACTGTAAAGTTGACGACATATTAACGTTGATTAACAGTGGGTTTCCTTACATAATACATATCAACGTAGCAAGGTGCTAACGTCAACTATTTCACTAACGTTAACGTTACCTAACGTTATAACGTTAGTTTAGTTATTTGTGACCCATCATTTCATACACGCTTAGCATAATGTTTGACGACATAAATGACTCAAATACCAAAAACCGGAACACTTACCTTGTCTGTAATTAGAGAAATGTGCCTCTGAAGAAGAGTTTTACGAGCAAATAAAGTGACCAAGGCACAGCAGGCGAAGACGTTCAGAAGATTCACAGCTCCAGGGCCAGCGGTAGCTCACGTTCAACTGTTGATTGCTTTCAGCTGGAGGTCACGTCATAATGCTAAAAGTTGCCGCCACGGCGGTCAATGTTAAGTCAATGGGAATTTATTGCGCTTTTATTGTAAATATCTCAAAAAGTATAAAGTTCACAAATGTGAAAAATACATTGGACAAATCTCCGTTACAAGACCTTTGTAGGAGTGTTTGAATGACGTCAAACGGTTCAGTGGTTTTAGAGCCTTTGAACGTCAAAGTTGGTCGGAAGAAGAATAATAATAAGAAGAACAGCGATAATAGTCCATTGCATTTACATGCAATGCAATTAATCAACAGCCTAATGGAAATAAAACAATATTATACAAACCATAACGCATAAGTGCTTAAAGAACTAAGTGCATGTTGAACAGGAATGTCTTTAGACCCCTCTTAAATGACCCAAAACTACCACAGGAACGGAGAGCACTGGGCTCATTCCACCAACATGAAACCACTTGCAATGCTTGCAATCATCACAGGTGACACATAGGAATGCATGGTTATATTTGTAAACAGAACATTTTTTAGATGTTATCATACAGCTAACGCACTGCAACCTGGGATATTTCATTAATTCATTAACCCTGTTTATTCTCCATTGACCACCCGCATACATGTTACAGTATATCACTACAGATATTGACTCATGTATTTCAGAAGTAAAGTTCCAGAGATATGAACACATGCATGTTTGTCTCTCTATCAGTGCATTTCCACAAAGTTAGCCAGAGATGCACTATTAAATACACATGTTCACATGCATGTGCTTCAAGATTTGAAGGATCATATGGATAGTGGTTGATAAGTGGTTGAAAATTAATTTTAATTGGAACTAAGACTCTGTTGAAAGGTATAATGGTATGATAACATGGACTTACACATACACTACACCATGGGTTTTTTTTGGAGGGGGGGGCTATTGGGTGGGCCCGAGAAATTTGGATTCCCGTCTCAAACGGCTCACTGTAATGTTATTAACTCTATGTTATTAACTCTTGAGAAGTACAGTGACTGTCTTTGGATATTAAACAGGCTACTTAGACTTTGGAAATAATGTTTTAAACCCTGCCATGCACGCAAGTGTAGACGCGAACGTGTAAACGTATAGTGGAAATTGCAGTAAATGAAGTGAAGTTGACAACGAAACGGCGTGTTGTTTATTCATTCATACAAAAAACTGTTAAAACGAACATGATGCCGCCCGTGATAGGCTATCAACAATCAAGGTGCGCTTCATTAAAGAGACAGCTTCCCTATAACACAAAACGAGATAATACATTGACGTGTCGTGCGGAATGCATCTCAGATCGTAGCATAACTCACAACACAGAACACACTTACCGTAAGTAAGTAAGGGGATACATGTCAATAATACAGTATGGTGAATTATGTCCATAGTGTCCATTACAGTATACTATAGCCTAATGGAAATGCAGATACAGTATAGCAGGGGTCTCAAACTCAAATAAGCTGGGGGCCAATTCTGCCAACGTCATCTGATTGGAGGGCCGGCTATTTCTGAAAATGCAATATTCTTTTTTTCAAATACCACACACAACTGCAAACAGAAAGTGCAAGTGTTTTTATCTAGTTTTAGACACCTGTGCTAGCAACCTTATAAATAAAATAATGATAAAATAAATATTAATACAAATTATAAAACAAATGAAAAGCATAAAAACGGGTATGTGTGTGTTTCACACCAAATAAAAATATGTTCCTCTCATAACTTTTTTAAACCTGGCAAACTATAGGCGTCAGGGTTAAGAAAGCAACACCATTGGATTTTTATATCAAAATTTCAAAAGGCCATGGCTTGAAAATGGTCAGAGATAAAGTCCTACTGTAAATGTAAAAATCTTTGAGTAAAACAAAAGTTTATGAAGGGGTCAATTTACCCATCTAATTTGCCACTGGATGGCAAGCACCTCAAATTATGCACCTTTCAGTAAATACTGGATGAACATATTTGAGCAGGTTTACTTTCCTTTTTTCATATTACCCACATAACAAATTAACAGGAAAACACCTAAGATGTATACCAACACCTAAGATGTATATGGTTTCTAAACCACAAGGCCTAATAAAGTATTCTGGTCAAATCAGTTCCTATCGCGGGTAATTAGAAGTTCGCATCATATTGCGGGTGACTTTAGAGCCCTATTTCTACTAGCCCTGCTGTCTGTACCACGTCCACTACGGACACTATCATCACGATTACAACTGCAACCTCCAAGCTATGTTGGGCAGAGGGTCGAAATAAGCATGGTATGCTTAGTGGACACCGTCGTATCCACGCAGACGCACCTCCATTCAATAGACGATCGATCGATCATAATCTCCAAAAGGATATTCTCCTTCAGATTTAGAATAGGTGAATAGCATAGCCTACCTAAGACTTCATCACATGTAAACGTTTTTCAACATTTGGTGTAGGCCTATTTCTGCTTAAATGTATGCAACACTATGGCCTGCATCGCTTCCGCGTCATTACAAATGCACGTCTTTGTGTTTCTTGCGTGTAATACAAGTATTTCCTGAAAACTTTCTTGGCGATTTTGGGTTTGAATGAAGCTCTGGATGTCTAGCACATAGTGGAGCAGAGTACAAATGAGATTTGTCACCGTACTTGGAACTATCGTCTATTTTAATCAGTATCGTTGTTTGTCGCAATTAAAAATAGTCTCAAGGGCCGGATTACATTATTATTTTGACATACGGCGCGGGCCGGAATTGGGCCGGACGCGGGCCGGATTTGGCCCGCGGGCCGGGTGTTTGAGACCCCTGCAGTATAGTATTACAGACAGTATACTATAGCCCAGGGGTCGGCAACCTTTGTGACATGGAGTGCCAGTTTGAAAATTTCTTCTCATCTGTGTGCCATTATCAACAATAACGCAAAGTTAAATTATGACACAAAATACAAAAACATTTCCAATTTACCTGGAATTTTATTCTCAACAATAACAGTATCTGTATTCTTAACAAAATAGCCACAACAACATTTCAAAGACTGAAAAACAGCTAGCCTACACATTGAAACTAAATAAATACCGCAGCATCACTTAATCCAGCTGTTTGCTGAGCTCTGACATTCTCAGCCATTTCATCAATACGTCACTGAACACTTCTAGCTGACGTGGGAATGTCCTTTATTCGTAACTTGATGGTTTCTTTATTTGGCAAGCTTTAAAAAAGAGCATCTGAGCAACTGAGAAACGCCTCCTTAATAAATTCGCCATCCATAAACGGCTTCCCATGCTTCGCAATGCAATGCACAATGCGATAGCTTGCTTCTGTCCCGTGATCTTTAGCAGTGGTAAAAACCTTGGAGGAGCTAGCTTGTTTTCCATATCTGGAGCAAGTTTAATTGACTCTACTTTGTCTGCTTGATCTTTGAAGGTCTTCTCGTGCTTCGTCTCATAATGACGCTTAACACTTGACGTTCTGTACACACCATTCTCACAGCATAAAGTGCACACAGCACGGTCCTTCACAAATACACAAAACCAAACTCTAGTGTCCTTTTCAGCAGCCAGCGTTGCCATTGTTCACAATATCATGCTCTGTCATTCATTCATATGTCAGCAAGAAGACAGCGGACAGTGTGTTTGGTCACGTCACACACTTTGATCTGAAATTTGCGCTCCTGCAACTTAACTGACGCAAATCCACGCAGTGGTGTCCTCTGGGTCCTAGTGCCGGCAGTCAAACGCTCACAGACACAGCGAGGCAGATACTTTTATTTTTAATACGGGACAGATAAAATGAGTATCGTAATAATACTGAGGTGCCAGCGTGTCAGTGTTTATTCCACGGCGTGCCACCCGTGGCACTCGTACCATAGGTTGCCGACCCCTGCTATAGCCTAATCGAAATCCAGATACAGTATAGTATTACAGACAGTTAACTATAGCCTAATGGAAATGCAGATACTTATATGCTTAGATTGTTAATACATGTTTTTAAACAGTTTACTTTCTAATAACTAAATAAATCTTCTAACAAAAGTAGGCTGATATATGGATGACATTTGTTTTATGCTTTGTCCCTTCAGTTGAGTTCAAAATAAAATGGACACAACAATAACACACCTTATTTTTTTAATTAGTCGTTTAGATTAGTCGACTAATCGGAAAATTTGTTGAAAGATTAGAAAAAATTACAGTGGGTCCCATTTAGAAGTGGCCACTTCATTCACGCTTTCTGTGATTCACGCAGCTGCGTGAAATGTATTACAACTTATAACGTACAACTTACAACGTATTACTTGGTTGTTTAGGTCATTGCAGCTTCACTGGGGAAATATAAATAAAAGACGTGTGATTCACACGTGAAACCGGACAATTCCAAGTGGTACCCACTGTAGTCGTTAGTGGCAGCACTAAACCTGGGTCCCCATGGGCCAGTTGCGGCAGTTTGTTTACTATTGTAAATAGTTACAAATTGTAACATTTCTGATTATTCTGTTTTCATTTGCCACAGGTTTATTTTCTATATGATGAAGAGGTGGAGGAAGAGGAACCTCCTCCACCCCCTCCCCCAGAACCTGTTGTTAAGGTTAATGATCACCCACACAAATTTAAAGACCACTACTGCAAGAAGCCCAAGTTCTGTGATGTTTGTGCCCGAATGATTGTTTGTAAGTTTTTTCTGACTAATATTACAATGTTTTTTAAAAATAAATAAATAGCCTACAACTCTAATAAGTCTTGTTTGAACATCAAGGATTGTAACTTACAGGCTCTTGTACATTTTATATAACTGGCACAGACACTCCTCAGGATGAGAATTGCGTTGACCATTAAAGGTTTAAACATGTAACATTGAATGTAAGGTAAAACTCAGGTAGGTCAATATACTGTAACAAAGTAACACAAGAATAAACTAGAAAATGTAATTCCGAGGAATTACCAGTGCATGAAAATGCAAAAGTTGTGATGTAAAATATCATGTATAGTTAAAATAG
Organism: Alosa alosa; assembly: GCF_017589495.1. Classification (NCBI taxonomy): domain Eukaryota; kingdom Metazoa; phylum Chordata; class Actinopteri; order Clupeiformes; family Clupeidae; genus Alosa; species Alosa alosa. The sequence continues at coordinate 1,806,458 of NC_063192.1, read as the reverse complement.
ATAATGCAGAGATGGTTACTAAGGTGATGCTAGGATAGACATGGTGGTTACAAAGCTTAATAAAAGTTGATAGTTTAAAAGTAGACAGTTTAAAAGTTGAATGTAGATAAAGTGGTTGATAGACTGATAGTTTAATGAAATTTGATAGGCAAATAGTTTAATGGATGTTGATTGGCAGATAGTTTAATGGATGTTGATAGAGAGATAGTTTAATGGCTATGTATAGGTAGATAGTGGACAATAACTGACAGTTAGAGTGGCTGAAGTTCATTTTTTTAACTAATATTGCTAATTAGCTAACTATGCTAACAGTGTGCTAAAAGTGAGCTACAAAGTTAACTATGCTAACAATTTAAACAAGCTAACTGTAGCTAACTTAGCTAATCTTTGCTAGCAGTTATGCTAACTTTGTTAACTAGCTAACTAGCTAGTGAGGACTTATTTTGAAACAGTTGTGTGCAGAGGAAACAGTTGGCGGGAGTCATAGTTGATGATAACTGATAGTTGGAATAGCTGAACAGTTAAAAATTGAATAGTTTAAATGGTTAAATGATTTAATAGGAAATTATTGTAGTGCAGACTTTTATTTTGAAACAGTTGTGGGCAGAGGAAACAGTTGAACAGGATCTGTACCCTGATACAGAATAGATAGTTTAAAAGTTGAATGTAGATAGTGTAATGGATGTTGATAGACATGAAGTTTATTGGATGTTGAAAGGCAGATTGTTTAACCCTTAAGAACGTAGGTTTTATTTAAACCAACTTACTCCACTGGGTGAGTTTTTTTGGGCTGCGTCACTAGCGTTCTACACTGACATTCTATAGTCATTATTAGGTGGCCTACAATCTATGCAGTGTTAGCATGGCCTGATCTGTTTTATTTCACGTGAACATTGCAAAGTACCACACACACACATGCTTTCATCATGTGATCACATGTGTTGCATGCATGCACCTGATTACGCAAATGAAGTCGCGCTGACAACGTGTTACAATTGTCACAAGGATAACAGGACACACGAATATCTCTGCTCTTACCTCAGACGGATGTTCAATGACCACATCAGAGTCGTCATTAGATGTAAAAATAACCCTGATCTCTTCATCAGTAAGCTGACGCCTTTTCAAATGTGCCATGACTAATATTATCGATAAAATTGTATAGCGTCTGTAAATACTACGATTGTTTTCTGAATGAATGAACTTCGAGTTGCCGGTGTTATACGGTAAGTGGCTTTCATGTTAACTGGCTGGACTGTTTACTTTGCCTCTGGAGTTAACGTAACCGCCCCCTTCTCTTGCAGGTGTGTTCAGCTGATAATTTAGCCTCCGATACCTGGCCGCAGATTCGTCTGTTTAACTGAAGTTCAAATAGACATGTTTGTGATGCTCCACTTTGTTGTTTAATAAAGCTTTACAACACGATGTGTCGGCGTTGGAAGTGTCAGGTTGTCTGTAGTAGGCTAGGCTACATGCGCTGGACCGTGAATATGCCACCAAATGAATAAAACTAAATAAACTCCACGTGGGTCTCGAACCACTACTAAATTAAACTGGTTGCATGATAACCAGACATTTACCTGCTTGCGCCACTAACGAAGCTGACACAACCTAGAGAAATTGGCCATACTTATTTACTAGCCTTACAAGTAAAATAGGTCAAAGTCAAAGTCAGCTTTATTGTCAATTTCTTCACATGTTCCAGACATACAAAAAGATCGAAATTACGTTTCTCACTATCCCACGGTGAAGACAAGACATATTTTACCAATTTAAGTCCACAGACAAACATAACATTCAAGTAAACAAAAAAATAAAAAAATTGTGCATAGACAGTCAATAAAATACTAGTGCAAAGTCAGGCCAATAAAAGGCTTGGGTAGTTCTGTTTGACCTAAGTAAGAAAGAAAGTGGCATAGTGGTGCAAGTTATGTAAGAGCAGCAGAAGTGTTGTGTTTTCAGGACAACAACAACAAGTTGTAAAGTGTGCAAGTGGAGTAGTGCAGGCGGCCATTGTGGGTCCAATGTCCAGGATGTTATGTAGCTGAGGGTGGAGGGGGGAGAGAGTTCAGCAACCTTACAGCTTGGTGTATGAAGCTGTTGGTGAGTCTGGAAGTGCGGGAGCGCAGGCTTCTGTACCTCTTCCCAGAGGGCAGTAGATCAAACAGATTGTGAGCGGGGTGACTTGCATCACTCACAATTTTGGTCGCCTTGCGGGTGAGGTGGGTGGTGTAAATGTCCTTCAGAGAGGGGAGTGAAGCACCAATAATCCTTCCAGTCATCTAGTATGTTATTGTGTTTATAGCAGGTTAACACAGTGGATCATGGTAACTGGCTACTGTGTTATCTTGCTGCATTGCCCAAGCCATTTAGACCTTAAAAGTATAGCCTAGGCTTAATGGTTTTTACGTTTCACTGACTGCTGGTCAGGCTGCCCGCGGCCACCTAGTCTATCTTCAGCCTAAATTGAGGAAGCATTGCTTGTCTAAAAATGTATACATTTAAAAAACTGTGAATGGCGAGGATTGAACCCGTAGGCTAGACTAAAAAACATTGTCAACGCATCAACCTGTTGAGCCACATGCAACTTATCACTTGATAAGAAATAAATTATTAAAATATATATAAATCCAATACATTTCAAACCTATGTTAACATGTCAAAATACGAACGTAAATAGCCTAGGCCTACGTATCTTGATATTTGATATTACATATCTTTTGTGATATGTAGGCTAACATTTTGTGTAAAATGAAGACATAGACTTCTCCGTTACATTGTGCGTTTCAATGCGTGTTTCACGTTCGTTGTGATATGCATCAGGTTAATATGCAGATTATAGTTCTAGTTTTGTCATTCGAGTTCGAATCTCATAGTTGAACTTTTTTATTTTATTTATTTGCTGGCGTTCATAATAAGACACTTCAAGTAGAGGCGGCCACAGCCTGGCAGCAGTCAGTGAAACGTTTGTAAACTGAATCATGATAGGCTACTTTGGGCAACATTGCAAGATAACACAGTAGTCAGTCACCATAATCCGCTGTGTTAACCTGCTAAACACAATAACATACTAGGTGACCTCATTTACTAGTAGGCCTAGTATTACCAATTTCGCTGTGAAGTGTCAACTGGTCAGTGGTGCAAGCATGTTGGTGTCAGGTTATCATGCAAGCAGTTTAATTTAGTAGTGGTTCGAGACCCACGTGGAGTTGAGTGGAGTTACTTTATTTATTTGGTGGAATATTCATGGTCCAGCGCATGTAGCCTACTACAGACAACCTGACACTTCCAACGCCGACACATCGTGTTGTAAAGCTTTATTAAACAACAAAGTGGAGCATCACAAACATTTCTATTTGAACTTCAGTTAAACAGACGAATCTGCGGCCAGGTATCGGAGGCTAAATCATCAGCTGAACACATCTGCAAAAGAAGGGGGCGGTTACGTTAACTCCAGAGGCAAAGTAAACAGTCCAGCCAGTTAACATGAAAGCCAGTTACTGTATAACACCGGTCGCTGTAATGTTTTGCATTGACGGACTTGATGGATGCACTGCTATTGCGCAAATAAAGCTGTGATTATAATGGGACAAGATAAAGATGTATGCACATTTCTTGTGCGAGTTTTAATGTCATGAATGTAGCAAACTATGTTTCCTGAGTTACTCAAAACTACATAGCTCGTGAATGAACAATGTTTGTTTCCAGCATTCCGTACATTTCGCGGTCATTTTGATTTTCATCTTATCAGTGGCCATGAGATTTGACTAAACACTGAATAACATCATCATTTTAATTTAAAAAAATCACTAATTTTGCTTGTTTTATTGTGCTTGGTGTAATGACTGACATTCAGAAATATGGCAATAAATGGCAGTGAAGCTAGCACCATTTGTAGCCACCAAGGCTGCAGGCGAATTCCCGGAAGGAGAAGAATCGACGTAGGCTGGAGGGACCACCTCTCTGCTAACTCCCATAGAAGTCCATTCATTCTAGGATTTTTTTGAAATACCATAACTTCATATAACATATATCCTGTGCCGGTATTGTAGCTTCTGTGTAATCCACATAAACACTACAAAGGCAAAACAGACTCCACTACCTCGTCCGTAACGTTGGTTACCCGTAAGAAGAATGGTTAGCTTGTTCGGTTGGAGGGAAGCTAGCTTTGACGTAATCTCTTCACCGTAGGGAGATAACCGTATTGTTTGGATAAGAAGCTCAGTCCACCTTACTATGACGGTAACTCATAAGCAAACCCTAGCATACACCTAATCGCATGTTAAGGTAAAGCATTACACAGAGGCAACCTAATAATAATAAAAAAGTAAACCTAATTTTTAAAAACGCACTAATCATTACAGAGGTTTTCGATGGATTGACCGTAGGTCGGAAAAGTGGAAAGAAGATTAGCTTCAAGGCTATAACTTTTTGTTTTGTTGACTGTTTTGAAGATGATCATGTATGGTAGCTTCAACATTAACACGACTTGGTGAGGATGATATTAATAATAATACATAAATAAATGTTTAACTTTGATGACTTTGAAGGCGAAGGAAGTGTGAGAAGAATTTCTGTGTATCTATCATATGAGTTACAAGATTCAGTTCGATGGCTAACGTCACGAAGTTAAGTGTGAGTCTGCGCAGTACTGGGGGGACCAACTGAAAAATCGTTCTATTTGACTCAGTGCCCTCCTGTTGAAAACGACGGAGTCTGTTCGTCCATTTCTTTTACTGTCTATGGTAGCCACCTGAAAGTAAACTTCTTCCCAATACTTGCCACTTCCGTGGATTTTGTCATGTATAGCCCGACCACACAATCATAATATAAACTAGATCTGCAAAATGTGGACATAACAAAATGGTAGTGGCACAGTGATTTGCGAGAGACCATCTTTGACTTTGAGAATGTACAATGTCAGCCCATGTTAGCAGCAATAACAATTGCTTATAAGTTAGTAACAGTTAGTAACAATGGGTTACCACAAGTGGTAGTCCATTGTTAAGCAGCAATTAGAATACTTATGTAGCAACATTCCAAACACATAAGTGTGACGGTACGCTTTTACGGATAGTTAACGGCCGTCCCACCAGTGTGACGGTACGTTCTTAAGGGTTAATGGATGTTGATAGGTAGTTTAATGGGTGTATGAGTGAATGGTTTGAAGAAAATGGATGGATAAAAAGTTGGATGGAATGTGCCTTATACTGTATCCTTGTAGAATGGAGAGTAAGTATAAGTATATATATCCTTTTGATCCCGTGAGGGAAATTTGGTCTCTGCATTTATCCCAATCCTTGAATTAGTGAAACACACTCAGCACACAGTGTACACACAGTGAGGTGAAGCACACACTAACCCCAGCGCAGTGAGCTGCCTGCAACAACAGCGGCGCTCGGGGAGCAGTGAGGGGTTAGGTGCCTTGCTCAAGGGCACTTCAGCCGCTTCCTACTGGTCAGGGTTCAAACCGGCAACCCTCCAAGCCCGAAGCGCTAACCAGTAGGCCACGGCTGCCCATAAGGCTGCCCATAAGGCCCATGAGAGGCACAGAGACAGTTGGCCTAGTTGAGCAGAAAGCAGTTGATACAAGTGCAGTCAGCTTAATTGACTCTTTGAGGGGGCCTAGTTGAGCAGCTGGCTCAATTGTCAGTATCTGCGGAATCATTTTATGGAAGCAAACTGCATACAGGGAGCCTTAATTGTTGATGTCGAACATGATAATCATCCACACATCTTGCATTTTTCAGTGCTGCCAAAACTCTGCTACCCCCTCAGTCTCTGGTCCCACGTGCTGTGCTGTGTAAGAGGGGTAGTAAAGCGAAGAAAGCCAATGTGTGCTACTTTTACTGATATATTTAACGATACATGCATTAGGCCTACTAACCCAAACAATGTCAAACTTGGCACTGCACATAGTCTAGTGAGTGTTTGGGAATGATAACCAGGAACAACAACTTCAGGTAAATAACATAAACATATGTTTACAAACAAGCAGTAACTATTAGAACTACAAGAATGACAAGATAACAGTATAACAAAGATCAACAAAATACTTTAACATGATGAACAAAGCATCAATTCATATTAACATTCACACATATAAACAATTAAAACATTAGAAGAAATTCAATACATTGAACAACCATACAGCATATAATTCGATACAATATATAATTATCGATATCATTTGCCCTACACATAAGGTGATCCACTAACGCCGCATTCACACCAGATCCGTGGTGTGTGTGTTGTCACAGCTGTTGCGTGTGTGTGTGTGTGTGTGTGTGTGTCCATCTAAGCCTAGCAGACGATGAGGTGTAAATGCTACTGGAGTTGGTGTCCCTGTCTGTGTTAGAAGGATAGGCAAAGTGTATGCTTTCTACCTGACATGGGACTTGACCAAGCTCAAAATAAAGACATTGTCAAATAAGAAAATTATAAATTGAATTACAAATCTAACCAAACTATTAAATTAGAAATTGAATTACAAATCTAACCAAACTATTTTTACTATAATCCTTGTCATTATTGTTATAAGCAACACTCTTATCACAACCAGAAATGTGCATGGGCAAACACACACACACACACACACACACACAAACATGCGTATCCAGCTGAGGATGATGGGAGATTACTCTCCTCCTCTAGCACATCATTGTCTTCCTCTTCATCCAGAAACTACCCATCCATGTCCCATGTCCATGCCATCGTGGTCCTTGGGGTCATGTTTGCCATCAGCAGTCGGCTGCTTTCACCTCAGTTGCACGTACTTCTCTCCCTCCATGTAAATTAACAAATAAATCACAGGTCTGATAGTGAATAGGTTGTTTAGTTTTATTTTACATTACTTCCACATAATCTTAATCACCACCAACTATGACTCTTTTCACTAAAAGTATTATTGTCATTAACATTAGTCTCAGAGCTCACTAATTGGTATTGCCTTGGCTAAACCATACATAGCATACCAGCTTACAAGCAAACATTGAGTCATGAGTCAGGACATATGACAGAAAACATCTAAACAGTGTATGCATACACATACACACCGTGCATAGGCTACTGCAGTTGCGTAAAGACAAAACACCCCCTTTAGACCAGTGGTTTTCAAAGTGGGGGCCGGGGCCCCCTGGGGGGGGGCGCGCGAGGGGGTGCCAGGGGGGCCTCAGCAAGTTGTATACAAAATAATAATTTGTCGCATATCTGAACATTATATTTTCCATGATAATGACTGGGAATAATAGTAAAGTGATAGCTCTCATATAGCAGAAAGCCCCTAATGCAATTTTTACACACTGTATGTTCCATCGCGAAGTGCTTGTGGCTAAAGTAATTATTAGGATTAGCTTAATGTATTTTTACATTTGCCTTAGTATTGTCGATGGGTTTAATAAAGGGGGTCCTTGGCCAGAACCTAGTGGTATTTGGGGGGCCTTGTTGTGGAAAAGTTTGGGAACCCCTGCCTTAGACAATAGTTCTAATGTGTCGACGAGTAGGCTTGGGTGTATGAGCTCCCATCATAGTTAGCCACCCAAAAACCTCTTAATCGTAGCAGCCAACCTTACAGCCTAAAAGCTAAACAATACTAAGACACAATCATAACAAATTTTCAGTCGTGTATTCATGAAAACAGCAGTCAATGAATAAAATCCTTACGTTACACCATCGGTGATCAACACAGAGTTCACGTCGGTAACGTAACATTAACGCTGTCATTCATGTCAGATGTTTCTATCTAACTTGGCTACAAACAACTGTAAATTGTGCTATACATATTACGAAGGAATAAAAGGTTTATTTGACAATAAAATACCGATTGGGTGTACTTGACATAAAGTTGGCAGTCATGAAGCACGGGAGTGAACTTTATCGCGACTATGGGTCAAGGACATGTTGCAGCCTCTCCTGATGCTAACGTTACCTGACTTAGCTAGTTTTCTATCAGATGACAAGCAAGCAACATCGTTCAAAATAGAACAAATCGTTAAAGTGTCAGTCCTAGTAGGTCTGTAATCTTGGTTGACATATAGTAACCCCCCAAAAAGACTGAAAATAATGAGTTTACTAAAGATTACGCTGTGCTAAAATACCAGCTGTCGTATCAGCTGAACTGAACACACACAAGCATTATGTTACGGCCATGCATTCAAGGTGTAATTACCAGCAAAAATAACTTTTAAAAACGATTTTGAAGTAATAACATGGATAACAAGTAATAATAACATAAAAAGACTTGTTTTTACCTCAGATGATCCAGTAGTTTCTCCTTTAGACGACGTCAAGATCAACGATGCATAGTGCTTCCTGCTGTTTTTCCTCTAGTGGAGGGAGACTTCAACTCTTGATTTTTCCTTCACGTAGTAAAAGAAATTCGCGCCACAAATCCCTTAACCAATCATATCGCCAGAAAGCCTACGATGTGACGTTTTTGAGGAAGTTTTCATTGATAAAATTGGTTGGGGCAGAGCCCGTCTACGGAGAGCCTCTCCACTCTCTATTAATCCCATACAAACCGAATTTGGCTGCAGTTCACCAGAGTTCACCTAGATGGCGATCGCGGGCGAGTCCAAAATACATGGGGTCCTATGGAGCTACATGGCTACATTTATTGTTTTCACCTATTTAACAACTGAAACCCTCAGATTTTATTTTATTTTTCGCAAAATGGATATGGATTATCAATCAAAAATGAAATAATCCGGGAGTCATGTCCTTTCTTTTTCTTACAGGTTGGGTCGGTGTTGCCCATAACACACTAGCATTGATGCTATGCTATGCTATGATCATGCTAATGAATGACGCCATTGACACGTTTGAAAGGCTTTTTAGAACAATTAAGTGACTTTAAAAAATATAATACTCAACCAAGTGTATTGTCTTTGCCTCCCCTTTCGAATACAATATTCAAACTACTTGAAAAAAAAATGTATCCAGAGAAAAGTGGATTTTGAGGGGTACAGCTCCATAGACCTCCATTCATTCTGGACTCGCCCGCGAGCGCCCCTAGATGCAGTACCACACCGGAAGCGTTCCGAGAGTGAAGGTTCTCCCCTTATTAGACATTCTCTGGTTGGGGTATGGCCAAGGGGGCAGGCGAACGTTCGGAGAGCGTAGACACTATGGCGGATCTGAGGCTAAATAGTAGACCAGTTCACCTAGCCATCCCCATTGAAGCCCATTCAATTTTGGCGCCACTTTGACATCAAATAACGTTACAGCTGAAGCGTTTTAAGCCTTTATATGAACTTTTTCTGTTTCCGGAGTAATACAACATTGTGCGATTAACGTCATAACCTCATAACTGACTTACAGACTGAGTAATAAACTTTTTTCCGAAATCAATGCTAAAGTGACGTAATAAGCATACAGCCAGAATGGGTGAAAGCGCCAAGACAGGAGCAAAATAACCGTGATTCTCTGGATAAGAACGAAAAGCATCGGAGCACAACATTTCAGAAGTTTTGATGGATTGACAGTAGCCTAGGCTATGAATGTGGTGAGTGGTGTTTATATTAAATCACATTTATCTACGAACAACTAGGACATTTAGAACAGTAATGTAGACATGGTGGTAACGAAGTAAGTGGCTACATACCCAATCTCTCGGTGCAGCCGTCACAAGAGTTACACAAGTCAGACTACGTGCCTACGTTACATTTACGTCCCCTGAGCCTGCGCAGAAAGCCTCGTCGACCAACAGGAAACGGTTGAAATTTGCTTCACCCGCCTCAATTGACGTCTACGTGATGACTCTGTCTATATCTTTTACTGTCTATGGGTATGGCAGAGTTATTAGACTAAACGTCATGGGTACTGGGGTACAGAAATTAGAGCGTGCGGTCTGCAAAGGGTTAACTCAGGAGTTACAAGTGGTTAGTTAATGATATTTTGTGAGCTTATCTAAAGTGAGGACTTTCTATGCCTTGCAACACATTTTCATATGAGTTGTAAAGATTACATTCATTAATTTAGCAGACAAGCGACGTACACATGTCAATTAAATTGAAGCCCATTGACATAATAGTGAAAGCCGGGAATTGAACCCCCAACTTCTCAGGCTACTGCATGTTAGTCCAGCTCCTTATCCACTACACTACCTTGGCCCAGATAGAAACCTCTACAACTATGCAAGAGTTTCTGTTTTCTTCTACTATACATTGTTATTAAACATCTGTAAACTATTATTAAATGCTGTATTCTTCATTTGTAAAGCATTATTCCTACATTAATTCTCATCTGTAAATCATGTTTACACACAGTTAAAAATGGTTTGTTCATAGTAAACGCGCATATCTATATTATATTTTTGAATTGACTATAATTCCAATGGGCAGAGGTAGTGTAGTGGATAGGGAGCCAGGTTAACATGCAGTAACCCATAAAGTTGGGGGTTCAAACCCCAGTGTCCACCAATGTGGCCTTGCCCTTTAATTTCATTGACATGTGTAAGTCGCTTTGGGTGAAAGTGTCGGCTAAATGAATAAATGCAAGTGTAAACTTTATAATTCATTTGTAAATGTGTTGCAAGGCATAACACGTCCTCACTTTAGATGAGCTCACAAAATATCATTAACTAACCACTTGTAACTCCTGAGTTAATTATTAATTATAGTATAAGGAAGTGGTTTATAAAATATGTATCCTCACCCTAACTAATCATTAGTGCACGTGGATGTAACAACTGTTAAATAATGGAAATATTACTTAATCAAAAACATATTATTGCATCATTTTACTATTTTAGTTCTAATTTACTATGAACAAACTATTTATAACTGTGTGAACAAATGCTTTACTGATGATAAATTAGAAATTACTAATGATGAACAAACCATTAACTAATAAGTAACAAAGGCTTAATAAATGATTAATTGTGTGTAGTCATTATAAAGTGTTACCGACGGGTGAGTTAATAACAGCTGTCATAAACTGCACATAAAGCATTCATGATGCATAATGTTTTTTTCTGAGTGGGACCTACAAAGGGTTAAACAATACCTTTCAAATACAACCTCAAAAAACAATTTGTCAAGATCTTATTTTTTAACCTAATTTCTATAGTAGATGAATGAGAGAGATGGACAATTTTGTGTTCTCCTCAGTAAAAAAAAAAACAGAATCAATTTATCACCTTTGGTTCAGAAGTTATGATCAATTTACTCATGACTGCAAGTTGCCGTAACGAGTAGAATTTTAAAAGAGTAGAATGTTTTCATTCCCCGATTTGACATCTGACCCAAAAATACACAGATATAATGGTCATGTAACAGAAATAAGATGTTTTACCATCTAAGCAAGATGCATACAGTAGCTACATATGGGATGTCTTAGTATACTCTGAAGCAGTATAAGCTCTGAAGCTGCTGGTCTTTCAAAGAGGGGAAGCTCATTTTCGGCCTACATCATAAATAATTGTCCATTTATTTATACGTAAATTCTGCCCTACGTTCCTTTTCAAGAAAATGCTCTGTAACCCTGTCGTACCAACTAGACGTCTTTTCCAGTGACTTGACCAATGTCCTCTCAGTGGCTAGCAGAGCTAGGCTGCTTAAACGGACTTGAGCCGCTTTAAACAGGAGAAGCTCCTTTCTACACCTGCAGATGTAGCTCCAATTGTTGCCACTAATGAGTGAACTCCCTGAAATTCCCCTTGTTGGTTGATTCACTACTCATCATGTCCGATAAATGACAGCTCCTGCCGGCCAAGCAAGGATGTCACATCAATAAGGCGGTTTAGGAAGGCCCTGTTTTGTTCGACTGCTTCATTAGGTTTAGCCACTTAAATGCGAGCACCTTCATTGATTGCATGCTCAATCCTGATCCTGCCCATACAACTTAGTCTTGCACATGCACTCACATGTTCATTGCTCGTTTCATGCCTTTTATATGCCCTGTCAAAGTTAGACAGATCTCCAAACCCCACCTTTGACCAAATGTAACACATCCGTGAGATGGTTTCATCAAGAGGCATGGCCAGCAGTACATTTTCTTTGTCACAGGACTTCCAATCAGCCAGCTAACTTATCCAATGAGAGATACTAGAGATACTAACTTATACCATGTTCATACCAGGAGAGCTGAAAAGACCTGTTACTTTTCCCTATGTTTTGCACTAAATCAATCTCATGTGTTGATTTAGTGGCAAATGGCTTCACCAAAATCAGGTCGACAATATTAGCATTGTTTGCCATTGTGTGCCGTTTGCTAGCTGGCTAGTTTACTTCTACGACACTAGCCTAGCCTACTGTATGAATGAATGAATGAATGAAAGAATGATATAACAACAATATTAAACTCAAAGGAGGAAATGTGGGAATTGGGTTGAACTGAAACAAGGAATGTGGTGTATAAGTGTATGAAATGTACGATGGAAATTGGCTAGCAATTTCGACAAGCAAATACGAAGAAAAAGGTTGCAGCAGTTTGTCTTGTCTTTCGACTACACTTGCAAAATCTGCGATGGGACTGAGCTTGAATAGCTTCGGCGACTTTTTACAGTACAAAATTGCTGTCAATCAAAAGGAGATGCAGTCTTTCGAACAGACCCTCCAATCATCACGCAGAAGCCCGGAGTCCAGGCCAGCCCACTCCTCCATTCGCCCCCAGAGATGCTGAGCGTCTGTGGGCGGGACATAATCGCAGCATTTATCCAATGACCGTCTAGTTTCTGTTCAAAGCAGCCCAGTTGAAGTCCATGGACGCCAAGCTTCAACAGGGAAATGCTGATTCTGAACGAACACTCGTCTTCGAGATGAACGTGTTCTAACGCATTTTTGGTCAATAAAATCTTAACACAATAGTACATAGTATTTCACCATTCTTTTTTTTGACATTTTAGGGGAAGCCTATCACGATCGGCAATTGCAAGGGAGACTGCAAGGGAAGCTCCCCAATTACCACAAGCTCGAGCTTCCCTTGTAGTCTTAAAGAAATTGTGTCTGTTCTGAAGAGCAAAAATCAATTGTTGGAAGGAAAGAGAAAAGCTAAAGTACAGACTAGCTGATGATGACTGCTTCTCCATGTGCTTCATTTACCATTTACTATTTCTGAAATTTCAGAGGTGGATAAACCGCATTTACTTGCGGTTAGCCTCCACTACATCCCTGGTCTCAAACAATTACATAACCAGGATTAATAACTTCAGGTAAATGACATAAACATTTAGTAGAGTAGAGAGTAGAGTAGAGTAGAGTAGAGTATCATTTATTAATCCCAAGGGAAATTAAGGTGTCCAGTAGTATAAATACAGAATAAAAAAAAAACACAAAGACATTACACACATCATTGCACATATATTCACCGTACAGCACATGCTTACATACATCTAGCCAAAGTCAAATCTCTCACACACACACACACACACAACACACACATACACAACACACACACACACACAGCTGTGGTTGTGATGAGAAGAAAAGAGTGGTTCATCACATGTGCCATGGCTGAGTGGTACATAGCAAAGAGCAGCTAAAAGTCAATAACTGGAAAAAGTGTTCAAAGTGACCAGGTGTCTCAAAGTGTCACTATGCATTTACAAACAAGCAGTAACTATTAAGTATAAGTATACATACTCTTTTGATCCCGTGAGGGAAAGTTGGTCTCTGCATTTATCCCAATCCGTGAATTAGTGAAACACACTCAGCACACTGTGAACACACAGTGAGGTGAAGCACACACTAATCCTGGCGCAGCGGCGCTCAGGTGCGCCAGGATTAGCGCTGGTCGGAGTTCGAACCAGCAACCCTCCGTTTACAAGTCCGAAGTGCTAACCAGTAGGCCACAGCAGCCCCAAATATTAGATCTACAAGAATGACAAGACAGCAGTATAACAAAGATCGCCAAAATACTTTAACATGGTTGACAAAACATCAATTCATATTAGCACTACTGCTTGTTTATAAATCAGTAAATGGAGCAGGACGTAAATATCAGACATGCTTCAGCAGTTATCACCTTCTAGACCTCCCAGATCATAGGAGAAAAACGGTTAGTAAAACCTGCTGTCAGAACTAAACATGAAGCAGCTTTTAGCTGCTTTGCGCTTCAGCTCTGTTACCAACGTTTGGATGACATCAAAAACGGCGCCAACTGTAGGCAGTTTAAATCTAGACTAAAGACCAAACTGTTCTCAGATGCCTTCTGCTAACTGCACTGAGTTAAAGATTCTGAATCTGTCTTTTAATTATTCTACCTTGTCTTTTATGTTTTATTTAAATTATTCTTTATTTTTAAATGCTTTTACCTTGTGTGTTTTTTTTTTTTTTATTATTATGATTTTTACTTTTTAAACATTCTTTGACAATTGCCCTTCTATGCTTGTACATGCTATTACTGTTTGCTTTTGTTTATGTAAAGCACATTGAATGACCTCTGTGTATAAAATGCGCTATATAAATCAACTTGACTTGACTATCAATTTCACTGAATATATTATTCCATACTGTCCATCTTTCCCTCAGTGAACAACAAGTTTTGCATTCGATGCAAAAACTGCAAGACCAGTATTCATCATCAATGTCAGTCCTACGTGGAGTTCCAAAGATGCTTTGGAAAAATTGTAAGTTATTCCTTTATTCTTGATATTCAGAAAAAGAAAGATTTGTTTTACATTTACTGTTTGTCCATGTAGCCTCCTGGATTTAGAAGAGCTTACAGCTCACCACTATATGACCAGGAGATAAATAACCCAGGTAAGCATTGTCAAAACTTACATTGTAATGATATTTTTGCGTGTGGATACATGCCTGTGATTTCTTGATTATGTGTGTTCTAGGCCAGTCACACCGTTCTGATCCTGTGTTTGACACCTTGCGTGTGGGCGTTATTATGGCCAACAAAGAGCGCAAAAAGAATTCCGAGGACAAAAAAAATGTAAGGGGTATCATTCAATGGAAAAAACTGTTCCTACCTAGATCCCTGCTGTTAGAGGTACTTGAGTACTGTCGACAAGGAAAAATTAATTTAAAAAAATGGTTCAACATTGATGTAGCTGTCACGCTAGTGGCAAGAATGGCTAGGCAGCTACAAAGCTACCATGTGGGGGCAGAAGCTAACGTCAAAGTAGACCACTTGTTGTGCTACTGAAGAGGTTCAGTATACATTACAAGAGGTGTGCAACATCGACAGGAGCCTTACAAAGATGGGAAAGATAGCAAAGAAACTGTATCAAAGTTATAACTGTATCAGCAACCAAAGAAAACAGAGGTATATGATTGACTGCTTGTGCTAATAAACAATTTATACCCCTGCTGAAAAAAACAGCTAGAAACCAGCTTATGCTGGTATGGTTATGGTTATGGGATTTTGCAGATGCCTTTGTCCAAAGCAACACACAAATACAAAAACATAATATTTAAAATTTAACAGGGAACAGATTAGAATGTTGGTCAAACTATAATAAGGAAAATAGCAATAATAAACAACAATGTCAATTAAATCAATAGCCTAATAAAATAAGCAATGAAAAAAGGGAAAAAGCAATAATAAACAATAATGTCCATTCAATTGGTAGCTGGATTTAGCTTGTTTTAGCTGCTCTTTGCTGATTTACTTCCAGATCTTGCGGGTCTTTGCTGGTGTAACTGGTTGGGCCACCAGGTGGACATGCTGGCAAAACAAAAAATGTTTTAGCCTAAAAGACGTATGACATCGCTTAGAGCACCTTTAATAACTGAGTTAACAGAGATCACTACTATTAGTGTAGTGATTCAATCTCAACAACTTTAAAGTCTCATCAGTTTTTTTTCCCTCTAAAAGATGATGATGATAATGGAAGAGGAAGATGCACAACAACCAAAGGAAGAGGAGGAGGGTGAGGAAAGTAAGTAGGTCTACTGCTTAGGTGTGGACAGGCATTGGACAGGCTTTTGTACTGTAAGTACAGATGGGAACTTGTGGGACTGAAAATGGAAGTTGCATTAAGGGGGATGTATAACTCACATGAGAAATGGGTATTTTATTCAGTTGATTATTTTAATACCAGATGTTATACACACACCTAGTTATCATTATCAAAATGTATGTAGGGCCTATAGTAGCTACATACAGAACCATTAGTGCATTTGCGGGCACTATGAGGCTGTGCTTTGGTGTTGCTTGCTGTTGCTATAGCAACACCAAGATTTGGCTTAGCAACACTAAGGTTACCAGAGGTTTTTTTTTTCTTTTAAGAATGAAAGAAAGAATTAAATGAAAGAATGAAAAGTGTGTGATACAATGTTATAAATATAATGATAGTGTTGTGATAATTGTATTTGTATTTGAATATGACACTGTGCCAACGTCTTGCTCATCTCATCTGCATGCAATTATTGTCATCGCCTTCTAAACATGGTGCCGCTACTGGCACAAATCAAACTTCACTCGTGTTGATGAATACACAAAGCTCAGATGAAGGAATTCAAGAAAATAAAACTTCGGTGTGTGATTGTACACAGCATGAGAATAATATGTAACCATAGTCAATCAACATAAGATGTGTATGTTAAAAAGTAACAAAACAATTTATTGTCAGTAAGTGGATTAAAGAAAAATCTAATCGAATCAATCAAATGAGGCATTGAATCGCATGTCACCCGACACCCCATCTTTTCTTGAAGCCAATCCATGTCAAACAAATCTTTGTAGATCCACAGTAGACCATATACATGACCTGGATTGGCTTTAAAGAAAGATGAATTGTATACACATGGTTTGGCTTTAACCCTAGCAACCACCATATGTACCCTAGCAACTAGTGTTAATTTTGTCACCTAATTTTAATGTAGTCTTAAAAATTAGTCTTGTGATGAAATGTCCTTTGTCACATTTAGTCATTCAAATATCATTTTTGTTAGGCAAGTTTTAGTCGACTAAAGGTCTCGTCATTTTAGTCTAGTTTTAGTCAAAAGAAAACTAAAGGTATCTTAGTCTTAGTCAGTTTTAGTCAACACATTTTAGTCTTTTTTTTTTTATAACAAATTATTTCTGATTACCATTTGAGTCAAATAGTGTTTCACACAAATTTTCCAACAGTATTGTGTGTCCACAGGGCTACTCGTCTGTTATAATTACTCATTCTAATTTTTTGTCAGTCAGTATGTTTACATGCACAGGTAAGTCGAGCTACAGTTATAGCTCGGCTGGGATTTGACCATAGACAGTAAAAGATTTGACTGGACCACTGTCACATTCGTAGACCAGTCCGCAAGCTATCCCAAGTGGTCCGTGAGCAGACGTGGTAAAATATAATATGAGTTGTTTGCAATATTGAACCAACTTGTATGTAAAAACAGTTCTGCAACACTGTCTATGTAAGATATGCCAGTTTAAATCATACAGTATGAATCCACACAATAAGCAAAGTGCAAAGACAATAAGCAAGGTGGTTCAGTGAGTAGGCCTATTGTGTAGACTAATTATAGGCTACTGTTGAAGTAGGTCTTTTTTTTTAGCTAGGGTTAGTTAAGTGGTCCTGAAACTGAAAAAGTTGGAGAAACACTGTCATAGGCCAAAGTATTAATGTTTTACTCCGCCTCGCTAGATGGCGATATGCGCCCAAACACAACACACTCCCCAAACAGACTCTCCATCTTAGCCATAGCTAACTTGCTAGCGAACTTTCCATATTAGCTTACTTGCTAGTAAACTTTGCATCATCAGTCTAACTAGTTAAATAGTTGACATTACATGATGAACATTTTCGTATGGACATTCTGGGGGATGTTAATTTGTATGAGAGAAGCTTCAACTTCTGGGTATGTAGCATTGTGGCATAAAGCTTAGGTAGTTAGCTTGCGAACTCTGGCAGAAATCTCCAGTGTTCTTGTTCCATGTAGTTTCGTGTTGCAGCCACAGGGTTGCAGCAACAGCACGTAGACTAGCCTACAGGAAAGCTGTTGCGTATGAACTCATTCGGAATATTTTGAAAACGTAACAGCTAGATATTCTGTTTTTGTAGACGAAAATGAAGAGAGATTTTATCTTAGTTTTTATTTCATGCAAAACATTTTAGTCTCGTCTTTTTTCGTCAACAATAATGCATCTTAAGATAGTCTTAGTCAGTGTTTCAGGACATTACTGCCGTCTCTCTTCATCGTCTCGTCTTAGTCATGAAAAAAAAAGGTCGTTGACGAACATATTTCCTCTCGTCTCGTCTGACGAAATGAACACTACTAGCAACCACCTTAATTTCCCTAGCAACAACCGAGCAACCACCATTATAATGTGACCCTAGCAACCACCATAGCAACCAACATGATTACCCTATCAACCACCATAGCAACTGCATTAATCAGCATAGCCACCACCATTATGTACCCTAGCATCGCCCCAGCAACCATCTTAATTACCCTAGCAACAATCTAGCAACCACCTCTATAATGTCAACCTAGCAACGACCACAGCAACCAACATGATTACCCTAGCAACCAGCATAGCAACTGCATTATTTTGCATAGCAACCACCCTAAATACTCTAGCAACACCCTAGCAACCATCTTAATTACCCTAGCAACAACCTAGCAACCACCACCATTATGTTAACCTAGCAACCACCATAACAACCAATATGATTACCCTAGCAACCACTATAGCAACCATATTATTAAGCATAGCAACCAACATAATTACCCTAGCAACCACCATAACAACCACATTATTAAGCATAGCAACCACCATATGTACCATAGCAACACCCTAGCAACCACCACTATCATGTCAACCTAGCAACCACATAGCAACCAACTTGATTACCCTAGCAACCACCATAGCAACCATGTTATTTTGCATAGCAATGCCCTAGCAACCATCCAAATTACCCTAGCAACAATGCTAATTAGCATAGCAACAACCTAGCAACCACCACTATAATGTGAATCTAGCAACCACAACCACCATAGCAACCAACATGATTACCCTAGAAACCAGCATAGCAACCGCTTTATTTATGTTTTGGCTTATTGGATGTTGGAACCTTTGATCCATGTGCCTGCCAACATCATCAATATTCATTGTGTAGGCTTGTTGGCTTTAGGTTAAAAAATGTTACACTAAAGTTTTAATTCTTTATAGTGAAACTACATAACATTTTTGAATGTTTATATCACCTATGTGTAGCCGACAACTATATTTACAAGATTCAGAGCTCAAAAGTCTTGGCCAGAAATGTTTATGATGTGTTCTTTACAATGTTTGAGCACCTTTGAAAATAAGTCTGTGTTTACATAAAGTTTAAATAATTTTTTATTACATTCCTTTTACTCTCTTATAATGATTGCTGAAGATTTCAAGAATCAAGTGTCAAGTGTCACTTTTGCATCAATGAGTGTAGATAGGTGAAATATATGGAAATATCAATGTTTACAGATAACCTAAAAAGTGTCTGACAGGCCTTGGACTTGGATGTGTAAAAATCTTTGAGTAGCCCACTAAGGAACCTAATGGGTGTAGCAAAATCAAGACAGCTAATCAGTTTGCTCCAGATATCTGACTAAATGTATTAGTAAGTAAAATTTAAAAGTTATTGACTGCCATGTTGTATTTTCTCACACCAATAAACATGACATTCTTTACTAATACTGCTGACCTTCTTAACAGCAAAGCAAGATGGAGACAAGAAAGGAGACAAGACAGCAGCAGATGACAAGGTACTCATATTACAAGGAAAATATGTACAGTAGAATGAAAGTGAAAGTAAAACTGTTTTAATGGACATTCTACCAGTAACTTCCATTATCTGTCCTATAATTGTTACAACTAGTGCAGTGCCCGTTCAAACATGCCATTCCTGTAGAAAACCCATAGCTCAATTACATGCCTCATCGTATGAAATTTGCAACAAGGTGACTCAACTATCTCTGGTAGCCTATAAGTGACATCACGCTCTGTCTGCCATTTGTTGTCTGTAGCTAATCGAAATGACATAAGTGTAAAGCTTTAATGTAAGGCTATGTTTAGCCTATTGAATAACTTAATGATATAGAATTCTCATCTCATCATTTGAGATTTGCAATGATGTGACTCAGAAACAGTCTTTGGTAGAATAAGTGACATGCCACTCGTCGTCTAGCTGTGTGGCATTCTGAAACGTCGGGACCATCATCCTATCGCTACTTTCAATTTGGGACCTTGCAGTTGGAGTTGTCGTTGGTTTATTCAAAGTGTTCAAGTCCAAAGTAGCCTGGGCTATTCGAGAGGGGGAGTGGCTACAGTAGAGCGGAGAAAGCCAATGTGTGCTTCTTTTACCTTTTTGTCTGGCCATTCAAGATGCTCACCACTCATCAGATTCTGGTGTCCATCGAAAGGGAGGAGTGGGGCCACGGGGCACCGCTTGGCTTGGATGCTCTGTCCCAAGACTGGCCGGTAGACATGCTGTATCCCTTCCCTTCTCTTCTCCTGATCCCCTATTTACTCCACAGGGTTCACACAGGCCGTCAAAAGGTCCTGCTGATAGCCCCAAGGTGGCCGGGGAGATGCTGGTTTCCCGCTCTCCTCCGCCTGCTTCAAGGGTAGCCATGGCCCCTTTCAGGCAGGGCAGATCTCCTGTCTCAGATAGATGGACAGATCGGACAGATCTGGCACCCCAAGTCAGAACTGGGGGCATGGCCGCTGCTCAGCCCCTCCCTCAGGAGTTAGATGAGGCAGTTATGCAAACCATACAGAGTACCAGAGTTTCCTCTACGCAAGTGTACTATAGCCAGAAATGGAGGGTGTTCTCGAACCGGTGTCACGATAAACAGTTAGTCCCAGCCACATGTGTGGTGCACATTATTTTAAGCTTCCTTCAGTTGCTTCTGGACATGCAAAGAGTGTCCAGCACTATTAATAGTGAACCCTAGAAGTCAAGTCAAGTTTATTTATATAGCACATTTCATACACAGAGGTCATTCAATGTGCTTTACATAAACAAAACCAAACAATAATAACAAATAAAAGCATAGAAGGGCAATATAGTCAAAGAATAGTTAAAAGGTAAAGATCAAAGGCAAAAGTAGTAAAAAAAGTAATAAAAGACAAAGTAGAATAATTATCAAGGCAGATTCAGAATTTGTAACTCGGCACAGTTAGCAGAAAGCATCTGAGAACAGTTTGGTCTTAAGTCTAGATTTAAAACTGGCTACAGTTGGGGCATTTTTAATGTCATCCGAAAGTTGGTTCCACAGCTGAGCCTCATAGCAGCTAAAAGCTGCTTCACCATGTTTAGTTCTAACTGTAGGTTTTACTAGCAGGTTTTTCACCTGGGACCTGAGAGGACGAGAAGGTGTGTACTGCTGAAGCATGTCTGACAAGTATTTAGGTCCTGCTCCATTTACTGATTTATAAACAAGCAATAGTGCTTTAAAGTCAATTCTGTGACTTACTGGAAGCCAGTGCAAGGACTTAAGAATTATGTTAAGAGTAATGTGGTCAGTTCTTTTAGTTTTTGTTAGAGTCCTAGCTGCTGCATTTTGTATCACCTAATAGTCTTTTTAGGAAGGCCTGTGAACAGTCCATTGCAGTAATCAACCCTGCTGGAGATAAATGCATGAATGAGTTTTTCTAAGTCATGTTTTGACATCAGCCCTCTGAGTTTGGCAATATTTTTGAGGTGGTAAAAAGCTGATTTAGTTATCGCTTTCATGTGGCTGTTGAAATTTAGATCACTGTCAATTAATACACCAAGATTTTTAACAGTATCCTTTGCCTTCAACCCTTTTGTGTCAAGGAGAGTGGCAACCCTAAATCTTTCCTCATTTTTATCAAATATAATTACTTCAGTTTTTTCTTTGTTCAGCTGAAGAAAATTTTGAGACATCCAGGTGTTGATTTGTTCTATACACTGACACATAGATTCAAGAGGACCATAGTCGTTTGGTGATAGAGCTAAGTAAATTTGTGTGTCATCTGCAGTGCCGGCCCGAGCCTTTTGGGGGCCCTAAGCAGAATTTGATTTGGGGGCCCCCTCCCACAACGCCTCCCAGAGTCGCGCTAGTCAGTGGGTTGGGGTTGGGACTGGGAGCCTGGGCTTAGCCTGCTGTTGCTATCAGACTTACCACTATGTCACATATTATAGAACAGTAATAAACTATCAACACTTTCAGGTGCGAAATCAGAAACAATCCCTCTGTAGTAAATTTGCCTTCAGCTACAGTACGTTTTCATGTAGCTACTGTAGTGCTAATGTCCACTTCAGTCAGCTAGCTAACTTTAATTTACAACATAAGCCCACCTATGGCTAAGGTACATGCTTGATTGAACATCCAAAACAATCCCAATATCCTTGACATCTGAAATAACCCTAGATAAATATATATTAATGGGAGACATTTCTCTGTTGATGGCGGGGATTTATCTCTGGTGATGGCTTATATTAGATCATGACAGCTAGCTAGCTACCTCAAGCACAAAACATACTGTAAATAATAATGCAAACATACCTGTATCTTGCTCGTTTTTCTCCTCCTCTGTCATTTTCTTCTTTCTGTTTTCGGCACCAGAGGGATACGTCCTTTTTTGTGACTTTTCTTAACATTACCGTCTCTTTCGATTTTTGAACTTGATGCAGTGTCTGCACGAATTGTCTATGCACCCGAGTTGTCTAGTTTATGCGCGTGACTCAAAGGCTGGCAGACAACAGCTGTTTTCAGTGACTTAGGAAAAGTGCCAGACAGCAGTGATACATTTACAATTTGAAGGACATCCGCCGCTATGAGGTGAAAAACAGTTTTGAAGAAATTGGTAGGCAGAGTGTCTAAGACACATGTGGAAGAGCTGAGATTCTGTACCGTGTACCTGTGTTTCGTAGTCTATCAAGCGGAACTCTGACATCAAGTTTAGTTTCCCTCTGTTTGTTGCTGGAAGTTCAGGTTGTTGAATTTGTAATTGAGCAGATATGTTGAGTCTGATTTTGTCCATTTTACCTTTAAAAAAAGATGAAAACTCATTGCATTTATTAGTTGAGAGAAGTTCAGGCGCTAATTGTGAGGGGGGATTTATTAACTTATCAACAGTTGAAAATAGAATACGAAGGGCAATTTCACTACCTTTAGCTAGAAGCATTTATCCTGGTCATTGTAAATGCCATACACACATGCTATATACTGTTTTTCGGCAGAGTCTGCCACAATTTCATGTACTAATACCTGCATTGATTTAATTTTGATTTTTAAATAATAAAAATACAAAAAGCGTATTATAAATTTTTTAATATATTTTGGCATGTATCTCACCACTGCAAGCTGGCAGCTCGACTTGCCTTTCGTGTGTGTAGGACTGTCCTGAATCTGGCAATAGCATTGCCATGGTGGAGGGATTCTCTGGGGCTGAGCAAATGTGAAAAATATGTGGTTTGTGCCTTACGGAAATAAATGACATTTTCTATTTAGCCCTATGAGCACTACTCTATGTTTGGCCATTCTCAGTATCATTAGTTATAAGCATTTATCCTGGTCATTGTAAGTGTCATTTACACATGCTATATTGTTTTCAGCACAGTCTAGGCTACCCAGATCTGCCACCATTTCATATTGAAGTGATTTGCATTGTCTTCAAACCTATACGATCAGACATAATGAGAAAAGACTTTGAAATGTTTGATGGCACAATACAATTGCACAGTTGCTGAAAACTCAAACTGATGTTGATCATTGAGATCACAATGTGTTAATTTAAAGTGAACACTCTTTCAAGAAGATTGCTAATAACAAACTAAGACTGCACATAACCTGCAATAAAGTATTACTATAATTACCCAGATAGCAAGAGGCTGGCGGACCACTGTCGGCCCACTGGGAGCTAATCTGGCAGTCCGCTGGCGTTTTGCTCATCGGTTCTCTGGTGGTCCGCTGGCGGGTTGCCGACAAATGCCCCAATATTTTGCCACTAATGGTCTAACATATTTTTCATTTATTCAGTTATACTTCATCCATTATTTTAAGAGCATTTCATGTATTTTCTTAATATTCATGACCAGGGGCGTCACTAGACCTTATTCACTGGGGCACGTGCCTTAGTAAAAGTCTCCAGTGCCCCAGTAAAATTCTAGCGCTGCTCTCGCTGGAAACGCCATTCATGAGCACATCTCCGTGCCTGCTTTAGTCATGACTCGAGCCTGTCACTTACCAGCCAATAAAAATAAACAAGGAAAAAAAGAAAGGGGGCATAATAGCCAATCAGGAAATAGCACCTCTGTAGCTGGGTAAGATTGAACGCAACAACCAATGAAAATCGTTCACATGATTCTTCCGAGCATTTCGTTGTACAGTGGAAACCGCTGGAGCTCATCACATCACTTTGAGCGCAGAGTAAGTCGTCCCCTGTTTTAATGTTACAACAAATTCACAACTTGTTTGACAGAAAAAATGACAAGTTGATCGCTGTTAGAGAATGTTGCCCACATAATTAGCATCTGTTTTTCAATGCTTAGCATCATTGTAGCCTAAATTTAGCAACAGTTTACCAGTTTGTGCTCTCTCCCTCACACACACACTCACACCATGTGTAGGATGCATGCACACATACGGAGCATTAATAATGATTTACGTACTGTATACTGTAGAGAGTCCTGTAAAAGTAGCCTATACTGTTTGTGAAGCTGTCCTACTGTAAAACATAGCCTTCTGATAAACTATTCAGAGATGGACATCAGAAAATTCTTCCTGAACAGAGGGAGAGGAACAGTGAGGAGAGATGAGGAGGACGAGAGGTATTTGTTCTCTTCATGCTCCCATGGTGTGTGAATGACAAATAAAGCGTCTATCTATCTATCTATCTATCTATCTATCTATCTGTCGGCCCAGGTGTGGGTATTATTGTTTATCAAAGTGTTGGCTAAGGGGTTGCCTGGGTCCCCGGGCATGCACTGGCCCACACACTAACTGATCTGACTGAGTGTTGGCTGAATGTCAGCTGTGCTTGAACATTACTTGATAACAAAACACAAATCCAGAGCTACTACTTAAAGCACAAGTCATCTTTATTAAAAATTCTAACAAACAACTTTGAAAATTCAGAAATCATAAAGCAAAGAAGGATTTTTACATGTACAATTTTATGTAAAACAATTTACATCTTTTATCTAAAACAAAACAAATAAAAATGTCTAAGATACATACATACATACATACATACATACATGTACAATGATTCAAAGACATAAATGATTCTACATAATAATAATAATAATAATAATAATAATAATAATAACAATAACAATATGCTTAATTATAGCACCTTTCATTCACAGAATGCAGCTCAAAGTGGTTCACATTTGGAACATTTGTCATTGGTGTCACTTGGGACAGTGGCTTGGTGTCTGGGACAGTAGCTAACTGTCTCAGGACAGTGTCTAGGTGTCACAAGGACAGTCGCCGGTGTCACGGGACAGTGTCTGGGTGTTACAGGACAGTCATAGGTGTGTCGCGGGGACAGTGTCTAGTTGTCACAGGACAGTCATGGAGTGTCACAGGACAGTGTCTGGGTATCTCGGGACAGTGTCTGGGTGTTAGAGGACAGTCATGGGTGTCATGGGACAGTGTCTAACTGTCTCTGGTCAGTGTCTGGGTGTTACAGGACAGTGGATAACTGTCTCGGGACAGTGTCTGGGTGTTACAGGACAGTGGCTAAGTGTCAGGTGTCACAGGACAGTCATAGGTGTCACGGGACAGTATCTGGGTGTTACAGGACAGTCATGGGTGTCACGGGACAGTGTCTAGGTGTCACAGGACAGTCATAGGTGTCACGGGACAGTGTCTAGGTGTCACGGGACAGTCATGGGTGTCACGGGACAGTGTCTAGGTGTCACAGGATAACGGGCTGCTTCTCTGCAAGCTATCTGTCTGATTATTTAGGCTAAACGTGGCAAACTCAGCCTGGATTTATGAAGATTTTAATTAATTTCATAAAACTTGATGACGATGATCGTTCGTTTGTTATACATCACAAACTCACCTTTTCCGACAACGTTGAGTCGTCTCATACGACAACCGCGACAATCTCCTTCTAGGGCCGCTTATGCAGGCTCAGCTCAGGTGCCGGTTGCGTGCAGCGCTGCAGCCACAGAGTTTGCCCTTCCCCTACTGACTTTCACTTTCGGTGTCCGAATGGAATTGAATGAGGCTTTGCGATTTTTTTTTTTATCTAGGCCTACAGTGGGTCCCAGTTAAGTTTGGACGGGTTCCTTCAGGAATCATGCACCCCATTTTCTCAGCAGAAATGGCACAAACTGCAGTTGACACAAACAACCACAAGGTGTCACTTTGGAGTTCTGCCACTACTATTTTTGATGCGACTTGACTTACTGCTTCCATGATGCAGTTTCCAAGTCAATAAAACAATCAGAGAAAGCTGAGCCATTACCAAACATATATGATAATACAATAGCATGAGTTTATATATCTTATACCCTATTTGTCACGGTTACTTATAGATTTGATAGTGTAACGATAAAGCATGAGACTTTCAGCGGGGGGCACGGGAACTTAAATTGATCACGGTAGTTTAAGCTTACACTTGACAAAACATTCTAATATGAAAATGTAGATGCAATTGTTGTAAGATGGTGCAGCTCCTTTAAGAAAGCATCGTCGCAGGGATGGATGGAGAGAAAGCGAGAGGGATATGTGTGTTAGAACTTAGATGCGTGTGGAAAAAGTAGACGTGCTGTTGGGACTGGAGCGAGTCATATTCAAAATAATGCAAAAAATAAATCCGCAGATAAAACCAATTATCCTCATTCATTGCAACCGCAGCATGCCTGCTTGCCGACGTTCAAACGAAAAAAAAGATATCAAAGCACCTTTGTGTTTGTTTGAATGTACGATTTTAAACAGCTAGACAAATGATTTAGCTAATTGATTATAGCCTGTACACCAGCAATTGTTGAACATTTACCTGTACAAGTACATTGACAGTAGCCCAGCCTAACAAGCATGTTGCATGTTGTAGGCCTACTGTAGAAATTTCACTTAAACTGCAACCGCAACATGCCTGCTTGCCGACGTTCAAACGACAACAAAAAAGATATCAAAGCAACAAGAGGGTTGAGTCTGAATGACACGACTCATATTGCTCCTCATAACCGTCTATAAAAAAGTGTTTTTTTCTTTTCTTTTTGAGCACGTCCGAATCCCAGGATATAACCAGGGAGGGTAAAGGATCTTTGATATAAAGCACTCGACCTTATAATAGGCTCGAGATATAATTCCAAAGGGGGCAGATAGGGGCCTACTGCACTGAAAACTTAAAAAGATTGAACGAAGCTTCCCGAAATTTGAAATTTCGATCAGTGACTGGCATCGGGTGAACAAAGCTTTTCGAAGTTGACAAAGTAGCCTACTGCCAGCTGACGAAGCTGTCATTTTAAAACATTACTGAGAGACAGGCACTGTACAATCAAGAAATCTTGCCACTGAATCCAAAACTATGTTTAACATTATGTACAAAGCGTAGGCTACAGTGGACTAGTATGTTGCAGGGGCTGCTAAAAACACAGAGAAACGCACTGAAAACTCGGCCAATCACAGCCCTTGCTGTCGAATGCGCCCGTCTGGTTCGACCGTGGAACGCCACAGCGGACTATGCTGCCCCCAAGCGGCTGCAGATGTACTTACATTTCACCCAGCAGCGTGAATCACCTTGATCGGGACCCACTGTACGCGAAATTCTGCATCCATTGTATGATTTATTTATTTCCCTATTGGAAGGGCAACATGAGTCAAGAAGGGCATGTGGGCAGTTGCCCGGGCAACCTGAGCAACCCCCCTGTGCACGTCCCTGGGTAAAAATGTTCTTGAATTTCCCCTTGAGGATCAATAAAGTATCTATCTATCTATCTATCTATCTATCTATCTATCTAAATCAATTGTTTAACTCAAGGGGAGGTGGAAAATTAGTGTAATTCCCCAAATGGTGGAATATCCCTTTAAGAAACATGGATTTTGTTTTGTCTGTTTGATTAAAGGACATCTCAGTAGTACATGTAAGAAACAAAAGAAGGCGACCAAGGGATTCCATTGAAACATATGCGTTCCGGGAGTTCCGCAACCTTCTGTATAGAGAAACTAGTGGAACAACTGTCAAGAGAAAAACTGAAATTCTACTTCAAACAGTTATGAAAAGCCTGTGAAAGTGTATAAATTGAGTGGACTGGAAGTATTCAGCCTTGATGGTGATGACTTCATAGAACTTCCAGAGGTCTTCACACAACAAGCCATTCCTGTTAATCGTCAGAACATCCCGAGAGAAGAACACAAAAAAACAATGGCCTAACCTGAATGCGGTCAAATTGAATCAGCTCACTTGTTGACAAACATTACGACCACAGATAAAGACCTTAAGAAAATATTTAAGAAGGATGAGTCCTTTAAAAATGATTGTGTACCTGAAGAAGAAGAAGAGTGGTGAGCAACAATGGTGGTATAAGATCAATCCTTGAGCTAACATGGATTCACAACAGGGGGCAATACACATCAATGTTGTTTTGTCATTTTTGTATGTTTAATATCACGGTGGTGTGTCGAGAGAAAAACGTTTGGGACACACTGAATTAGATGAGTGTTAACTAATGTATTCTTGGTCCTTTTGAATCACCATCGCCTGACATGCTGGTTCGAGTGGAGGGGGGATTAATAATAATTTAAAAAATCATCAGTGTATTTATCGCTAGCATTAATTGTGATTCCCAATCAACTTATTGGTTTATGTCTGTTGTTTCTGTATGTTTTAGAATAAGAAGAACCTTGGCACCTTCTCTCAATCGCATTACTACATGGCCCTGTATCGCTTCAAAGCCATTGAAAAAGATGACCTGGACTTCCAGTAAGCGTTACCTCTCTTTAACATTTCCCATGCAATTCAATTTTTTTGATTTATATAGCATAACAAAAGATGAAGATACCCCTCTGGTAAGCTTTGCTGAGGTGCTGGAGTTTAGAGTCAAGAAACTGTAAAATAAATAAAAGGTTTGCTCACTCAAATCTGTGCAACCAATAAATTAATCACATCATTCTGTCTAACAAAGGTCTTCTTCAGAGAGAAACTCTATTTGGAAAGGAGGTCAGCAGTAGCCTTTCAGGGAGATCTTGTCTGAAACACCACAGTTCATAATCATTTCCCTTAGACATGAAAAATGTCAGGCCAATCAGCGATGAGAAGGGAAGACAAAACCGAAACTTATTGTGATAAAGAGTAGCAGTAACATCTGCAAACATCAAAAAATGCAGTTGGGAAAATGCAGAAACGTATTTACAGCAAAGGTAGACCCACATACATTGTTTCCTGACCGACTGTTGATACTGTTTGTTGTCAGTTTGTAAGCTTTGCTGAGGTGCTGAGAGTCAAGAAACTGTAAAATACTGTAAATAAAAGGTTTGCTCACTCAAATCTGTGCAACAATAAATTAATCACATTATTCTGTCTGACGAAGGTCTTGGACTGAAAGCTTACAGATTTTTGTTTATAACTCATATTTACTTATATGGCACCATTGATAACTGACATTTCACCTGACAAAATGCCCTTGACTAAAAGAAACCAGGCAGTTAAGTCAAAGGACAAGGCAGAGGGAGTGAGTAAAAGAGAGAGAACAGTTCACAACTAGAATACATTTCTGTGGAATTGCAAACTGTACTTGCTTAGGTGTAGTTCACCAACAGGAGCAGACCGTGGAATAGGGTACATTGAACTACGATCAAATTTCAGTTGTCAATATATGCCATTGTAGATGGCCGATCCTCATAAAACATAATTTTCTTCATAATGACACAGAGAAGTTATGCATCAAATATGACACAAATTGGCCACAAGATGTCGCTATAATATGCACATTTACATTTAGCTCATATTTCAGGACCTGCAGGAGATGGCACAAAAAATATATTCATTTCCTGTAAACTACTGAATCTTTTCAGTTTTCCCATTGCCACCCCTTTTCCTGCCAAATTTTCTCAAATTCCGTACATAGGGATGCTAAAAGTGCCACATGTCAATATGTCACAACCCGATTCACATAGACATATAAAACTGATGTGCTCATACTTTGTCCCATTTCCTCGATCTTAAGGGCACTTCTTCCAATTTAGCTTGGACCCAAATAATTACCATTTGCAGTTATATATTTTTACTTATTTGTTATTTCTCTAAAGGTATGTATACCTCTGATAGGTAACACATTGAGGTTTGTGAAAAATACAGTATCTGAAATATGTATGTCTTATGGAAATATTTTCTGATGTTGAATGTCAATAAATTTAAATAGCAAAAAATGACAACCTTTTTTTAAAAAATGGGATTGAATTATTTCAGTGATTTCAATTCAGTGTATTCAATTATATATAGATATTATTCAGATGAACAGTGTTACAAATCAGTGAAAATAACAACTTGTACAGTTGTCTACTACAGATATAACTAAATTGTGTGTCTCTTTTCCTGCAGTCCCGGGGATCGAATAACAGTCTTAGATGATTCAAATGAAGAATGGTGGAGGGTGAGTTTTCAGTTTTATTACAGTGCATGAAAATGCTGTTATACAAAGTCGTCTTCTTTTTCTTCTTCTTTTTACAGTGAAAATGCACTGTACTGTTATCACTGGGCTTCTTATTATGACCGCCGCGCAGCGAAGCGGCGGTCATATAGGTTTAGTCAGATTTTTTCTTTTTCGCATTGTAACGTGACTAATCTGAATTTTATTTTTTAAATTTAGAGATTAAATCGTCTCTGGGGTGCCAGGTAGTATTTGATGCCAATTCAAATGTAGCCACTGTTACAGCGAAACTATCACACAAATCAAACAACACAAACATGTTTTATAAGTTTCAAATCATATATTGTGATAGTTTAAATTATACCAAAAATATTCATACACAACTTACATAATCATTGTCCCTCCATTCAATCGAAAATAAAATGATATTTAAACAAAAAGGGAAAGTATGGAAGAGTCTGAGTCACTGAAGGAAAGTTGTGGAATATATTGAATTAGTTGTACAGGCTACTGGCGGAAGGGAAAAGTGAACTCGGAGATGAGTGTTGAGTTACCAGCGGCAGACTAGCCAGGGGAACTGTAGAGTAGGCCTACGACTTGAACCAGGGATCTTCGCAACACCTCGACAAGAGAAAGGTAAACATCTTGCCATGCTGCCGATACATTCCGTCGTGCGCAACACAAAGTAGTTTGAGCCGGTCCTATTTTGCTCAGGATCCACGCTGCTTCATAGTAATTCCTCAAAGGGATTAATCCACAAGGGTACGATCCAGAGGAATCCAATGTAACTATCCAGTGTGAAATTTTCTGTTTAAAATGCTCCCGCCATGTCTCACATGCCCTCGGTAATCACTCTCTCCGATAGAGCTTCCTGGTAATTGGCGCTCTCCTCCGCAGGTTAGGCCAAGCAGCCTTTTATCATCAGCTGACTGCGTGACGTTAACAACCCCAATTGCGTTTAAGCAACCCGGTTGGATAAGCCTAAAGTAATACATTTTTATTCTAAAGAATATGGAGCGGTCCGCTACAGCATGTCCAAATTTCCGTCAAGGATTCCCGGGACACTGTAAGACCGGGGTACACGAAACTTGGTGGGCATGTAACCCCACATGGATAGCATGGAACCATCGTTTTTCGTTTTGATCTGTAGCCCCCCCGCTGGACTGGACCCCCCGAAAGGAGGGTAGGCAGACACAGTTTTCTGTGAACCGTAGGGTTTAGGAGGACCATTTTTTTTTGTATGTTGATCTCAAAGGGCCATGTCAACCCATTCCATAACCACTCATTTCATGTATAGCGCCACCTAGTTAAACACAAAAAAGTAAAAATGAGGTGTTGTAATCACAGGTATCTGTGACCTAACATCGTCAAAACTGCACACAATTGGATCATTATGACACCCTCTGAATGCACGCCAAGTTTCGTGGAATTCCGTTCATGGGGGGCCACACAATAAATTAATTTATGTTACTATACACCAACTGGCCTGTAGGTGGCCGGAGACAGTTTTCTGTGAATATCTCGAGAACCGTAGGGCCTAGGAGGTCCACCTTTTTTTTGTATGTTTGTCTTAAGGGGGCATGTCAACCTATCCCATTGCCACTTATTTCATGTATAGCGCCACCTAGTTAAAAATTAAAAAGCAAAACATTAGGTGTTTTCATCACAATATCTCTGGCTGACATGGTCAAAACTGCACGAAATTGAAAGTGTAGGATCATTATGACACCCTCCGAATGCATGCCAAGTTTCGTGGACTTTCGTTCATGGGGGGCCTTAATAAAATAATTTATGTGTACATTTAGTGACCGTACACCAACAAGGATTCCCGGGACACTGAAAAAACCGGGGCCTAGGATGACCAATTTTTTGCATATGTTTGCCTCCAGGGGTTATGTAAACCCATTCCATATGCACACATGACATATACTCACACAGTAGACAAATATACTGTACGCAATGCATGCACATGCACACACACAGACACATAAACAGGCAAACACACAAGCACATGCACACACACACACACACACACACACACACCCACCCACCCACACATACACATAAACATAAACATAAACATGTACATGTACATGTACACGCACACATGCACACAATTCAAGAATTTCTCAGAATTATGAACAGGCAAGATGGGGGTGGGGTTGTATAAAATGTATTTTACATGTGAAATCTATGAACTAATCATGTTTTGGTACTTGTTGTCTAGGAGATACCAGTGAGAATTGAGTGTGCATAATGCAATTCAGTGAGACAGTTAGAATCATATATGCCTTTCAGCGTGACTTATTTTTGTGGAAAACATGTGCTGGACTGGGCGGCGGTCATATTTTGTACCGCTCTGCGGTACATCTAGTTAGACTGTTATCCAATTTATTAGAGTGCACTCTACTGTTATCCTATTTATTAGAGTGCACTCTACTGTTCCATCCTATTTAATAGAGTGTATGGAAATGCACTCTACTCAGGGGGTAAATTACTCATCTAATTAGAATATTATGACATCCATATGACAAATGAAAAGAAAAAAGGTCAAATGTAAACCAACATTAGTAAACTATTACTATAATCACAAAGCCTACTAAAGCCTACCATAAAGAAGGGTAATAAATCCGTTCCCATCTCAGACTTTGTAGTTCTTCAGATCTATCCCTGCTGTCTTTACCCCACCATTACAGACACTAGCATCACGTTTACCACTGCCAAACAAAGGGTCGAAATAAACATTGTATGCTTAGTGGACATGGTCGTGCAAATGCAAAGACGCACCTTCATTCAGACGCACCGTGACTATAATACAGAAGATGATCGATGTCATCTCCAAAAGTCAGATATTCTCCTTCAAAATTAGAATAGGGGAATAACAGATCCAAGTCTTCATCACAAGTGAATGTTTTATTCACCATTTGGTGCATTTCTGCTTCAATTTGCACGAAAACGATGGCCAGAATCACTTCCATGTCGATACAATCACATGCATGTATTCTCCGGTTTTGTCACATTTGATTGTACTACTTCCTTTGCACTTTGAGAAGTGAGATCAGGCTTGAATTGAATCTCTGGATGTCTGCCATCTAGTGGTAAAGAGTGCAAATGAGATTTTACTCTGTACTCGGGTCTATATTGTGACTTGGGCTGTTAGAGGGTTAAGTACTGTTGCTAAGTCTGACAACCTCCGACAAATTTGACTGAAGTTGATTAGAACTACAATGGTGGCTGTCAGCCTGTGTGTAAAAAATATATCCCAAGTGGCTCTTTTGGAGACTCAAGGGCCTGATTTCATTTAGAGTCCAAATTAGGTATAAATTTAAAACCAATGTTATATCATATTTAATGATTGAACATGAGTCTTTCTTGAACATGGTCATTCTTATGTGTGTATGCATATACTTTTTTTTCAGGGAAAGATTGGGGAGAAGACTGGCTATCTGCCAATGACATATATCATAAGAGTCCGTGCAGGAGAAAGAGTATACAGAGTGACACGCTCATTTGTAGGGAACAGAGAAATGGGCCAGATCACACTAAAAAAGGACCAGGTATGATCCAAATGTTTTTTTGTTATTTGTTATTATAACCAAATAGTAAGGGTGTCAATTGTGTCTCCATGATTTTGATGTGCTATTTGCCATGACTTCACAGGTTTCTTATACCTCACCCACAATTGTTATACCTCTGCCCACAGTTTTCCGGGCATCCATCCATGCTTGTATGCATGGTTCCATCCTTTACAGCAGTGTTTACATTACATCTTACAAACAGGTTTAAGGATCGTCATCAAACCTGGCACACTTACTTGCTCACTAAGAACAAGAATTTCATCATTCATATTTACTCAAAAACCCTACATGACAAATAGGTGCTCAAAGTAATTGGGTCAGAATCAGAATTCTTTATTCTCCAAGTTGGGGCAGCCGTGGCCTACTGGTTAGCACTTCGGACTTGAGCAAGGCACTTAATCCCTCACTGCTCCCCGAGCGCCGCTGTTGTTGCAGGCAGCTCACTGCGCCGGGATTAGTGTGTGCTTCACCTCACTGTGTGTTCACCTGTGTGCTGAGTGTGTTTCACTAATTCACAGATTGGGATAAATGCAGAGACCAAATTTCCCTCAACGGGATCAAAAGAGTATATATACTTATACTTATACTTAAGTAATGAGTACATTGAGTACACACACACACACACACACACACACACACACACATATATATATATATATATATATATAAATAAATATGACCGCAACTTAGCATGTCAGGTCATCGTAATTGTTACCATGTTATTACCAAGTATTTTCTGATCTTAAACCCTGTAAGATTTCAAATATTTATTAAAAAGTACTAACAGACAAATCAAGGAACTCAATAAAATATATGTATATATATATTTAGGAAATGTACAGTACATATCTCATTTCATTATCATTTTAAGAGCAAAATGTTAAACAAACAGCGTTGACACTGATGTCATCAGAGTTGATCTGACTAACAGATTTGACCAACCGTAGCAATTAAACCATTTTAAACCATTTCAAATACATTCTAACCTTTTTAAAACACTCATGTATGCATCGTGGAGCTGATTGTATTGAAAGTATTACCCATATCGTAGCCTATTAGCTCGCTCGCAACAACAGCAAAAATTTTACATGGAGACACCGCTGTTACATTAGATGCACACTCAATCGTGATTTGACGCAGGACAACGACTGGTAGTAACAAATGTAAATTGGATTAAAGCTAAATTTGGCCAAAAACATTTTGTATGCACTTGCAGTGATAGACTAGCTGGGCCCGTATGTTGTACTGGACGCTAATGCTACCGCTGCGCTGTGGCTCCTCCCACCACATTTAGACAAATACAAGGACATTATCGAGATCTAACGTCGTTGTTAGGTCAAATTTCTATAACTGTGAAATTGCTCATGGAGTGATGTGGTAGTGACTTAACACTGTCATTTGTCTAACATACTTTCAATCGTCTTTACATGAATGTGCAAGTCCGTACACAGCTCATGCAATAATAATGTCTTGGACTAGCCTAGAAATCTAGACGCACCCTAGCGGCGGCAAATTAATTTGCTCAGCCTGTACGTCTAGTATCGAACCATAGGGATTTCTATTGGCTTAGCACCGTGGATGTTCTCCAATCACAGCGCTCTATTTTGTTAGAGAGTCTTAAGGCGGGCTTAACAGGATAACGACAGTCCTGCGACTGTGAACAACAAGGAAGGTGGCTATGGCTTAACTTAAGAGCGGTTGTTTGAATCGGCATTGGCGTCAACTTTGGAGGAGTTGGACTTGTGCTTTTCTTTGAAAGTTGAGCAACACAATGCACTTAAGTCATTACTTTCGAAGAAGGATGTATTTGCCGCTTTGCCGACCCGGATACGGATATGGTCAAAGGCTGGCCTATTGCATGCCTAGGCCGTTTGAAAGACAATTCTCTGCCCGCCCCTTGGATTAAGCGAGGTGAATGGTTCGATGCCAGACTATACATCTCAAGATATAGGATGGCCCCGCCAGGCTAGTCTTGGACACTAAAATGTCTTAAAAATCATTATTTCTGAAGCTGTATATAATATTTTTTTCTTAAAGAAGAAAACTGAAAAAACAAAAGCAAGGAAAATAATTTGTCACTCAATTACAACATTTGTTGAATGGCCACCAGTTTATTTGTTTATGGCCAGAGGTTTATTTATCAAAGATTAATCCTCAGGTATATTAAATGTTTTACAGTGGGTACTAGTTAAAAATGGACACTTCTTTCACGAAAAACGTGATTCACGCAGCTGCGTGAAATGTAAGTACAACTGCAGCCGCTTGGGGGCAGCATAAGTCCGCTGTGGCGTTCCGCGGTCGAACCGGACGGAGCGTTCGACAGTGTGATTGGCCGAGTTTTCAGTGTGTTGTTTGCATAGGTTGTTTGTCTGTGTTTTTAGCAGCCCCTGCAACATGCTAGTCCACTGTAGCCTATAAGCTTTGTACATTTGTGAAGGCAACATAAGCTATGTTGCCTTCATATTTTGCCTTTCAAATTTGTGATATCACTCAAGTCTTGCTTTAGTTAATTAGCAAGTTACTACCAGAAGCCAAAAAACTGACTCTCTTACTAGCTCAAAAATGCCGTCATGTAGGCAACTTTCTAAATATTCAACAATTGGAAGCAGCTGCAATTGTAACAGGACATTATGAAAGAGACCTTTATGGAAGCGCTGCTGCCCAGCTCGCGCACCCTCCTTCACAATGTCGAATGGTGACACGCACACAACTTGCAAAACATTACACTGTTTTGAGTGAAGTGCGCTTGCGAGTTACGTTCTTTCTGTAATTAATTATACTAGATGCTCTTCACACTGAAAACAGTGGCAGTCCTAGCTATAGCCTATAGCCTAACACCCTGATATTTTTTTGGAATCAATTTGTGGTGTGATTGACATCAGACTAGTCATTAGCTAGTTAGTTGTGCACTGTTTCCCACTCAGTAGTAAGAGAACAAATAGCCTACTCCGATGAATTAGATTTTTTTTATTTTGCCAATATTCTTGTCACCTTCCCAGAATTCTGAATATCTTTGCTCGCACACTGTAGGAACTGTAACGTGATTACTGACACATTACACCCAACTCTGCTCAGCTACAAGTAGCCTAGAGAAAGAATCTCCCGTGTGTAAATTCACTCCAAGTTGGTTATTTCTATTTATCTATAAAATTACCACCTGCGTTTGTTCAACTTTATGAAGCAGAATTACGCAGGCTATTTGGAACGCACACATTTTGTTTGCGCAAGGAAGAGAAAATACAGTGCGTGGCACGATTGGGGGGGGGGGGGTTGTTTGCTCGTTCTGGCACCCCTGCCTTGTTGCCTTTATGATTTCCTTATAACTTAACTAACTAAATAGGAAATGCGAAAAAAATGACATGCCCAACCCTGGAACTGACTGACTCTCTGTCTCTCTCTCTTTCTCTCTCTCTCTCTCGTGCGTGCGCGTGCTCTAAGCAGCCTACGTTCTAAATTATGGTAAGGTAACGTTCAAGTTAGATCTGCTGCATGAAGGAGAGTGAGAGGAAACCTGTGTCCTGCTTTTATATTTGATAAATAGGTCCATCTCATCTCACAGTTCCAATGCATGATCCAAATAATGGTTTCATATTTGTTAGTCAACTTTGCAAAATACATTCAGGGCTACACTCGAAACATATCGTGACGCCCTTGATAAGATATATAAACTCACGCTATTGTATTATCATATATGTTTGGTAATGGCTCAACTGTCTCTGATTGTTCTACTGACTTGGAAACTGAATGAGTCATGGAAGCAGTAAGTCAAGTCGCATCAAAAATATAGTGGCAGAACTACCAAGAGCCACCTGATGGTTGTTTGGGTCAACTGCAGTTTGTGCCATTTCCGATGAGAATATGGTACGCGTTTCGTGCGTGATTCATGCAGGAAACCGTCCAAACTTAACTGATACCCACTGTATATAGTTTAACAATGTTTAAAATGTATACGTTTATTTATATTGTAACTGTAAATTTATTTTACAGATTGTCGTAAAAAAAGGAGAAGAAGTTAATGGCTATTTGAAAGTCAGCACTGGACGAAAACTAGGCTTTTTTCCAGCAAACCTGCTCCTGGAGTTATGAATTATGGAAACATGACAAAAAAGTATCCCTATGCATGTTATTGATTTAATGATTTAATCTTGAGGAATAGAGTAATTATGTTCTGCTGTACACTCAAGTAGGATATGTGTTTCCTAGACAAATAGTGTGTGTTCATAGATTTTTTGTTTTTAAATATTTCAATAATAGAAGAGTATTAATGGCATTCTTTCACATTAGGAGTAAATTGACATTGGGTAATGTTATGGTGGTATTTGCACTTTTCCTTTCACGGCAAGCATTGTCATGAAACAAGAGATTACAACACTGTTGGCAATTTCTATTTTTTTGGATTGCTGTAAGTAAAGTTATTTTGGAGTTGGGGATATGTAAGTCAGTGTTAAGTAAACACTTGTCAGTTTTGTGGTATATAATGGAGGGAATGAACATCATGATGTACAAGATCAAAAATGATTTTTAATGATTGAACTCTACAAATTCTATTGCTATAAATGTAATTTCTATTTGAAATTTTTAAATGCATGACAATAAAGGTATCATTTAACAATCAAATTGATATTTAACTTGAGCTTTTATTTCTGAAATCAATAATTGGAGAAAGGTTTGTGTCTGAGTGTGTGTTTGGATGTATATGAGGGGCCACCTAGAGCAGTGGTTCTCAAATGGGGGTACGCGTACCCCTGGGGGTACGTGATATTTTAACCCTTAGAAGCCGATTGACGCTAAGTGCGTCAAAAAACACACCCTTTCTTCTCTGTTACATTGCTCCGCAACTGTTCATAGCAGCGAGAAGCCTTTATTGTGTGACAGAGCAGAAGTGGGGCTTTCCAACGAGACCACGCACTTGTCTGT
Organism: Alosa alosa; assembly: GCF_017589495.1. Classification (NCBI taxonomy): domain Eukaryota; kingdom Metazoa; phylum Chordata; class Actinopteri; order Clupeiformes; family Clupeidae; genus Alosa; species Alosa alosa. The sequence goes on along the minus strand of NC_063192.1, from coordinate 1,767,515 downwards.
ACGTTATAGTATGAAGATTAAGATTAAATCAAATTGCATCATATTTACAGTCTCTGCGTTCACCTGCGCACCCAGCGAGTTGAATTACTCGCGAACCGCGTGAACGCATAGATATGGCAAGCATATCAGATGAAAGAGACACAGGGCTATCCACTGGTACCAAGTATGTCGATCCTTCTGGCTTATGAAAACAGAAGAAGTGACTGCAAAATAATAACGTCATGTACAAAAACCAACTGCACACCCATTACTCTCGTTTAAATTACTTGCGGACCTACGGATAGATATGCCACACATGTCAGATGAAAGAGGAGACACAGAGCTATCATTTGATACCAAGTACATCCTTCTGGGTTATAAAACAGACGAATTGACCGCTAAATAATTACTTCATATAGCTCGACTTACCTCATGTTTTTGTGGCAAAGCATGTTTATAATCCAACGCTATTGTGTTTCGCTATGGCAAAGAATGTTCATAATCCGGTTTTGAGATCCTAGCAAATTCCTGCATGGCATTCAATTCAAGGCTCACATTGCATCACAATTTGTTCGACAGAGAAACACCTTTTTTTTGCCTTTACTTTGTTCATGGCAACGCAGTAAAAAGTTGTAGAGAATCATGAGTGCAGACAGGCACACACACGTAAACTCGGGTCAAGTCAGGTCAGATCAGTTCGTCCCCTACACACACATGACATGCAAGTAGAGCTGAGCTTGCTGTGGTGAGATACATGTCAAAATATAAGATTTTTTATAATACGCTTTTTATATTTTAATTCTTTAAAAATCAAAATAAAATCAATGCTAGTACTAATACATGAAATGATGGCAGATCTGGGTAGCCTAGACTCTGCCGGAAAAAAACAATACATAATATGTGTGTGTGGCACTTACAATGACCAGAATAAATCCTTATGAATAAAGGAAGTGAAAATGCCCTAAAAAAAACTAAGGGTTAAAATATACATATATTTAAAAAGTAGAATCCATGCAAAAATACTTAAAAAACAATTATTTAATAAATATTTCAGGAAAATATAAGTTGTATGTGTACTGTATGTGTTTATTAGTTCCATAGTTTAATAAATTAGACACTGATGGCACAGTGCTCTGTTTTAAGTCTTTTTTTCTCAACTAAAAATGGGGGAGTACATCACTGAAAAAAGGTTGAGAACCACTGGCCTAGGACATAATTCATACTATACAACACTATACTCATACACACTCATTATTATAGTCCTTTTACATGTATGTATGAGAGGGAATAGTCGTGTATGTGAGAGAGTATAGTAGTGTACAGTATGTGAGAGAGTATAAGAGTATAGTAGTATGTGAGAGAGTATAGTAGTGTATGTGAGAGAGTATTAGAGTATAAGAGTATAGTAGTATGTGAGAGAGTATAGTAGTGTATGTGAGAGGATAGTAGATGTGAGAGAGTATATAGTAGTGTATGTGAGCCGAATAGTAGTGTGTGTGAGAGAGTTTGACTGAAATTAATTAATTTCTAATTGTTGACAGTGTAGGTCCCACCCCTTCCTTGATTTTAATTGGCTAGCTAGAGAAAGTGACATTGAAGAACCAATCAGGAACTGAAAAATTAAACTCCTTCCGTTTCAATCAAACTCACACACACACTACTATTCGCTCTCACATACTATTCTCTCACATACACTACTGTACTTTCTCACATATACTACTATACTCTCACATATACTACTATTCTCTCTCACATACTATACTGTTACCTCTTTTAATTTCATGCAGTGTGTGTGTGGGCCAACACATTACCCTGGCCATACACTGGACCTTGTTTTTACCCTGGGTGTAGAATATCCTCTGTCAATTACCTGGATATGACTATTTCTGACCACAAATGTATAGTTTTTAGCTGTGAACCACCTACTATTGACAATATGTCACCCCACTCCTCCTGCACCCGCATCTTTAATGAATTTAATGCCTCGAAATGCTTTGCTTTATTTGAAAGTGATTGCCCAACCTTATCTGAACATCATTGTACTAATGATCTGACTGAGCATTTTCCATCTGTCTATCTTCTATTAATACAATAGCACCTCTTAAGGTTAGGACCAAGTCCTCAGAGAAAAAGCCTTGGATTAACAATAACATTCATAGCTGTTAACGAGAGTGCAGAAAAGCAGAGCATTGGTGGGAAAAGTCTGGTCTCCAAATACATTATGATATTGTGAAAGATTTATTATTACAATACAACAACATGGTTAAGAATGCAAGATCACACTATTTTATGCATTAAGAACCCTAATTTTTTTATTCAAAACAGTAGATTATCTGGTAAACCCAAACCCACCTTGTGCCCCAATTGAAAGTGATGCTGATTGTGAAAAAATCTCGTTTTTTTTTTACTGAGTATGTGGTGGCTATTAGAGCCTCTATTACTCCTGATCCAAGTTACTTAGAGGTCCCCCATTATCAACAAGATATTTTGAACAAGTTCGATCCCATCTGAACTTTTAGAAACTGTGGGCCAGATGTACGTACATTTGTGAACGTAGCGTTATCAGAGTCATGGACAAACCGCAGATTGCGAACGCTGTCAGACCCAAGTTTCCGTCGTATTTATCAAACTCGTGTAAACTGCGCCTTTCTCTGGCTTTCTCCGCCCATAAACGCAATTTACGAACGTCCACAACTGAATGGCAGAGCCTATACAAGTGCAGTTGAATGAAGTTGACAATGAAATGAACTGATGACAACATTAAAAAGAATCAAACGTATAGCGATCATGAAATTATACCATACATGACAAGATGTCAACAAGCAGGGAGATAATGAAGATAAGTAGTTTTACTCAAAGTACTTGTGCATGTAGGCTATGGAAAATTGGTCAAATCTAGCAAGTAGGAAAGTTTAAGTGAATGACGTGAAAGTGAAAGTAAGACATTCAAAAGGCCAACGAAAGTTGTGGTTGCTTTTGATAGTACAAATACTTACAAAACTGGTGCTCTAAATAGCGATTCTGTTGTCTTTGAAAGGTTTTCTTATTGACGCATTGAACTGCAATTTGGATTAACACCTGCTTTTACAAGGTAAGTAAGGAAGTATTTAGGCGCAGAATAGACGTGCGCTTTCAGGAGCAGTCTTTGTACATACCGCGGAATACATAATTAAGCGCTCTTTACGCTTCCCCTCCCATCTTTTTACCCTAAACTCCCACTTTCCCCTGGATCCTCCCATGAATGCATGCATGACACGAAAAACGCAATTAGCCATGTTCAGCTCCCGCAACAGACAGTTTGCGCTTTTACATCATTGCAGCCTGTTTGTACATACCTCGCAATGATTTTACACGCATGTTGCGAAACAAATACGCCTGAAGTGGGCGCAAACGCGTTAGTACATCTGGCCCTGTGTCCCATATGAAAGTGTCTTCCAGCCGTCTTTTTTTTTTTATCTTTATTTTTATTGATTTTAAACAACCAACATTCTTTCAACACATGTATTCAAATACAACATAAAGATACATGTCTTGCCCATCTCCCACCAACCCACCCACTTTGAGCCATCTGTTGATAATAATAGTTTGCAATAAAAGTAACAATAATAATTGTAAAAAAAATAATAATAAAAAAATAATAAAATAAATCAATAAATAAATAAAAACAACACTCAAACAAACAAACATAAAATACAAACAACAAAAACACATACATGAGGGTAGTCTCACTTGTTATTGTGGCATTTAAGAACATAGGTTACTGGGTCTTGATTCCAAAAATGTAATGAATGAATCCCATATTTTATGGAAAATATGGCTTTTGGCATATGTAAGCCTTTCAATCGCTATACATGAAGATAGTTCATTAACCCATAGAGTTACAGATGGACAACAAACACTTTTCAACTGTCTAGCAATAAGACGTTTTGCATGTAGTAGGCAGAGGCTGACCAATTTGTTTTCATGTGTTCCAAGGGATAATGTCTCCGGGATAAGGATACAAGGATACAAGGAAGTTTACACGGCTCAAGGGGCTAACCCAACTGCCAGGGGTCTTGGTGTGTGTGTTGGGGGGATGACAGGGGAGATGGGATAGTGTGCTGTGTATGTGGGGAGAGGGCAGTGTGCAATATGTGTGTTGGAGAAGCTTCCTCATGAGACAATGTGCTGTGTATTGGGGGCAGTGTACTGCAAGTATGGTGAAGGGACTTACTATTGCAAGCAGAGTACTGTATGTATGATGTATGTGAGTGATGACAGTGAATATGTGTGTGTGGGCGGGAGGGGAGTGGAGCAGTGACTGTGTGTGTGTGTGTGTGTGTGTGTATGTAGTGTGTGTGTGGGTAGGTGGGGGCAGTGTGCTGTAAGTATGTAGAGGATGTGTGTTGGAGAAGATCCTGAAGTATGTAGAGGAGGCTTACTGTAGCAAACAGTGTGCTGTATGTATGTGAGGTGATAACAGTAATGATGTAAGTGTGTGTGTTTTTTGTGTGTGTGTGTGTGTTGGGGATGGGGGTGGGGGGGGGGGGGCAGAAAGGCTAGGCAATCAAGGACATGGGTAGATGGAGGAGAAATCAAAATAATAAATAAAAAGTTCTATGGAGATGTGCAAAAGTTGGAGAAAGTCAAATGTGTGTGTGTGTGTCTGTGTGTGTGTGTTTTGACGTGTGATGAAATAAGAAAATAAATAAAGGTCTGTAGCATAGGGAGAGGGCTGTAAAAGTGCTAGAAGTCTTGTAGGTGTGTGTGTGTGGGGGGATGGATTACTGCACGGGCCTACCGGGCCCAGGCCCAGGGGCCCAAGGGGTCAAGGGGCCCTGAAGCCCAAGCCTTTGCATGGAATCATTGTCTCAATATCAACAAATCAGGATGTAGGCTATGAATCTGATTGAATTTAGTATTGGCCATCCCCAAAATGCACCAGAATACAGGAAATCACAAACAAGTTAAAAATGTTCTGGGGGAGGACCCCCAAACCCCCCTCCCACATAGACGACAATTAGTGGGGGGCCCTTAATACATCTGGGCCCAGGGGCCCGAAAGTTCATAATCCGCCCATGAGTTTAGAGTTCGGATGGCCTGGGGATAAAAACTTCTCCTGAGTCTCTCAGTTCTGGCTTTGTGACTACATAGGTGTCTTCTTGATTTCAGCGGTAGGAATAATCCATTGTTAGGATGAGAAGAGTCCTTCAGAATCTTTTGGGCTCTTAGGAGTACCGGTACTCTTCTGGAATAGATATCTTGTAGAGCAGGGAGTTGAGTTCTTATAGTACGTTCAGCTGAGCGCACTACTCTCTGCAGAGTACTACAATCTCTCACTGTGGAGTTCCCATACCAGGTGATGATGCTACCAGTTAGAACACTCTCAACCGCTGAAGTGTAGAAGGCCTTCATGATGGATGTAGAAACTTCCTTAGCTGACGAAGGAAGTAGAGTCGTTGTCTGGACTTTTTCAGAACATATTGAGTGTTAACAGTCCATGTTAAGTCTTCAGTAATGTGGACACCAAGGTATTTAAAACTTGTGAATCTCTCTACAGGTCGCCCGCTGATCATTAGTGGGGTGTAACTGTAGTTCTGCTGCTGCCTTCTGTAATCCACTACCATTTCCTTGGTTTTATTGATATTCAGTGTCAAGCTGTTAGATTGACACCACTTTGCCACCTCATCAACCTGATCCAAGTAGAGCTGTTAATTGTTGTTACTAATCAGGCCCAAGATCACTGTGTCATCTGCAAACTTGATGGAGGTACAGAGGTGGACCTGGACACTTTGAGGCCCAAGGCAAAGGATCCCGAGGCCCATCCGAGCACAGGGCCTTTCTTTAACCATTTCAACTCGCTCTGCATCTCTTACGGTGTCTGGCCATAACGCAGGGTCGTCACTGATAACTGTAGTGCTAGGTATCGTGTTAGGGCTACTCACGTTACTGGTTTCGTTTGCACCCAAAGCTTCTGCTACTGAAATGGTGTCCGTAGCAGCACCACCAGCACCAGTGCGGACTTCGGCAGTGACAATGATCTTGTCCCTCACGACTGTTTCACATAGATCAACATCATAATCATCATCAGTAGAAGAATATGTAGTGCAAGTTTGAGTTGCCGGTGGTGGTGCATCGCTGCTGCTGCAGCTAGCATTAGCTCAGCAGATGTTGTTGCATCACTATCCAAATTACTTTCTTCCGTGGTAGAATTCTTTGACTGGAAGAAGTTGGTTAATTTAGGCAATTTCTTTCTAAATTCTTCCTCCTCCCTTTTTCTTTTATCACCTCCACTCTGGAAATGTTTCATGGCTGCTGTCAATCGCTCAACTCCACACCTCACCAAGACCTCGTTCAGACTAGCTAGTTGCTGCTATGGTGACAGGAAGCGGACCTGCAGTAATTTGATTTTATGATGAGTTTATGAGCAATCATGAGGCAATTTTTTTTTAAATCCTTATTATGGATTAGAATATATTGTTTGGATGCGGTGATCATTTATTTAAAAAAAAAAAAAAAAAAAACGAAATACGATACGGGGATGACGAGGCCTCCTAGTGGCCGAGGCCCCAGGGAATTGCCTGACCATGCCTAATGGCAGGTCCGCCCCTGTGGAGGTATGACTACTGTTGGCTTTGCGGTCATGTGTGTAGATGTTGTACAGCAGTGGACTCAAAACACAGCCTTGGTGATGTGCTGATGGTTAATGAGTCAGATGCCAGACCCCCCACTCTAACCACTTGTGAACGGTTGGTGAGGAAGTCAAATATCCAGTGACAGGGTGGAGTTCAGTCCTAAGGCCTTCATCTTTGTGACCAAGGTGAGAGGTACTATCGTGTTGAATGCTGAACTAAAGTCGATGAACAGCATCCTCACATAATTCCCATTCCCCTCCTCCAGGTGAGTTAAGGTGGTGTGCATGAGGTTTGAGATGGCATCCTCTGTAGACCTGTTGGCTCTGTAAGCAAATTGGAGGGGGTCGAAGGAGGCAGGGAGGGATGAGCAGATAATGTTTTTCACAAGCTTCTCAAAACACTTCATCACTGTAGACGTCAGGGCTACTAGGCGGTAGTCATTCAGACATGATAGACTTTTGTTTTTCGGTACTGGAACAATAACAGACTGCTTGAGGCAAGTAGGAACGGTCTCTTGAGCCAATGATGTGTTAAAGATAAGTGCTCCCACCTACTTGAATGCCCTCATACAGACTTACACTACCTCCAGACCGCTGCGCTCCTCTGACTTAACGGCGCCTAGCTCTACCACCCGATGCGCTCAAGCCAATCCAAACTTCTCATCTGTTGTTCCTCGTTGGTGGAACACACTGCCAGTTCCTACAAGGGCAGGGACATCCTTTTCCACTTTCAAAAAACTCCTGAAGACCCAGCTCTTTAGAGAACATCTACTCTCATAGCAACACTTACAACAAGTCTTACTGATCCTAACACTCACCAGCCGTTTTAAACTGACAAGTAACTGTTAAAAACAGCACTCACCGACGCACTTATTCTTACTGTACTCTAATGTTTTCTTAAACTGTCCTAAAATTGTGAGAATTGTTCTAAAACTTACTGTTTACCATGTTGTTAGTCGCTTTGGTTAAAAAAGCGTCAGCCAAATGTACTGTAGTGTAATGTAATGTTTAAGGTAATACTGTTCTCCTTGGGACAAGCCTTTTTGGGAAACATTGGTATTGAGATGATCATTCAGTTCTCCCAGAATCCCCAGAGCGAAACATCGTGGGAATCTCAAGCACAGTCCAGCACGCTGGCGTTGCACAGCTCCCCCAACAAGCCATTGCCATCCTCGGCGCGGGCGTTCCAGCAATTAGTCTCTGGCACTGCCACACAGCAGGTGGGGTGCACACACCACAAGAGCCCTACTCACCCTGGGGAACCACAACCACCAGCGGCCCAATGCGGGGCGTGCTAGCAGTCACCTGGTCTGTCGCCTCTTGTCCCCAGCTCCCTTCAGAGAATGCCCTCAGGTCGCACTTTCGCAGTGTGCACCACCGCAACGTTCCTCCAACACCTGGCGGGGCCTAGCCTCCACTGCCACAGACTCCTCGGCGCTGAGCACCGTAACTGGCACTGCACCTCCGATGCTCCACTCCGTCGTCTCGCCAGTCAGGGCAGCAGACTCCAGTTCAATCGCAGCCGGACCACGCTGCGCACAGCTACAGCTACCGACGTTAGAGTCCCTCCTCTGCTGCCTTGTTTCGGCCACTCCACACCGCCACGATCGTGCCAAGGCCTAGACCTCTCTGGCTCGTGCCATCGGATTTCACACAACAAACTTTTTTCCCCCTTATTTTTCTAAAGAGCACCGGCGAACAGGCCGACTCGAACAGGCTCCGCCAACCGTCCATCCTCAAGGCACCACCTCATTGCCGCTCCACCTCTGCTCTGCAGCCAGGGCCACCGCCAACTCCAGCCTAAAGCTGTCCGGCGGGGGCAGGGGATCAAGGTCTTCTCTCCGTGAAGTCAGCGCCCAGGCCAGAGTCACTACCTTATTTTCCAAGGCCGCTTCCTCAGACCGCTCTCCCAGTCGAGTGAAGTCCTTCTCCGCCGTGGCCACTGCATCAAAACCCTCTTCAGGCAAGCATTTCTCCCATAGCTAGGTCCAGGCGACGGCTGGTCTCCTCCTGCGGCTTCTACTGAAGGCCTCTGTAAGCTTTTTAGTACCCCTTACAAGGGTTCTCTTCGGATCCTTTTGCTTGGGCCTCCACCTAGCGGTGAGCATGGACAGATTATGAACTTTCGGGCCCCTGGGCCCAGATGTATTAAGGGCCCCCCATTAATTGTCGCATATGTGGAAGGGGGATTTGGAGGTCCTTCCTCAGAAATGTTTTAATTTGTTTGATGTGATTTCCTGTATTCTGGTGCATTTTGGGGATGGCCAATACTAAATTCAAATCAGATTCATAGCCTACATCCTGATGTGTTGATATTGAGGCAATGATTTCATGCAAAGGCTTGAGCTTCAGGGCTCCCTGACCCCTTGGGCCCCTGGGCCGGGCCCGGTAGGCCCGTGCAGTAATTCATCCCTGGCGGTGAGGTCTCCCACTCCCGGCTCCTCCAGCACTGAAGACAACGTGCCCATCTACAGGTGCTGCTTTGGACAGCAGCAGACCGTCCTGATCCAACGGCTGTGGATATAACCGCGTTTGGAGGGAGTTAGAAGACAGGTATGAAGAAAGGAGAGGAACTTGCCCACCCTCGATTCAAGTCCTGTTGCTCCTCCTGATTTGTTAGATGTTATCAGCTGTAACTGCAAAGCTGGGTTAAAACTGTGTATACATGTATCTGGAAAGTGCAGCTATGCAGCTGCAGGCCTGGCCTGTACCAATTATTGTTTCTGCAAAGGCAGTGATGTTACATGTGGCAATATATTTACACAGCAAAAACAGCAGAAGGACAGGGATGAAGAGTCTGGAGAAGATGGCGACAGGACAACGGATGAGGACGGTGAGGAGTAGTAGAGGCTAGTTCTTCCCTTTGTTACTCAATTGTGAGTCACAGCAGAGGGCCAGTGAATAGTTATTTCCAAAATGATTGTGGAATTCAGAAATAACTTGAGGATCCAAATTATTCCTAAACACTGAACATTTTTATACTCCAAAAATCGCCCCCAAAAACTCATCAGCTTAATGAGTAAAAACGTGACCAAACCAAGTTTAAATAGTGATTTTGAATCTTCAAAAATGTCAGATATGGACTCAGCATCTCCAGTAACCCCTAAAAACATACTAACATGGTCCATTTTGGCCAAGCAGCTCTTATAATATGATCAATATAGGTGATTATGCTCATTTATGCTAATTAGCTCAATTACAAATTGCCCAACATATGCAAATTAGCATCCGGCAGTTTCTGCATGCTGGGAACCCATACTATATATTTCCATCATAAAACTTTGGTGTACTCAACATTTCCGGGTTCCGTTTCTGTCCACTGGACTATTAGCCTACTAAATCGTTGAACAAACGTGAATGAAAGGCACAAAATAAGGTTGGTGTAAGAGTTATCTGTTTGTTCATGGGATTCATTCTAATTCCATCACTTACATATTTCCTACAACTAGGTGAGATAGCTAAGCTTATGTTGTAGGCTACTGAAGTTCCACTGTTAGATAGCTAGCTAGCAAGCTAACCGTTTTACATAGAGATTATGGTAAGTGTTAGCTACGGGCTATACTATGTAAAACGAAGGTGTAGTAGATGATAGGGTTTTTTGAATTGGCGTGTTTCAGACGTTGCATAATCAACACCCCACCTCTCCACACCAAGCCTACGAGTTCAACTGTTTTTTAAGCCTACATATCTCAAAAATAATGTAGATACAAGGTTAAACCTTTGCACAGTAGTTGTTGGGTAATATTTAGCATTATTGACAAAGTATGAAGCAAAGCCAAGATGGTCAGGCGAGGCTGGAGGCATTTGTTGATTTGGCACGAATGACCCTGGTAACAGTTAATGGAGTGGGGCGTGGGTAAGTGAGCAGCAGCTCATTAATATGTAATGAGCAGCAGAAACAGCACACTTTGAAAGGGACTGAAAAAGAGTGTAATACATATTTTCCTACAAGCAACTTCAGAAACATGTTTTCTGGAATTCATAGACCTATTGTAACTTGTTGAAAAAATAGTCATAATATGGGCACTTTAAGTAGCCATGTGTATCGCTTGTGACATGCAGCTGATTGGCCGAAAAAATAACAAAAGCATGTCGAAGGCCAACTGCAGTTCAGTATGGAAATTAGCTAACACGCCCCAGCACAAACATAGCGAGGCAGAAATTTGCCAACACTATACCCAATTTCAACGACAAAATGTATACTTTTAAGGCAACCAATACTGTTATCTGAAACATGGAGTGGCTTCTTTATTACTTCAGCTTGCACATTCTGCAACAAAAAAAGCTTGTGTTTTGCGCGATTTGGTCTAGGCAGGTTGATACCGCAGTAGTGATAAGTGGCATTTTGTATTGAATTTGGAAAAAAAAATCTGTTTGCGTTAAGGAACACAGCAGCTTGTTTCAAAGTGTAACAATCAACATACCCCTGCACACAGAACAGCTGAATGACTCACGAACATGCTCAGCTTGTGTCTCCATCAAGACGTAAGTCTTTCTTGACTCGATGCCCAGCTCAGACAGGTTTTCTATAGCTTGAGTCACTTCCTGGAGCGACTGGGCAGCCATCACAACCTCTTCTATTTTTTCATAAACCTCTTGAAGGCCCATTGCTTAATCATCTTTTCGGCTAAAAACAAGAACAACATTAATAGCTTTGAGTAAATAGTTCTATAGACTAATTATATTGACAGTTCATTTGTTTAGGGGTACTCACGTTGATCTCCTTCTTTTCCCACTTTTCATATTGGCAAACTGCTGATCTGGCACTGCAAGAACTTTTCTTGCATTCTGCTTCAAATAGATAGAGCCTATAGAGAGGAAACAATTAATAGTATTTCAGATAGATAGATGGATGGATAGGCAGTGGATTGGCTGCTTCTTTACTGGACCCCAATGCAAAACAACACACAAAGAGTAATCTCACCAACTTTACTGACAGAGAGCAGCACACGAACAATACAACAATAACACAGAAGGAACATAACAAAATTAGGAGTTTATATACACAGGGATTTAACAAGGCTAACAGGGCACAGGTGGACACGAAACCAGGTAAAACGAGAGACAGGCGAACACAGGGCTGGAAATCATAATTAAACTAGCAGACTAATAATGAGGAACAGGTGAGGGGCAGAGACACAGGCACAGGAAACTGAGACATGGCAAGACAAACAAAGGAGCACATGGAACACAGGTGTGATCATTGAGAGTGATAGCCAATTACGGGAAGTGTTTCCTGAACCTCCTCTTAGGGATAAGTTGATGCGCTCATACCTCCAACCTGAGCGAAAAGACTCAGACTCTTAGAAAACCTGTAGGTACAATTAAATGTATGCATTGTGCCAATGTCAACCAATCCAAATGTTTTCTGGACGCAAGAACCAACAAAACATATGAACTAAGGGATTTTATTCATTGTAACACAACATTTGTAATTTATCGTTTGGCATGTCCTTGTGAGGAGGGTTTCTTTTATGTCGGCCGTACAAAAAGACGGTTAAGGGACCGTCTTGCTGAACACAAATATGCCATCAGAGTGGTGAATAAAGATTACCCCATGGCTAGACACTTTAACGAGTACCACAACAAGAACGACTCTTGAACTTGTTAACTATACAGGGCATTGAGCATGTCAGACCTATGGCAAGGGGGGGGCAATTGGTTACACAGGTTGAACCAACGAGAGTCGTTCTGGATACATCGCCTGAATGCTATGGTATATCCAGGTCTGAATGAAGACATCGATTTCATTTGTTTTTTATAGTGATGTAGGCCTACTGATGTGAATGTCACTGTATTTTTATTATACATTTTTTTTCCTTTCTGCTGTGATGATGTGCAAAGGGTCACCTGTTGTAGAGTGTCTTTTCTGGTCATATGACCTCTTAACCCTATATAGGTGAGACCATAGGCGTGCATACATAGACACTAGGTGGTGCTAAAGCACTAGGAAGTTTGCCCTTTATCAACGAAAATGCCCTTTTGAAACTTTTTTTTTAAAATGAATATTATTAAGATTTTACTGAGGTCGGTTTTGAAATGATCTTTTGAAAACCTGAGCCATTAAAAACGACCTTGCGCACACGCGACCAGCCTATATGTCTCTTTCTTTACGTGAACTCGCGCGATCACGCGCAGGGCACGCTAGATGCGCAGCACCATAGCAGTTCAGTAAGCGTCTTCAGATAGCAGGCATGGTCGCTGACAGGCTGCTTCTCCCGTGCCCCATCAGCCAGGTAACATACAGATCAAGCAAAATCTTACAGTTTGCCCTCTAAGCCCAACATGTAATAATTTTGTTGTGCAGTAAAATGTCTCATTCATCACCAAACAAGCATTTTTGCCGACTGGTCACCTGATAAACTAGTTAGATGAAGCTAAATAAAGTAATACGCCTTAGCCCAAATCAATGACAGATAACGTGACGACCACATACAAATAATTTTGGTAGATTTTGCAAATTTATGTGTTAAGACGAACGTTTTCTGTTGTATAGGTTTTGTTAGCAACATAAATTAACACATTTTGGTCTCTTTATTGTCTTAATTGTATATTGATTTACTAATTGCAGCACAAGTCAAATTTCATTCAACATATGCGTGTAATCTTTTTTTATAATTAAGTGTTCCACGTGCGCTAAAAGTCCCATAGACTTCCATAGGAAACAATGGCGGCGCTTTTTCCAGGCTACTTCCGCTTATGCTGAGCTCAAAAGTTCCTAACTTTGACATTCACGGCTTTAGTCCCATTCGCTTCCATTGCTTTCTGCCTGATATTGTCAGTGGTAAGTAGACGAAGGTACAACGTTTTTTCAATTGGCATATATAGTTTTTGTGCTGCTTGTTTAACTGATATTTATAGCTTAAATGTTGACCGAAATTTCAAAGCCAAAAGTTAGCCTGCAAACCTTGATGTGGAGAGAGGCTAGCTTAAAGATAATGGTCCTACGTCAATAATGAATTTCAGACAAAACAGACAAAATAGGTTAGCCTATTGTAGTAGGGCAACTTTAGATGATAGGTTGGTTTTCAACAGGTTTTTATTATGTTTATAATGCTATATTTTTTAAACCTGATTGTGTTAGCTTATGTTAGCTAGTCAGCTCATTCACATAGGCTACATAGTGTTAACTACGACGGAGTATTAGGGCCACACATGAAGAGAAAAAATATTTTTGCCATGGCGAGATTAAACTCGACATGTTGACTTTAAAGTCATTTCGAGAATAAAGTTGAAATTTAATGTCGACTTTAATCTCGACGTGTCGACTTTAAAGTCGCCATGTCGACATTAAACTCGACATTTCGAGAATAAAGTTGAAATATCATATCTACTTTAATCTCGACGTGTCGACTTTAAAGTCGACATGCTGACATTAAACTCGCAATAGGCCCTACTGTTTACATAGCCTACACAGTTTAAGATATGTAGCCTCCACTAATACACAATATATTACATGAAAAATGGGCTTCAAATAGGTGTTATTTCAGATAGATTGCCGTCATCGTGAAGTGCTGTCTCGCGGTTATGGAAATACTATGCCGTTTAGGCTAAATAGCTAGAAAAATATATGTATCCAATGATATAATGTTTCTATACAAAATGTTATTTCACTCTGTTTTACGTGGTTAAGGCTACTGCACATCCAAATAACTGCCCTTCATGACCCACGGGCATCACTCTCCATAGGATAACATGGCAAAACTCATTTTTCTAAAACTGCTTTTCCATGTCTCACCTGCAATACGTAGCCTATAGGAGGCTAGAAACACAGGTTTAGCCAAAGCATATATACTATTTTAATCCCGTGAGAGAATATGTGTGCATGCACTTTATTTATGCACTTTGTGTGCATATGTGTGCAAGTAGGCTACTAGCCTACATGGGGTGGTCGGGAGGACAGCTTCATTCGTCCCTCCATAGACATTCAGCAATGGGCTGTTTTGCATCCATTACAAACAAGCAACGTGAAAGTCTAGGATTGGGGAGGAAGCCTAGTATGCCTCTAGTGTATAAGCATGAAGTTGAACATTTAGATGCAACAACTAAATGTTTAGAACAACACTTTAATAATAGGCCTACAATAAATAAATAAACCGCTATGACGTTTAGGCTACTTTTGACCATCGCATTTATCGCCTGTAACTCTGTGATAAGGACCTAACAGCAAAGTATTTGGCTGAGCAACGTAGGTTAATATGTTCTATGTTTTGTCCACATGATATAGGCCTATGTCTAATCATTGTTGCACTCGAACACTCTGAATCATTGTTGCACTTGTTGCATTGTTTCATTCGTCCTCCCTTTCAATCGTCCCGAGCGGTCGTTCTCTCTCCAAACTAACTTTATTCTCAAAATGTTGAGTTTAATGTCGACACGTCGAGATTAAAGTCAACATGATATTTCAACTTTATTCTCGAAATGTCGAGTTTAATGTTGACATGGCGACTTTAAAGTCGACATGTCGAGTTTAATCTCGTCATGGCAAAAATATTTTTTTCCTTCATGTGTGGCCCTAATACTCCGTCGTAGTTAACGTTAGACATGCTATGAGGGGGAACACAAACTTTATCTTGATAAAATACATTTCATTCAGCATGGTAACTCTATATTCAGATGTGCTGGTTATCAATGGGTTTGTGATTAACGCTCTTCAAGTGAAAAATTGAGCAAATAAATGTGATTATTGTCTTTAAATCTGATATAGATTAGCTTGCTAGATGGCAAGTTTTATGGCGTTATGAACTGAACCGTGCATGGGCTGAACATGACATGAAGTAGGCTAGTGTCCACGACTCGTGAACGAGGGGATTTCAGTTATGAATTTCAGGGGAAGCAGTAGGAGCAAAACCTAGACTATTATAAGTTATTGTTGTTGTTACTGGTGCGTGGCTCTTGTGTCCCTTGCCAGCCCAGTCCTGTGCCACTATTCCAAACGGGACAGTGGCGTCTGTATAGTAGCCTACAGTAGGAGTTTTTGCTCCAACTGATAATCAATTTCAGGTTTCAGTTCATTTAGTTTTCAGTAATTTTACATTTCGTGTTGGTGTTCTTGGTGTAATAATTTTGATTGCTTTGTCTGCCAAGTAATTTGTCAAATAGCGAAGTTTGCATGGAAGAGACTGACGTGACAAGAGGGCATTGCCTTTCAGTGATCAGGGTCAGTGATCTTTGTAAGATCACGCTGAAAGTAATCCCCAAAAAAATCATTCTTCATGTTGTTATTGTTATAGTTTTTGTTTGGGCTTGTGGCACCCCCAACCAGCCTTGCAAATGGTTGGCTGTGTATGGGTATGTAAAACTCTTGCTGGCCTCTTGCTGGAGATGGCCTCTTGCTTATGTTTCTGCTACTTATGTGTTGTCCCAAGTATACACTAAGTGTTACCTGCTCTGTTCGCTCCCTCCATTCTCCACTGTGCCTGTTCTGCTTATCCAGGACCAAGGATGCAGAGGACAAGAAGGGTGTGCGATATATGACTGGAATGGTCAGATAAGATCATTTTTTATGTTTGAGGTCCACACAATGGGGCCCTTACACAAAGGGAAATGTGTTGATCCAGCATCTTCCACACCTCCCATAACACTCCTGACTCCAGCCAAATGTGTTGCATCCTCCTTAACATGTCCCTCTTATAGGTGTACAGAGTATATGGAGAGCTTTTGTGTAGTTCACACACAGTTGTTGTTCAAACGTTGGAAACTGAAATCAGTTGCAGTGTCACCATACCTTCCTCCCAGTCTTTTTTTGCATTTGTTCCTGTTCTTGTTTTAAACACACATTAAAAACTTAATACAAATTCTATTGAAAACCCAACATACCTGTATATCAGTCATCCTTTTCATGCTGTAGTCTCACCAGCCAGCTGAAATATAAGTTATAAGTATTATATTGAAACAGTTGATTGCTTATTTTGTTAAGTGTGTTATTGAAACAGTGGGTGTCTTATCTTGCAGTATTGATCAAACTTTTCACATTTAAGTTGTTATTGATTCTTATTTAGCATATGTGTTTTTGACATGTTTATGGCTAGTCTTAAAATGTTACCAAGGCTGTGTGGTGGCCACCTTTATGCTATTTCTCTAAAATAACTGAACAGATGTAATGCATTGATCAAACTTTAAGCTGTTAGGCTACTGAATGCTATTCACATGTAATATATTTGATAGACGTTTATTGCTAGTCTTACAATGATTTAAGTTGTGTGGTAGATTTGTGTATGTGTGTGTGTGTGTGTGTGGGGGGGCACCTTCATCTCATCTCACCAAACGAACTGAAAAGGACACTGGATCTAATGTCCACACACAAAAAGGATACAAAATGCATAGCCTACGTTTTGACAATGTAAGTAAAGTATATGTACTGTAGCGTGATGCAGGCAAATGTAGGAATCCAATAACAGCTTATGTCCAGCAAGGAAACAAACCTTCAATGTTAGAACTACCAAAGAACATATTTTGGATCGATGTTGCAGACCAATTATACTCGCAATATGTAATTGACACTATAATGTAAGCATGCTAACACGTAATAACACTCGTTTTTGGTTTGTTGTAATGTTTCCTGTTCAATAACGCACTCACTGCTGTCTATCCCATTGAAATAACACGACATGCAAAGAGCTGTTTGGAACTGTTGAAGCGTACGTGAACCACGGACCGTGTGGCGCCGACTTCAAAGAGTGTCGCAACTCTCTTTTTCTATGGCTCTGGGTGAGACCTAAGTCCTCATGCCCTGATGAAGACCAAGTGTGGTCCAAACATGTAGGCGTTTTATGCTATGGATTAGCCAGTAACAAATAAAGGCTTTTTAAATATACCTTCCTCAGTCACCTTTCCTGGAGTGCCTGGATTGCTTTCCTTCTCATGAACTGATCCCATTTTCCAAGACCACCCGATACGAGGATAAAATCTACGCTTTAAAACCAAGAGCTACCAGCCTCTTTTGTTGAAACAGGTGTTGGAGCCATTTAAGCTATTTTATGTTATTTCATATTTTGTTAGTATAATTAACAGTGGTTTATGATATTGCCTAGCCACAGGTGATTAGGGCACAGATATGGTCGCCTACTTTGGCTGATCACTTATACAGGTGGTAGGGTGAAGGTGATTGGGAATGAGGTGGCGGGAGTAGAGGGGACAGTTTTTTGACCGTGGTTGTAGTCATGACTGATATGTAACAGAAGAATTTCGAACATAATAAACGTTTAAGTTGTTTACAAGTCAGCTACTGCGCGTCCGAGACAATCCCTACTCCTGACATAGTGGCTCCAAACAAAATTGTGTCAGAGGCCGTAATAAAAGGAGCACATGGCACAGGAGGTAAACAAAGGAGACAAAATGGAATACAAAAACACTACACTGGGAGAACAAAACAGGAACAGATCCTTACAGATATGAAAAATATGTTGTACTTTCTATGATTAAAATGACCCAGTACTTTTTGGAGGGACCAATGTAAGCAACACAATATTCAAACCTTCGAAAGGGGCACCCAGGCCAGTTTAAGAACCCCTGATCTAGACTACAAAGACAAAGATTTTTTTAATCTCTGGTTCCCTCCGAATCAAGTATATCATTCCCCTGTCCATTTGTCAGGACCAAGGGGTCAAAGGCTCCCATGGCATCTTGGACTTTTGTCAGAACGCCCTGCACAGTGGCATCACCCTCCATGACAATCATTCTGCTGGACTGAAGTTTTCCATGTACCAATTCGGCCATGAACACAGATCTAGAATATATTCAAAGGGGTGATAGTAGATACAAAAACTGGACTAATGCTAACGACAACATATGGAGAACAATTTTACAGCCAATTAGTTTAACTGGCAACATGATTGTGTACATAAAATAGCATCATTTAAATCATCAGTAAAGATCTGGATTTGTTCATTACTTATTTATTGCACAGCAATATTGGATTTCTGGTATCTTTGAGGCTTAGAAAATACCCCTGTCTATGAAAACTATACCATACAAATGCCATTTAGGCATGATACAGGGGTGCAGCAGTCTTATCTGTGCCGAAGCTGTCCTGTTTAGAGTAATCAAAATGTGTTGTTATATTTGTGTTCTGGGTTATACAGTACGGGGACCATCCAGCTTTTGTGTCCCTGACCAGGACCTAGACTGAGCATCTGGACATGGTCCCTGGGTGCCTTCTGTTGGCTGCCTACCTGAGTGTCACTGCTTGGATGGGGAAAAACATACCTTTGCCTTTTGACTATTATATAGTTATTACTACTAACTAGTTACTTACCCCTAACCCTAAAGAAGTGAGAGAGCAGTTATGTTAGGATGGAATTAAGAACTATAGTGATATGTTAATTACATATAATTTGTGTTACAACATGGTACATTAATGAAGTCAAATAGCACCATAGACCACCATCTAAAGTTCTACATTTCCGCCTTGACATTAAAGAATTATAACTTATGCAGTATTTCACTGTTTCTCCCTACAAGCTGATATTCACTTTGAAAACTGGTTCTCTTTAGTTCTCTGGTTCTCTAATATTTTACCTATGGATGTCTTCTACCTAAAAAAATAGGGTGAAAGCTTGTACCAAAACATGTCCGCAAAAGTCTTAACGGAAGCCCTTTTCAGAATTGTCCCCCTGACTATTTTGTGGCGCATGAATTACCGAGTGGGCTGGGAGACATGGGAATGATGTGATTCTGCACTTATTAACTCCATTTACAGCACAATTTATGAAATTGTTTAAAATATTGTTCAGTCTTATGTTATGTTAAACAATTTTGTGCAATCTTATTTTATGTTTCAATCTTCAATTTTGTGTTGCTAAAGCCTTAAAGGAACCATATGTAAGAAATGTATTTCAATTAATCATAAAATGGCCCTGAAATGTCACTAGACATTAAGAAATCATGTTAATTTCAAATACTTATATCACTGACAACAGTAGTCCAGCCAGGATATTGTCATTTAAAAAGTGAAGTTGCAGCCCTCAACTGATGTTGATGTTGTGTTTTGTCATGTCATATTGTGTTTTGGCCTGATGCGCCACCCTCCACCTATCTACTAATCACGAAGTCAGTAGTGTTTCAGCATCCGGGTTGGCAATCTCGAGTCAGGGGGGAGGGGGAGGGGATAAACCAGTCTACAGTAATTTGAAAGTGATTGCAGTACCAGTTTTGCCCACAATCTTACATATGGTTCCTTTAAATAAAACCTCATGAATTTGCCACTTGGGACACTCAGCTGTCGTGTTGCCATATTTCATTTGTGAAAATCACAAATCCCCAAAAAAAAAATAAAAAAAATAAATAAATATATATATATATATAAGTTAGAAATATTAAGAAATGCTGATAATTGTATGCTGTTGAACGTCATAAAACCCTTCCACCAGCTCTTGTAAGATATAAGGCTAATCCATAAACTCTAGCCTTGTTTGTTTGTGCCACATTCATAACACAATATTAACAATACTATGTATAATATTTAGTTGTTACAAGCAGTTATAAGTTTCATATATTAAAAGGGGATATCAACAATGACACCTAGAACCTGCCAATCTATCTCTCTCTCTCTCTCTGGTGCGCATTAAAGATGCGTTTCCTAATTAATTAGAGTAGGCCTAAGTAACGTTCAAGTTAGATGCTGCTGCATGATTATCCTTACATTTAACACGAAGTTGGCTCATTTTGACATCGTAAACATTCTCAAAGAGAGAGAAGCCGTTAAAGCTATTGGCTACATTTTGGTACCCCCTCTGTCCTTTGGTGCCCTTGTGCGTGATGCGCGTGGTGAATAGGCCTACAATGTTGAAACATGTCCTATAGTTTCTTACCTATATTTGCCCTGATGCACTCGTTGACGCGGACACACACACTCGCTTTGCTGCCGTCCCTTTCTATATTAGCCTACAGAGCAACTAGGAGGACAGGCGCGTAACTACAAGTGGGATTTGGGTCTGTGGTTGCGCGGCAGTTTGCGAGGTAATAGCCTAATGTAAACTCTATTGTTGCTGCCAATCAACAAAAAGCATGCCTTTGTGTAGCGTACACGGAATTTGATCAACGATAAACACAACCAAGAACAAAACCGTTTGAAACTAGCAGAAATTATAATCAGAAGTTAATTTTCACCAAAAACCGGGACAATTCGTGATCCGGGAAATACCATTAATTATCCGGGACAGTCACTCAAAAAAGAGAACAATCCCGGGAAATCCAGTGCATGTGGCAACCCTAAGCTAATTGAAGAACTTATGCAAGGCAAGCAAACAGGCAGTCAACATCATTCCCTACTGACATTTCCTTTAAAATTACATTATGGATGTCCTACACAAAGCCAACTTTGTCTAATCCTGTGAAGTTTCTCCTGTGTAACAAACAGCTAATCCTGTCGCCTTGTGACTGCAGCCCCACCTCCGAGCAATTTCCGCTGCAAGAATCGGCAGGACACTGGTGGCACGTCGAGGATACAATAACATTCTCCAAGCTGATGGCACGAACTTTTATCCGAAAAAATCCACAGGGCACAGAGGCTGAATCTCCTTGATGTAGGCCTAACTTAATATTATTCACAGTTATAGACGATAGATATAAAAAGAAGACTTTCCGGAGACTGGACAATTGAATTCCAATGAACACCCAGAGTGAAACTTTTGAAGACAGTGACAGAGAAATATTTCCTTCCCAGTCGTAGGACTACAATAATTTTAGATTTGTAACATTTGTTTCTAAGTCGACTGACATGTATTCCTACGAGACGCTTGCATATTCGGGGGGCACCTTGCCGAGACGTATTCGAAATGTAAGTTTCCCTGCTCTTTTGAAATATTGTAGACCTAGGCTGGGCCTACATTAAGATAAGAGTTCTTTACAGCTGTAAGCTCGTTTCACTCACAAATTGAAATTGAATATTGGATTCATATTGGAATATGGATATTTTTCCAAAACTTGTCAAGTTCGTGAACTTGTCATTGTTTTTGTTGTGTAGCCTAATGATCAAATAGGACAAATCATATCACATACGTGTTAATCCTGTCCACCTAGTTTATTTAGCTAGCGAATACCTTTTCGCCATAATTTAACGCAGTGTCTTAAATGGTGGGTCGGGACCCAAAAGTGGGTTCACAAATATAATGACAAACATCACCACGTACCAAACAAGTAGGCCTACTGGTATTTTGCGTGTCTTACCATGTAGGCTAGCTCATGGTATCCGTTGGCTTGAACGCTAAAAAATATATAGGGCCTATATGTGTTGCGACTACATGAACATGGGAAATTGTGGGTCCCAGACCAATAACCACTGATCTAACGTATAGGCCTAGGCTAGGCTAGGCCAACTGATATTTTTTAAAATTTTATCCCAGAAAACAGGCTTTCTGACGGGTCGCGTGTTATTTTAATTGTATTTAGGAAATTACATACAAATATAGCTGCAAGCGTCAATGGTGGACCCGAGCACCTGCCGTCCGCGACCTGTGAAATTTCGGAATCCAACTGACATGTAGTGTGTTTGAGAAATGTACATACTGTAAAACTTCAAATAATAGCCGAGTCCCAAGACACCTGTCTCTTTTAAACGCCTGGTGTGGCTACAGGGTTGGGAGGCCGGTCTCAAATAGAGGCCTGGTCTGTTTTTTAGTTTCAGGTTGTATTTAATCTTCTAAACCCGCCAGATCATCTGTTTAAAGCCCAATTCACACCAAAGATTCGCAATGAGGCGAAACCATTGCAGAAAGGAGTTGCAGCAGTGTGAATTAGATGTTACACGTTGTTGCAAGCCGTCGCAAAGCATTCACCATGTCTAGTCACAGTTGCAAGGTTTTAGAATGTTGCATCAAGTTGCTGGTTTATAGAATGTTGCAGCGCATCTCGTCGCAAATCTTTAGTGTGAATTGGGCTTAAGCCAGTATGGATCAGACTACGCAGTGCGCACGCTAACGTTATGATTAGATGGCGTTAAAAGACTGCGGTGGGGAAAAGCTTTTTTCTGTGGGGAATAACTTTTTTCAATATGAACTATGCCTATATGTCTGACTTCGTCACCGTTCAATTCATCCCTTTAGTTTCAAATTTGCGGACAGGCCAAGGGTAAGCTTGTGTTTATGCTGGCAACAAAAAAAGGGTTCACAAACATTTTTATTTCTAAATAAAGAGAAAGCGTAGGCTATGATCTGAAATGGCGATCAAAGCCAAATAAAATATGGGAGGCTATGATGTCATGCTGACATTTGTGAGACAGCATGAGAAAAAGGAGGGAGAATGAAACATTATGCACGTTCCACTTTTGCATAAATAATTCCTGAACGGTTTTGGTCAGGGCTGATAATGCAACTGTATTTGACAGAGGACAAATAGGCTAGGTTGCTAGTGACAAAATATGAGCTTTCAGTGTGATATGATTTCTTTGTAAATTACGTTTGATTAAAATGTGTTTAATTTGTTCTGGCTATATTAGCTATTTGGATCTTATCTCACTCAATGAACAACATCTCAACAACAAATGAATGATGATCCGTAGTTGTCATCGGATAGCCTAGTCATATGGGTAGACATTCAGTGTGTTTGAAATAATTAATTCGATAATATTTTCCATCTTTGCAGAAGAATTTTTAATTTTGTGTAAAGGGAATTAAAGGCCTGTCCCTAATACTAGGCGGTACAGTTTGGCGATTTGGGAAAACAAAAGTCCGGGCTATTATTTGGAGTTTTACGGTATGTGATTTCTGGCACATTTTCTTGCTTGGCCAGGTGGTGGCGCCTGGATGTCATCATAATCATAATATTTATTAACCTGAGAAGTTTCGGACCATTCATTCAAAGCATAGAACATTTCTGACGCACAGTTCCTGCTTGGCCAGATGTTGGTGATTTGCTAGGCAGGGAATTACACATGTGAATATCATCACAATAATGATATCCAATATTTTATAAAGTTTCAGATCAATCAATTAACCCTCTAGACCCCAGTGGAATTCTACAATGCCCTAGATTCCTGGGTTTTCTAAGAGAAAAGGGCAATTTGAGAAACATTTCAAATAACCAAGAATAACTAAAAATCTAATGAAAAGTGTCAATTGTAAGTTTCTTTCAGCTCTTTCAAATGATATATGATCCATTAAGAATTATATATTCTTGTTTCCCATAGACGGCCACAGGCCTACTCACTTACAGTCTCTTCTACAGTCTACAGTCTTTCACTAACAAAAAGTTATAAATATGGTTCACATGGGTATGTATTACTGTAGAAGCTGGGAAACAAGATACTATATGAGTACTGATTTAACTGAAATAGACAGGCATATCTTGCACTTATTTGGGATTTAGCTGGCTGACAGTTGGGCCTTACAGCTAAAGAATGATGAGGATATGAACTAACTGAGGGCAGAAGCATAGCGCATGAAACCGTGAGTCATTTGACTAAGTATGCCACCAAGAACAGGGACTGTCAAACCTGACATGGATTTACGTTTTGTTTTACATGCACATTGTCATGTTATATAATTTATCTAAACTTGATCAGTTGATGATAATGAACCTGTTGCACTCATTCACTAACCTTCAACCTATCCTCGGCTAACATTACGAGTCTTAGACTAACGTTACTTCAGTGAAGGTAGCAAATTAGCAGGCTATTTTTTGTAATCACAAATGAGATGAAGGGACATTAGCCTACTTGTATACAAATACATTTTACAATACACCTGACATCCATAAGCAGAAAACACAATGATGGTTCCCGCTTTGGTTATTAGTCAACATAAAAACTCATTGAGAGAGAACAGATACAATAGTAGTTTGCAATAACTATCTGTAAGTGGGATAACGATAATGTTAGCTTTACTGAACATGCCAGAAAGGAGTAGGCTAATGGTAATGTTATGTGTGTGTTAAGATATAACTGCAAATAAACCTGGCATGGGTTTATCATAAACTTTATGGTTAATTAGGCTAAGACCCATCACTGAATTATGCCTATATTTTGCTGGTGCTAATGTAACCTGCGTTGTGTTGAACCTGCGCGATTCAGCCCTGAACACGCCCGGACTCGAACCTACGAACAGCAGCACCTCGGATCGGGAGGCGAGCGTGCTGACAGTTGAGCCAATAGCCCAGGCTACTGGCTCGCATGCCAGCAGCACTCTTGAGGCGTCGGGGAGTGAGGTTTACTAACGTTTCACAAGCACAGCTAAGCTATCTGGCATCCGTTACACTAGCTAAACTCAAACTGACTTTCACATACGAATAGTTAGTCATGACAAACGGGAGGATGCTAACGTTAAATATATTACACTTTCATATTTTTATTTTGTCATTTTCTTACATCAATATGATCGTCACTGACATCAAAACATGGTGGATGCACATCAATACTATCTCATCTAATGAGAAAAGACGCGGACGCTTGTTAGAAGCCATAACTCCAGAGGCACCGTAAGTCCTCAGGCGGTCAGTCAACAGCGTGTGTAGGCTAAACTCAGATTGAGTGTCTAGATATTATGATGATCATAATATCTATTAACCTAAGAAGTTTCAGGATGTTCATTCAGATTACTTTCTGTTATGTTACATTTTACTGTGATGTCATTCAGTAGGTGGCAATACACTACAATTACATAGGCTACGATGATGCATCTGGAAGTGACCAATTTACCACAAACGTTTTGTGATCTAATTTGCAACGGTTGAGAAGTGATCCTAGAAAGTTGTTTTTATTCTACTGGACATGGTATGGTGCGGAAGGGGTGGCATGATCCCTCTTCATGTTTGCCTTAAGGCTGTTTCATGCTTCTGCATTGACTCCACGCAATGACTACCTTGTTGCCTCAAATGCTGCGCTGAAATATTAATCTTATTTGTTTGGCCTTTTCCTACGTAGATTTAGTAAAATACACAGTAGCCTAATATATCAATGTGTGTCTGTGTGTGTGTGGGGGGAGGGGGTCTGTCTGTCTCGGTGAGTGTGTCTCTCTTTTTCTCTCTCTCTCTCTGTGTATGTGTGGGGGTCTCTGTGTGTGTTTGTGTGTGTGTGTGTGTGTCTGTTTCTGTCTGTATAGTTTGTGTCTCTCTGTGTGGTGTGTGTGTTTCTCTGTGTATGTGCGTGTGTGAGTCTGACTATGGTGTTTGTGTGTGTGTGTGTGTGTATGTCTGTCTGTGTGTGTGTGCTTCTCTCTGTGTCTCTGTGTGTGTCTGTGTGCGTCTCTGTGTGTGTGTGTGTGTCTCTCTTTTTATCACTCTCTCTGTGTGTGTTTGTGTGTCTCTGCGTGTGTGTGTCTCGCTATCTCTTTCTTTCTGTGAGTGTGTGTGTATGTGTGTGTCTCTGTGTATGTGGGTCTGGCTCTCTGTGTGCGGTGCGAAATACACAGTAGCCTAATATATCAATATCATTATCTTTCTATTAATGGTGTGTCTCTCTGTGTGTGTGTGTTAGTTTAAAAAAACTTGTTTGTCTTGGGGACTTACATACACCTACCAAATATGGTGTGTGTAGCTTAAACTACATGCTAAGCATGACACTCTGTGACATAAAGGGCACTAGTGAGTCCCTGGGCCACACCCCCGGTCAAGCCTGTGTCTGTCTGTGTGTGTCTCTCACGGTGTGTGTGTGTGTCTCTCTCTCTTTCTCTGTGTTTGTGTGTGTGTGTGCATGCGTGAGGTGCATGTGTGTGTGTGTGTGTGTGTGTGCATGCATGTGTATGTGTGCAGATCTTGCACACATATGCAATGTACAGG
This sequence comes from Alosa alosa, assembly GCF_017589495.1. Classification (NCBI taxonomy): domain Eukaryota; kingdom Metazoa; phylum Chordata; class Actinopteri; order Clupeiformes; family Clupeidae; genus Alosa; species Alosa alosa. Next base: position 1,741,213 of record NC_063192.1, on the reverse strand, counting down.
CAGGTCAGTTGTATTGTGTGTGTGTGTGTGTGTGTGTTAGTGTTAATTTTGTCACCTATTTTAAATTTAGTCTTAGTCTTGTGACGAAATGTCCTTTTTAGTCTTTGTCATATATAGTCATTCAAATATAATTTTTGTTAGTCAAGTTTTAGTTGACTAAAAGTCTCTTTTTTTTACTGGCACATTTCATGCTTGGCCAGATGGTGGCCCTATGCTAGGCATCTGAATTACACGTGATTATCATCACAATAATAATTTCCAATATGTTATACCTACCAAGTTTCAGATAAATCAGTTAAAGGTACTCTAAGCGATGTCACACGTTTTTTAGGCTAAATCATTTGATGTCACTTACTGCAAACAGCACCAACAAAACCAACTGCTAGCTGTCTGTGTCCTGAATACACTGTAAAAAAAATGCAATCTCTGTGGACAGCCCAGGCTCCAAGAATGGCAACAAAAACAACCTGAGCAAACCTAGCCCATGAAAACATAACAAACTGTTCCAGCAAATCACAGACGAGATGCGTGTTTAGGAGAGTTTCAATTGCACGGGAGGGAGAGGGAGGAAGTAGTGAGCTAGCTCTCTGTTTTGTTTGAAAAGTCAACAGAAGAGACGTTGCCCAGTATCGCTTAGAGCACCTTTAAGGCATTGCCCATTTCTGTTACATTTCCAGCTTGGCCAGGTGGTGGCGCTTCTGGATACGTTCATAATCATAATATCTGACTTTGTGATTAGTAGATAGGTGGAGGGTGGTGCATCAGGCCAAAACACAACATGGTACCATCAACATCAGTTGAGGGCTGCAACTTCACTTTTTAAATGACAATATCCTGGCTGGACTACTGTTGTCAGTGATATAAGTATTTGAAATTAACATGATTTCTTAATGTCTAGTGAAGAGTTTTAGACCCTGACTTAGGCTGACCAGCTATGATGTGACTCGGAATCATACAACACTTCATGCTGGCAAAAAAACTTAACAAAAAACGAAAAAAAGGCAAAGGTACAAGACTGTATTTCATTTCCAAACGAATGAACTACTCATCCCATAAGCCTTTTCAAACTGCACATTTGAATATTTGCAGCCTAACGATAGTTTAATGTCAGACAGATGTTTTTAATGTCAGACAAAAAGATGACTAACTTACCGTTTCCATTGAGTAAATTCAACTTTCAAGATGAGAAAAATTGTTTTCATCAGATGCCCACACATCTGTTCTGACAGCCTCGGTATAGCTAGGCAGATAATAGAAAAATCATACAAAAATCATACAAATACAAGCACTAAATTTGGCACAGTTGTTCTCTAGGACATACTTAAAATTACCCGATTTTCCACTCAAAAATTCAAGATGGCGGCCATATTTAAAGATGGTTTTCCTCATAGACATGCATGTACTGGCTCAATTTCACCAACGGTAACAGACAGTGGAGGATCCAAGGATTCCAACAGTACCTCATTTTTGAAAACTGGGCTGCCATCTTGGATTTTCCAGTGGCAAATCAGACAAATTGTTTTAGTATGCCGTAGAGAACAACTGTGCCAAATTTGGTGCTTGTATCACTATTTGCACGATTCCACTAAAAAACTGCTCTTAGCCGCCCTACTAGCAATGCCTTTATCAGGGAAGACTTTGAATATTTTAGGGAAATAATGGCAAAATAAATTCTGCATATATTTAAACAATATTTCCCCATAGAGAAAGAGTCCAGATGCTAAAATAGCCATAACCTATGCAGGCAGGCAGGCATATTAGCTTTGTTTTCCCTTTGTTTGTTTGGTAGCATATCAGTGTTGTATTGGGGAGGATCTGGGCTTCATAACACTTGGAAAATAGTTTTGATACTTCACAAAACTGCAAGCAGGAGTGAAAACAAGCCAGTCGCATGGACACACAAGATCTCTTTCCAGTAAGCGCTGCTTTGAAAACTAAATAAGTTATTGACCTACAACAAATATTGTTTGTAATATTTTTTTTTTAGGTACAGTTTTGTTAGGATATTGATTCCAATTATATTAATGAACGTGTGTTTACAAGGCGGAGACATAAAACCATTCGGTTGTGGACAATTTTATGATCATTGGTGATTTATAAAGTCTGAAAGAATGGCATACACACGTTTTTTGTGCATACAATCAGTTGAAAAATTGTCTAAGATCAAGTGAAATGTGGTGTCTATGCAACCTTTTTATAAATGAAGCCTCTTGATATCAGAAATAAAATGTACACTCGTTACCATCCAAACATGGACCTTGGGTTGTTTTTAGACTGGAGTTATAATTGCTTTTATTCATATTGTAAAAAGGGATCCTCTGCTGCTGTTGGGCAATGACAACATTTCTGCAGAAATGTGGTGTGGTTTGAGACTCCAACACACTTATAAATGTGCAAATTGCAAAACAGAGAAGTGTGTGAGCTCAGTAAGAATATCCATTATCCATGTATCCTATGATGTGTACGCACATCATAGGAATGTGCGTACACATGTTCCTACATCAGGTTTTATACAAAGATTGATATAATTGGCACCTACTGTAGTCTTAATAAGCACTCTAAACTTGTTTGAGATACTCTAATGTTGACTATTTGTACTATGCTAATCATGAATGTGTGGGCATGGCATGTAGGCACCAAATGGATGTCTGTCTCTCCAAAGCATCTTGGCTTCACTCCCATTACAGACAAGCAGCTGTGTGTGTACCGTGTGACTAGAGAGTCTAGGAGCTGGCCATCTTGAAGCTGTGCACTGCTCTGCCCTTGTTTGGAAGCGACACAGTCATTTCTTTCCTCAGTGTTTCAACCTCCCACAAGGGCACAGGGCACAATGTACTACAATAAGGCCTTGTGTTAGAGTAACATATGTAGTGTAGGATCACACAATTAGACTTTATATATAAATGAACCATTGAATGCAGTCTTGAACAACTCTGCAAATGATAGCAGACATTCCCAACAGGCTCAACACAAAGGACACTTTATGGTTGCCTTTTCAATGATTGAGAGGATTGTCACATACATAGAGACTTACACACAGCCTGTTGTAAAACATAGTGAAATGGCATTTAGCTGCTTAACTTTCCTGCACAGAGAGAATACAAAGAATTTAGAAAGAATTTAATAGATTGAGAGAGGAGGGGATAAAAAGTCCAGTGTGTGTAAGTGCAGTATGGCAAGACCATGTAATGTAATTTTAAGTTAGTTCAGGATGCGGAAGGTCTTTCTGTTTTAACCATGTGGGAACAGAGGCCTCTGCCTGACCTGTGGTTTAAACAGTCCATGGTCAGGGTGTGAAATGTCCTTCAAAATATTTTGAGCACCTTGTACTCTTCTGGTATAGATATCCTTGAAGGTAGGGAAAGGTGCTCTGATGGTGCATTCAGCTAGCCTAGAAATCTAGCAACTCTCCGTTGGCTTGTGAGCTCCAGAAATCGAAACTCAATCAGGCCAATGAAATCGTGTATAGAGTTAGGTGGGCTTAACATAATGATTGATGGCAGAGTTGCAACGGGTTGGCTTGAATTCCCTGCTACTTGAAAACAAATAAGATGGATGTTGCTGTTGGCGAACAGTGTGATACGAGTTAAGCTTTTATTAAGTTGGCAAACGTTTGAACTAGCCAACTAGCTCTGCTGGTGGGAAGCATGGGACTCTTAAGCTGCGCTGTCCTATTGCGTGCAGAGGGAATTTGAAAGACAACTGATTATCCTGCCCCTCGGACTGAGCACTGCGAACGGTGAGTGCCCAGACCCTACATTTTAATATGGGTCTGGCTCGTCAGGCTAGCATTCAGCAGATCTTACAACTCTCTGTAGGGCACTGCAGTCACAGGCTGTACAGTTCCCATACCAAGTGATTATGCTACCTGTTAGAACACTCTCCACTGCGGAAGAGTAAAAGGCCTTCAAGATGGATGACTTTTTGAATTTCCGCAGCTGACGTAGGAAGTACAGTTTTTTGCCTGTGTAGATTGTTGAACTGGTACCACTGCTACATCCTCCACCTGATTCAGGCAGGCCTGTTGATTGCTGTTGATTATCAGACCCACCACTACTGTGTCATCTGCAAATGTCATGATGGCGGAATGACTGCTGCTGGCTCTGCAGTCATGAGTATAGATGTTGTACAGCAGGGTGCTTAAAACAGCCTTGGGGGTCACAGCTGATGGTTAATGTGCCAGATGCCAGACTGCCCACTCTGACCACCTGTGATCGGTTGGTGAGAAAGCTGAGTATCCATTTGCACAGTGAGGTGTTCAATCACAGAGTCCTCATCTTTGTGACCAAAGTGAGAGGGCCTATGGTATTGAATGCTGAAATATAATCAATTAACAGCATTCACACATAATTCCCCTTCCCTCTCTCCAAGGTGGTCAGGTATGCTGAAGGCTCCTGTTGGCTCAATAGGCAAATTGGAGGGGGTTGAAGAACTTGGCAGGGATGAGCGAATTAAATTCTTCACAAGCTTCTTCATAACCGTTGATGTCAGAGCCACTGGGCGGTAGTCATTATCTGTGGTCTCTATAGTTTATGACAGTTAAACCAGGTATGGATAGATTTCAGTATGGGATTTTCTAGGTGTTTGCTCCTAATCAAGACTCAGTGAGGAAATGACATTCATTAATGAGTCTCAACTATCAGCAATAATTGATTGATTGTTGGTTGATAATTACGACCCAATGACAGAGGTGATATAAACTTCCACAATTATTGTACATGGAATATTCAACAGTGGGTATATGTTCTGTATGACAGAGCCACACATTTTTTAAAAAGATGCTGCTCACTACTTATCTTGGTTTCACAGAAATTAATCAGTTGATTCAGAATGAATTGCTGAATTCTGCCCCGTCTCTCTTAAACCCCCTTTAAGAGAAATAAGGAGCTAAAGAACAGCAAAAGAGTATTTTAAGATCTTGAGTTGGTCTTGGTTTGAGACAAGAGGAAAGCTGAAAGCTTTCTTAGCAGATGAAATTCAGAAATATAAGACAATGGTCAAAATCTACATTGATGTTAAACTGAACTCAAATGTGTCTAGGAAACATAGGCTAGAGAAAGCAAGGATCTTGTTTTGAAATTTATTTTTATTTGCTCTATGAAATTATCATCACTATAATCATAATATTTCACACTTCAACTTTTTTTTAACCTTCATGAAAACATGGCATGGTTTATATGTAGGCTAGTTACCTAGGGCCAGATGTACGTACATTTGCGAACGTAGCGTTATCAGCGTCATAGACACACCGCAGATTGTGAACGCTGTCAGACCCAAGTTTCTGTCATATTTATCAATCGATCAATCCTTAGTGTAAACTGCGCCTTTCTCTGCCCATAAACGCAATACGAACGTCCACAACTGAATGGCAGCGCCTACATACAAGCGCAGAATCAAACGTTTAGCGATCATGCAATAATACCATTCATGATAAGATGTAAACAATCAAGGAGATATTGTATAGAGGGGGAGGGGGGTGTCGATTTTGGTCGGCCTCTTTTTTTTGTCAAAGTTCACAAGCCCACAGCGCAATAACTAAACCATGTAGGAGGCTCAAATTTTGCTTGCTGGTACATAAATAAGAATAGTATGTAGCAAAATCGTCACGCTTGGTCTGGATGATCCTGCATGGTCATAGTTGTCCCTCAAAGTTGATCAAAATTGTATTGGAGTTTTTGGCTGGGCTCTGTTTAGGCCTTCAGAAGACGTATTTGTACTCAACATAGGCTCTTGATTTATTTTCCTTACTGAGATAAGTAGAAACACTCTCACAAAAAGCAATGAACAGAAAATAAATCCCTTCAGGGTCTGAACAGCAGACCTCACAAGTCTGAAAAATCATTTTGGTTATCATTTTCAGAGCTCCCAAACACCTTGTGGGAATATACAAATATTGTTTTAATATGTTTTTCTTTATTCTCCATGATCCCTTCTTTTTAAAAACACCAATTTGACTTGTCTTATGAAAATCTTTCTATTTTATTTTTCACCTTGAACATGGGCAAAATGCCCCATTGACATCAATATGTTTTGTGTAGCTCTATACAAAACATATTGATCTCAATATTTTAAACATTTCCCTTTCAGAAATGGAGACCTCTGACACAGTCATCAGAACTAATCAGGTCAGTTTCTGTTATTTTTATTCTATCATGTGAATAAAATCTGATCAAATGACTCAGAAAAAGGCCATTTTCAACCATTGTGCTCATTATACAGGAGAAAATACAATACAAATGCAAATACAATATAATACAAATACAATCAAGTCAGAAGATTCAGGATTAGTTTTGTTTGAAACTTCAGAAATTACAGTTTGTTTGGGATTTCAATTCTGACCTGACCTCTTGACCACTAATTCATTTCTCATTTAACTTTGTTTCATAGTCATTGTGATACATTTGCAAGTCATGAATTAAAGTAGCATATGGAGACTTCAACCTATTGTGCTCAATACCTTATTGGTGAAAGAGTTAGGACATCAGCAGTTATGCTCACATTCAAGTGCCACTGCATGTATGTGAGCAGTGTGCAGGTTGTTTAGCTTTAAATAATAAAAAATAATCTTTTTATAGGACAAACGTGGTCCTGAACGAGTTAGGACATCAGCAGTTATGCTCACATTCAGGTGCCACTGCATGTATGTGAGCAGTGTGCAGGTTGTTTAGCTTTAAATAATAAAAAATAATCTTTTTATAGGACAAACGTGGTCCTGGAGAAGAATGCAGATGAGACATTTGGTTTTGAAATTCAGGTAAGACCATATTCCAGCATCCTTTAAGGAAGGCTTGGCAATGTATTTTTAGGAACATTTTTTATATACCATGGCTTGTAAAAGTATTCAGCCCCCCTGGGAAATCATTACTGTTGTCTTGACAAGATATCTACACACATTTGCCTAATAAGTGCTTTCATTGTAAACATTTATTATTACGTAAATAAAGGCTAAATAAGTTGTTTGTTAAAATAAAAAATGTATTAGTTAAAAACTAAAATATCCTGTTTAAATTCAGCTCCTATACATTAATGGGTAAAGAACCCATTTGGTGCAGTAACAATAAAGTGCGATAACAACCTTTGTAAAAACAACAAGCTGTTTGGCTGTAGTGGCCGGCAAGCGGCTATACAGTTAAAACAAGTGGGTTAATAGCAGTAATGAGTTCTGTTTAAATCTCCTGTATTTTGAAAGCTAAATGTTGGCAGGTATGCATATTGCTCCTTACTACCTCAGCTGCCATCTTCTTTGAACAAGTAGCAATATACGTTCATTCATTCATTCATTAATTCATTCATAAACATTTCCATGGCAATGGTGATCAACACCAGACGCTGCTTTACATGCTTTGTTGGATTTTAGGTAGTGTAGGACTTCTAAATAAAGGAGAGCTCGGTGAATGGGCACAAAGCTGCCTTGAACTGGAAACACCGTCGTTTCCTCTTAAGCAAATCTAGGGTTTCCTCATTTCTATGTCTTCTTCTCAACCAAAGTTGATATTATATGAACTTGTGGTGTCTGTAGTGACATATACAGTCGCATCAATTTCGTAGCTTGTGGTAAGTCTATCTGGGATGGTCACAATCTCATGGCTTATAATCAAATTCTCAATGGTGAAAATTAATGGGATTTTTACTTCTAGAACCAGAGTGGACGGTCATTTTTGAGCTCCATTCAACCTAAATGAGAATGAAGCGAAATTCACTGCAGTGGAAACCTACTATTTTTTTCCTACTGGTGGGCCAAGCTCAAACTTCTCCAGGTTTTCTTGTGATATTGTGTCAAATTCGTCTCTATTCATTGTCCCTTCAAGCTTTTCCAGTTCTCACAGTTGAAAAACATCCCCACACTACCATATTACTTCCCTATTTTACAATAGCTATAGTGTTTCTTGAGTCTTTGTCAGGGTTAGATTTACATTATATGTAGCGCTTTGATTGGCCCAAATGGTCTACTTCAGTCATGTGACCATGTACTGAACAATTTGGCTGTTGACAGGATATCCAGGGTATCCTGGATCCGCGGCAGAGGATGGGCATCCTTAACGGTACGTTCATTGAGAACCCGAGGTCCTTCCTCTGCATCATAACTATGGGCAAAGAGAGCTCTGTTCTAGAACCTTTGACTGCTCGTTAGAATTTACTTGTTTTTCAAATGCCATCCTACGTTGATGCTTTTTCACGGAAGGCCCAGGCAGGGTTTGAATATCATGCTTCATGTGGGCAGTGGTTGTGTAGTGGCTAAGGAGCTGGGCTAGCTGACAGTAGCCTGAAAAATTGTGGGTCCGATTCCTGGCATCCAGTGTCCTTGAGCAAGGCACTCAACCCCAAGTTGCTCTGGGAACAATAGCCCTTGACATATGTAAGTTGCTTTGGATAAAAGTGTCTAAATGAAAATGTAATGCTTCACTAGGCCTGTGTGACCCATATCATGTGGGTCCTTGGAGAAAACATCCTGATATGCGCTGAGCAACTGTGCCAACTCGTGGCGTTCCCCTGCACTTCAGCAGAGCTCTCAGAGCTGAGAGCGTATAATGCTTGCAAGTGGTCAGGCACACCAGAGCCCCGGTCTGTGGTGAGCGATGGCTCAGTAGACATGCTGAGGGGCTGAACAATATCCGCTGTCTGTTGCTGGGATTGAAATAGGGCACTTGCTCCCCGAATAGCATAATTTTCTGGCTGCCAAAGTCAAGGCGTGTTCGTGACTGAAAACGATGAAATTCACAATAGCTGTGTGAGGGCCGATCTGAATGGGCAGGTAGATCTCCCCACGGACATTCACATTGACTGAACTTATGCCTTGCAAATACTAAACAGTAGATGGCTGGAGTGGCAGCTTAATGTCTAGGTCAATGCTGTTATAACATCGGAAAGGCAGGTGTCCAATAGAGCACATACCTCCATACAATAGAGCAACACATGTTTGCACATTTCAGGGCCCAAACATTTCACACTCAGGGCTGGGGGCGGTATTCGGACTAGGGTTGGGCGATGTCCCCTAAATTGGCATTTGACGATGTGTACAGTAAAACATTGTGATGGACAATGATATCGTGGGGGGTTAGTAAACACTAATTAATTACCATATGTCTGTACAGAAATACATTTATAATTTACTACATAAAAAATAAAAAATATATTATATAGGCTATATGGCATGATGAACGTGGACATCTAAGAGAGACATACTGACCAGGCTACCGAAGTTGGGTGGAAGATCTGCTTCAAGAAAATCGTGGTGACAGACGGATTGACAATCAATCTGAACACTTGCGTTTGCACCAACCAGCAGAATATTACACATTGCCAGCCTTCGCTGGGCCTAGCAAAAAAGCTACTTACAGTAAGACTACTATCGTGGTCTCATTTAAAATCTTCAGTAGGCTACGCTATGCAGCATCCCACGTTATCAGGCTACCGTCTATGCTGATTATGAGGGCGGCGGGAAGTGAAAGTAAAGGGCTGCGGTCGCGCAGTCCAGGCTATAGGAGGGCAAAGTAAAAAAAAAAACTTTTACAAATAACGAATCCCGATTACCACTCCGCTGCTGTCTGGGACTTTTGCTAAATGCATGAAATACAAGCCTTACAGTAAAAGACAGATAGGCTACCTCCTGATCCTATAATTAACGAAAGAAATGGTTTATTTTAACACAGAGGAGAACAACGCATTTGGCGCTCGCTGTACCCTTGCAAAAATATTTGAGCGCTAGAATGTCCTAGTCGTAGCCTAACAATAATAATTCAATTGGACTATTTTCTGCTAAAACATTAGGCTACATATTTTACGTCCAATGTAGGCTATAGGCCTGCGAGACATGTAGGCTACAAAAAGACAAACACATTCACGTCACAGTCAGTTTTATCTTATAAGACAGTAGACTAATATGTGATAACTGTTTGGCTGACAGCCTTTAAAGTAGGCTCAATTTCATTTCCAGGGAAAGTGTTTTTTTATGTTTTAGCCTGTTACAGCATGAATTAGTGACTGGCATGTGGGGGCGTGGCATCACAATGGTTGCTTCCCATCGTGATGTCTGTCAACCATCACGATGGACGATGATATTGTCCATTGGCACAACCCTAGTGCGGACTGCACAGGTTCTGGTGCTGCGGTTCAGATGATGTGGAAAGCTCACATCCATCTCGATCAGGATTGTCTCACTCATGTATTGCAGTTGTCCTGGCCCGTTGCTCTGTAGCTTGCTCACAAAAGTGCATGAGCTGAGTCACGCTGGCAGCTGCTCGCCTAATGGCATCACGTTTATGGGTAATCTCATAGGCCTTGGCTAGCTTGTGTGGATTTTGTTCCAGAGCTTTTGCACTAGTTCGGAACGCCCATGGCATTCATGAATACGGGGGTTGTAGTGTAGTGGTAAAGGAGCTGGGCTAGCGTGCAGTAGCCTGAAAGTTGTCGGTTCAATTCCCGGCTTCCACTGTTGTGCCCTTGAGCAAGGCACTTAACCCCAAGTTGCTCCGGGGACAATGTGATCCCTTGTAATATAGCTGAAGTCACTTTGATCAAGAAGTGTCTGCTAAATGTAATGTAATGTAATGAATACCTCCACACCAATGATATCTTGTTCCCCCTCAGAGCAATCTGCACAGCCTATTCAATGGACATGTTTTCATAAATGTCATCTCTCAGTGCATGCAAAGACTCACCAGGTTTACACACTCGTCTTCTCAGTTCAACACCAATAGTGGCAGCATTCTGTGAAGATGGGTCAGTGGAAAATGGGCCTTGCAGGTGGACATCTGGGAAGAAATTGAGATTGATTCTGTTGATAATACGATGATACATAGGCCTTTTGTTGCCTACAGCATGAGTTAACATTTCTGTTTACACTTGTTTAGGAACTGCACATAGCCTTTAATAAAATGATTGTTTTTATGTCAGTATGAAATTTAATTAAAAATGATTGCAAGAAGGTTTGGGAGAGAAAGAGCTTTGGAAAAGTAGCCTACTGCCCTCACCAAATCACTTGATTATAGTCAAGGCAACATCAGGTTTCTGCCATGGGTACACGTTAGATACAGCATACCGTGCAATTGTTGAAAACTTTCAAACATATATGTCTGTCACATTTTCCAGGATGATGATGATGTATCTTGCTATAGAGCAAATACCATTAAAACCTTTCTTCATGAAAGACATATCAATCAATGACATGGCCAGCAAACAAACTGGATCTCAATCCAATTGAACATGTATGGTGGAAGCTAAAGAGAATGGTGCATAACAAGGCACCATCCTGTAAAGCTTATCTGTCAACTGCTACTTGACAAAGTTGAAACCTGGTTGATGAAGAATATTGTTCTACATTAGTGAATTCTCTGCATTAGTGAAGTCTCTGCATTAGTGAAGTCTATGCAGAGAATTCAAGGAAGTACTAATTATGATTTTTTAGGATTGTGATTCCATTAGGATTGTGACTTTTTTCCTCAGGATTGATTGTAATTTCTTTGAGTTATGTTTCACAAAGCCAGAATGTTATCTGTTGCATACAAATAGTGTTGAGGCACATCTGTGATTTGTCTTTTTTCCCCTAAAATATAAAACAGCTGAATAAACATCCCCCAAGAGTGATGGTTCATAATTTTTGCCAGGGGTTGTATAAGGCTCTGGGTGGTGTTTGCAAGGTTTGACATGCCTTTTGGGTAGCTAGTTTGTTAATTTTTGACCAAAACTTAAAGGCTCCTTTAATTTGGAGCCTCACCCAACAAATCTGCTGGAAAGATGTATCCATGGACCTACATGACCCAAGATGGCGGTGCGTGCACAACGTGAGGCTCGACGTCTGTCCAGTTTTGTAATTTAGTGTTTATTTACTTTGACTATCCTACTTGTTTTACAACAGACACACACTATTGGATATTCATCAAAGCTGCAAGAACTTTGTTTTGGATTACCCATTCAACTTTCGACCAGCTCCCTCCCGAGTTTATCATTTCACCGCGACCAGATGAACAACTCACTCTGACCGGAAATGCTCGCCATCCACATGGAGACGCTTTTTGGTTTGGGCGATCGTCCAAACGAATCTTGTATATGCACTGCCTGAAGACGCACTTTTTTGAAACCTGGTCCCAGGGTGAAAAAATTTGAAAACGTTGTCTTTACGTGTTTGTTTGGATGGCGAAGCCGCATACTTGCGTATCGATGATGTCATCGCCACACCTCAGCTGCCCTCGACTTGACACATATTATAGTATTGCCTAGCAATACTAGTTTTCGTACATGACATTACCTGAGATTACACTCAGAAGGCTAAACATAGTTTATCATGACTTGGTGAACAGTATTTTTCCTATGTGTTTGTCTTGATGCATTCTAGTTACTGTCAGTGACTGACTCGAGAGAACTAGTCAGAAGTTATTAGGGAAGGGCGTTTTCAGTTTAAATGAATGTGTGCTTAGTGCCAGTGACATTCATTTCTTTTACATGTCACAACATAAATAAATGTCAGATATGAGCCTACAAGTCGCTTAGAAATCATGTTAAGCTTACAGTAGATGCGCACTTAATGCGCAATTTGATGCAGGCAAAAAGTATCGAGTAATGAAATGGTATTATAGCAATATTATATAGTAAATGTGACGACGGAATAGCCTAGAACTTGGGTAGGAATAGTGTTTAGTAGCATAATGCACTTGCGGTGATAGCCAACAACTAATGTGAATCGCGGACCATACAACCAAAGAAAGTAAAGTTTATTTGCACCTATGTTCACCAAATAAAGGACTGGACAGCACCCTTCACAAACCAAAAAAATGTTTTTTTTTGGTTTTACAATTGACTACAGTTGACAGTTCACTATCGGTCCACACAAACAATTCTGGTTTCCTTGCACTAGCTATTTTCGTCGTATTTATCATGTGCTTGGTTTCTTCTTCTACTGTCTCTTTGTATACAGCATGCAAGCTTTATGCACCTCTTCCTCTCATTTATGGTGAATTTCTGTAACAGAAACAGCCCCACCCATAGGCCTGGAATATGAAGTAGCGTGTTGAGATGGATCAGTTTGGACGCAAATATTTTTGAAACGATGCCAGGGAAGACGGGGGGAAAAGATGGTTTTGGTATATGTGGACGTGGCCGCAGACTCCACTCTACAACACCAGTTCCAGCACAACAACTGGAATGTGTTTGCTGCTGATGCCACTACAGACTCCCAAATGCACATTCATACATCCACCAACTCTGTCCTGGATTATATAAGTGTGTAGAGGGAGTGACTACACATAAAACAGTGACATTATTCCCTAAAAGAAGTTCGCCTTCTCCTCAAGGCTAGGGACCAGGAGACCTTCAGCTCAGCCAGATCCAACCAGAGGAAATGCCTTAACAATCCACAGCCAAGGAATGGAGCCATTTCCGCCCGGTTGCACTGACACCCATCATTGTGAAATGTTTTGAGAAGCTGGTCCTCTCACAACTGAAATCATGTCTGCCCACTGCACTGGACCCGTACCAATTTGCCTACCGACACAACAGATCAACCGAGGATACTATTTCCACAGCGCTCCACCCGGCACTCCCCCACCTGGACAGTCCCAATGCATATGTTAGAATGCTGTTCATTGACTTCAGTTCAGCATTCAACACTGTGATCTCCTCCAAGCTGATCTCCAAGCTCTGCCAGTTTGGCATCAGCAACTCACTCTGCAACTGGATTATGGACTTCCTTACTAACAGACCCCAGACTGTTAAATTAGGAAGTCTCTCTTCCTCCACCACACTGGCGTGCCACAGGGCTGTGTGTTGAGCCCTCTGCTCTACTCCCTCTTCACCCACAACTGCGCCCCTGTTTATGGCTCCAATGCCATAATCAAGTTCGCAGATGACACCACAGTAGTGGGCCTGATCAGAGAGGAGGATGAAATAGCATATAGGGATGAGGTTCAGCACCTAGCTATGTGGTGTAAAAACAACCTGGCACTCAACACCCAGAAGACCAAGGAGATCATTGTGGACTTCAGGAGAACCAAGAGCAAGGCACACACCCGGGGTGCTCAGCGGTGTTGAGGTGGAATGTATGTCTAGCTTTAAGTTCCTTGGGGTCCACATCACAGAAAATCTTTCTTGGTCTCTCAACTCCTCCAGTCTGGAGTCCAGTCTTTCTACGGACCCTTAAGAAAGCGTCCTAGAATTCTATCAGACTTCTACTGCTGTACCATTGAGAGCATACTCACAAACTGCATCTCTGTATGAAAGTGCAATGCTGCCGATCGCAAGGCACTACAAACAGTAATGAAATCTGCCCAAAGGACTTGGCTCCCAACTCCCCTCCATCCACAGCACATGTCATAAATGCTGTACAAACAAAGCCAAATCCATTGTCAAGGATGCCACCCACCAAAACCATCAGGTCTTTTTACCCTACTCCTATCTGGCAGGCGATACGCCTGCGCTCCCGCACCAGCAGGCTCAAGTACAGCTTGTTTCCAGAGGCTGTAACACTGTTGAAAAAACTACATCTCCTGTCTTGCACTTTAGCTGTTTACTTGTTTACCTGTTTACTTTTTACTTCTGCACTGTTTACCTGTTACATTGACTGCACTGCACTGTTTACCTGTTTACATTTTTACATTTACTCCTGGGGCCGGTTCCCCGATAACGCTCACTCTTAGCGTGCTAAGAAGACTCAAAAGATATATCTTTCCAAAGTTGTTTATGTTCCTAAGTGTGTTCCCCGAAGTGTCCCTTAGGAAGCTTCTTAACACGCTGCCTCTTACGTTCGACGTTACAAAGGCGCTGTCCCAAGTGAAGGTGCTGAATTAGTTGGCATCGTTTGCTCAGGAATCGATTTTCCACTTCACGAGAAGGTGTAATGGTAAGGTACTTTACAATCAGAATTGATTGGCAAGCAGCTGCAGTTACTTCTGTTTAATGCGGTATTGATTGCCTTTGGTTAATGTTTTCAATAAAAAGCCACCTATCTTCATTGAACAGAGAGAGAGAGAGAGTTAGATACAGAATATGGTGGAGAAGCAACGTAAAAAAGGGCACCAAGCTTCTCGTCAGAGGAACTTGAAGTTTTGCTGGACGAGGTGAGCTTGCACAAGGTGACACTGTTTTCCAGCTTTTGGAATAACTTGTGCAACAGCAACAAAAAAGAGCTATGGAGCGACATAGCAAGGAAGATGGCTGCCTCTGGATCAGGCACACCAAGGTCCTGGCAGGACGTCAGCAAAAAATGGCATGATTTTTTTTCAAGCCAGGTTAAGGTGAGAGCTTCTGCTGTCCGTAGAGACCGGGCGAGGACAGGTGCGGGGACCAGTTCGGTGCAACCCTTAACAGCACTTGAGAAGAAGGCACTGGCGATCATGGGAGACACAGTCTCACATGGAATCCCTAGGGGGATTGACGTTAGAAGAGGTGATGCTGAACAGGCCTCATGTTCCAGGTCATCGCCACCCCCCAATGTGCCAAGCTCCCCAGACACCGAGCCATCTGCTCGGTGCTGCTCTCCTCACCTGGCAGCACTGAGCCTGAAGGGTGCACTACGCCACCACCTCCCGTATGCACGTCTTCGCCAGGACTTCTTTACATGACACAATCTCACCATGTCGGTGTAGCAAAGAGTCGGTGAACATTGAAAAGGAGAAGTTGGTCGTGTTGCAGGACATTCAGCGCCAGTTGACCGAAGCAAATGAGCTCGCTTGCCAGTCTCTGGAGCTGAAGAGATCCCAGCTGGAACTGGCCAAGCAGAGGTATGCCCTAGCAGAGGCACAATTCAACAGGCCCTCAATCTCGGTACCAATCTTGCTGCCAGCTGAAGGTGAGCCAGTTGTTCTTGGTTTCTAGATTTTGATGTTCCTTTCCTCACAGTTCCTAATCTGATTTTGGTATGTCTTTGTCTTTATAGATGCTGAGCAACAGTCACTCAGTGGCCGTGTCTGTGTGTGTTTGTATGCGCATTTTCATTAAAAAATACTTGATCAACAAGATTGTATGTCATTCTGTCATCCTTAATGAGTCAACAACTGATTCTCTATTGCCATTGGAAACCTATGAGTAAAATCTTGCTCTTTCTATGAGATACCTTATTTATCCACAAGGAAATTAAGCAGTGTCAATCTAAGTGCACGTTCAGATATAAAGGCTCGTTTGAAGAGACTGCATAAAGACATTAGTTTGTGATGGACATTGTCTGTGTGTTAGACGACACGTAAGGCTATGCATGAGGCAAAGCAGCGGAAAGGGAATCCTCTGACAACCATGTGACCTGTGTTCAATGGCCAATAAATGAATGAAGATGAATCAGCAATGTGATGTGGTAATTTGGGCATATGTCAACTTTTGACTCAGAAATTCTAACGTGTAGGCTCCTTCGCCAACCTTAAGTGAAGCATGTCAATGATTGGCGTTGCATAGAGCACTTATGGAATGGACACAATGATTAGAATCACACACAGAACATTTAATGGATGCAAGGTTTGAAACTTCCGTTTACTTTTCAGAAACCTAAAAATTCCATCATACGAATCAAAAGAAAAGTCCATTCAATCATGGATGATGGCTAATGATCAGCTCAGCAAGTTAATCCAAAAAGAAAATAAATCAACCAAAAACATTTGCAATCAAAAGTTGCCTTGCCTCAACCCTGGCAGCGTGCAGAGCAGCCCTCTGTGGAGGATAGAGGACCTCAACTTCTCCCTCTCCATCTTCCTTCTCGTCCGCTTACACCTCCTCCTCCCCCTCCGGAATAGGTGTGCCTCCGCGCACAGCCATGTTATGAAGTATGGCCGTTGCCACCGTAACTGCGCAAGAGCTGAGAGGCTTCATACATAGTCCTCCTGCCGACTTGTGCAAGCACCGAAAGCGCAGCTTCCAGATGCCAATTGCACGCTCGACAATGTTGTGCGTGCGAACGTGTGCAACATTGTTAGGCTCTTTCAGCCCGAGTCTGTGGGTTGGTAAGCGGTGTGTTCTCAGAGCGTATCCTCTACCCCCAAGGAACAGGCTCTGACCAAACCCCTCTCTCTCTCCGCTTGTTCACCCACGGCAGAATTGGCGCAGACAAAACTGTAGTGGGTGCTGCCTGGCCACCTTGCCACCAGGTCAGAGATCACACCCCTATGGTCCACTGTAACCTGCACGTTTATGGCCGCGTATCCCTTTCGCGATATGTACGCCTGATCAATCACTGATGGATTGGCGATAGGGATGAGTGTGCCATCCACCAGGCCCAAGACTCTGGGAATGCCAGCAATGGCATGACAGCCCTGGTGCACCTCCTGACGTGTTGCCGGCAGCCGGATGTAATCCCCGGCATGGCGCAGAAGGGCGTTGGTGACAGTGTGGACGCACCTCCACACCGAGGTCTTGCTTAGGCCATAGCCCTCTCCTACGACTTCGATGAAGCTCCCTGTAGCAAAAAACCTTAGCGCTGCAAGCAGCTGGATTTCAGGACTTAAAGCAAAATTCTGCCACGTTAGCCTGGCAAGCGCAGTTCTGAGAAGGTCCAGCAGCTCCATAATGGGGTTCTCTTGGGAGGCGATTTTTTTAAATATAGCCATGTCAGGCAAAATGTCAAACGGGCTTAAGTTTTGCTGAATAAAAAAATTGACATGGACTAAACAGCTCCGCGGCCAGCGCCTCTTTGATTCAATACAAGGACACGTTGGATTGCTGCCATAGTTGGTCGCTGAGTGGACACCACCATGCTTACCCATTTATAAATCTTAGCCATTTAGAGCCAACTTTTAACTATCAAAAGTGATTGCCAATTTGAACGCTTTAATGACATTACGTATCACCACCATATTAGTTCTGATACCAAATAAAGTAAACTTCATAAATATGCCTATATTCTTTGCGAACATATTTTATTATTAGTTTTAAAATTTCCATAACATAATATCGTTGAGCCACAACACTGTCAACATAGTCTACCATAGTTTGACTTGTACTGCGCTGCACTGATTTCTAAAGACTGCATAGTGGCGGCGACTAGCGCCTTGAGCTCAAACAACGCTAAGAGAAGCTTACGAATGGTCCAGACCAACCTTACGAAAGTGACTTACAGAAGATATACTTAGCGTACGAACGTGTCGGGAATCGTGCCATAACGTTAAGAGAGAGATTAAGGAATAGGTTAAGAACTACTTAGCGATAAGAACGTTTTGGGGAACCGGCCCCTGCACGGTTTCATCAATGCCCTCGCACTGCTAACATCAAAAACTGCACAATATATTTATATTCTATAACCTGCCCATAAACCTGCAATACATATAAATTACATGTATGTTTGTATGTGTATATGTATATGTATGTATATATATATATATATATATATATATATATATATATATATATATATATATATATATATATATAATGTTTATTTATACTCTGTACATAACCCTCTATACTCCTTATCTGTCACCGTAGACATGTCATCTGGAAAACCTGTATTTATCTATCTATACACTGTTATCTAGTCTACATAAATGCACAGAATACTTGGTATTTAATGCTTCTTTGCACTTCTGGTTGAATGTCAACTGCATTTCATTTGCAAGAAACAATAAAATCATGGTACATAAATCTTAAATGGAGTTATCTAACAAACCTCTGTACAGTGTTTTCATTTATAGATAGCAATAGAATTAGATGCAAAAGTAACTTGATTTATCTTAGAGAACAACAAAGCAGCCACATAGGTGACCACGGTGTTTATGACCCAGACTGTCAAAGCTACTTCTTTTTCCCACCTGTTGGCATTTTTAAAGCTAGAATACATTTTGTGAAAATGTAATGTAGATTCGTTTTTTTTTTTGTTAACATTTTTGTAAACCAACCAGTATGTTACAGATAAGTCATTCATCATTTCCTTTTGCAGACTTATGGTCTTCACCATCAGAATGAAAACTCAGTGGAGATGTGTACCTTTGTTTGTAGAGTGCACAATCACAGCCCAGCCAAACTGGCAGGTCTGAAAGTTGGTGAGTAATGACCTGGAGTGGTAGATGATATTTTTTTCCTTATCTTGTGTGTATCCTTGCACAAATTGCTCCTAAAATCACACAAATTGTTGCACACACACACACACACACACACACACACACATACACACACGGCGCCATGGCCAACCCGTAGAAAGCACCTAGGCCAAACCTGCAGTTCATAAGGTAATCAGCAGACATGGGGGACTCGTCTCGAGTCACATGACTTGACACGACTCTCGAGTCACATTGTTTAGGACTTGAGACTTGCTTGATCAACATGTATAAAAGACTTGACTTGACTTGATGACTTAAGACTTGAGACAAATGACTTGAAATTACTTGACTTTTTATTTTTCATAGATATTAAGGAGTTAACTTTACAATTTTAGAAAATCTGCTTAGGTGCTGTTGCATGCGTCACGCGAGCGAACCTGTCATTGTACCAAGTGACGCAACGCGACAGACCAACAGCAAGTGCCAGATCAAATGAGACAGACTGAGGTAGGCTAACTTGCAAATATGGAAGGCTCTACGTTTATACCAAAACATAATACGAAATAACGAAAATGTTGCCAATGTAACCTAAAGTAAGTGCCTCTCTTTCTCACTCCCTCTTAAACACGTCCCTGTTCCATACATTACACCCTAGTAGTAACAACAGTCAGTAGGCCTGGCTAACTGCCAGCAATCATCATATAAAAGTAGCTTATTTCACATGTTAGGCTTATGTACCTATAATATGATATAGCATTGACGGTCCTAAACCCTCCTAAAACCCATTGCGCTGTCGCGCTTGTCAAAGTTTGGCAGTGACGTCGGCGGCAATGTTTGATTGATTGATTAGTTCGCTTTTTTGACATTATTGGGTCCCTGGGGATGTGACAGGTCAGGGCAGGTGTAACTTGAACTGTTTGAATATAGTTTCATGATTTGATGTAGCTTACCTAATATTTGAGGCATATTGAAACAATAATAGGCTATTTTATAATAGGTCTACTTGAAATACATTTTTATTCTTATACATTTCATCTTATTCTATAAACCATTCAGATGTATGTGGCTTAAATGAATGCAATGTCTATTTGTTTTTTACAAATAAAACTCCAGCAGTTAATAACAAGCCTATTTGCTTGCTTGAGACTTGAAGGTTAAGACTTGAGACTTGCTTGTGACTTGCACATGTGTGCCTTACTCCCACCTCTGTCTGGCATATTGAAGGATGAAATACATATTTTTGATGTTACGCATTAGAAGGGGTAAGCCTAGCTTGCACATTATTAAAAAGGAATGCAGAATGTAAGATGTGACTGGTTTTGAACACAGCCACACAATACTCTTACCTTGACTTGCATTGCATTTTGTACACATGCACAACCTATTAGAAAAGAGCCCTGCTAGCTAGTTTGCATGCCATTCTTGAGGGATATCTGGACAACACAAAGTATGCATTGTTGACATTATGTCAAAATGGTTGTTTCGTCACATTATGTTGCTATTTTTAGATGTTTAAAAAACACTCCAAATACCACCTTTAATGTTTGTATTGTCAAATTTGTATGCAGGATATACCATTGCATGTGTTAATGAGACATCAGTGGAGGGTTGCCAACACAAGGAGATTGTTCAGCTGATCAGGTCTTCAGGGAACATCCTCAGGTAAGCACCCAGTCAAGACTACTGCTAGGTTAGCCTACTATAAGCGTCCGCACACGCATCAAGCTTCATTCACTCTAGTCTAGTCTCTTGCCAAGTTTGCTTGTGCCAGCTCTCGCTAGACTATCTGTTATCAGTCTTGATATCGATCTACTTAGGCCTTTACTTCAAACCCAAACAGTTTTTTTAAAGACTAATACCACAAACAGTCTTTTTAAAGATGATCCCAATCTCAGCCCCAGCTATTTTTTTTAACTGCTAGGCGTGCGCTTAGCTAATAGGGTAGGCTACCCCTCTGCCTTTTTCACTGTGTTGCAACACATGCCGGTTCTCTTTGACTCCATGCTGAGCCAATCCAGAGGTCATATCAGAGGTCTAGTGCCAATTCCCACTTATAACAAAAGCCGGTAACACTTTATAATAACTACACACAATTCAGCATTTATTAAGCATTTGTTACGTATTAGTTAATGGTTTGTTCATTATTAGTAATTTATTGTTCATACATAATGTATTATCAGTAAAGCATTTGTTCACAGTTATAAAAGGTTTGTTCACAGTAAATAAGCCTATATCTAAAATATGAATACATTATTGTTAATACTTAATAAATGATGCAATAATACTGTGTTGATAAGGTAATATTTCCATTATTTAACAGTTGTTACATACACATGCACTAATGATTAGTTAGGGTGAGGAAATATTTTATAAACCACTTTCTAATACTATAATTCATGATTAACTGAGGAGTTACAAGTGATTATTTTGTGAGCTCATCTAAAGTGGGGACATTTCATGCCTTGTAACACATTTACAATATTACATAATAATATGAATTATACATGCTTTGCTGTTGTTATTATTATTATCATCATCATCATCAGTGGGCCTATTATCATTACTAGGCTTTTGGGTAACACTTTATAATAACTACACACAATTCATAATTTATTAAGTTGTTGTTACTTATTAGTTAATTGTTTGTTCATCATTAGTAATTTCATGTTCATACATAATTTATCATCAGTAAAGCTTTTGTTCACACAGTTATAAATGGTTTGATCATAGTAAATAATCCTATCCAAAAGTATGTTTGTAAGTACATTTATACTTAATAAATAATAGATAGATAGATAGATAGTCTTTATTGTCATTGACACTTTTTGCAAAGGTACAATGACATTTGAAAGTGCTGTCAACTCATGAGGTATGCATAAGAACAATAATAAATAGTTTAAAAATGCACATATATAAAAATATAAAAAGAATATAAACATATATTGCACTGGTTATGAACAGGAATGGTTCTGTACAGATTTCACTGGTAAAAAGAGCATTACTCCACCATAGAATTTGCACAGTGGGTTAGGGGCCAAGAACAGACTATTTCAAATTTGAAGAGTTAAGGGACATGATTGCCTTCGGATAGAAGCTATTTTTTAAACGGTTTGTCCAGAGAGGGTTAAAGCGGAGCGAGAGGCGCAAACGTTCGACAATTTCCGCGTTCGATTATTGCAAGGGGGAGGGGGGGAAATCCCCCTTTATGCAGACCAGAGTAAACCCTTGCTGCACTAATGTCAATGGAGACTTGTGGAATTTTACCAATAAATTGGTCATTATGTCTTTCTGGATTTGTTGAGGGTTTTTTCGAACATTTTGTCATAATCTGTAAGTGTTTGGGATTATTTCAAGCCTAAAAGTGTAATTTTTTAGTGTTCGGATTTGTAATAAAATAACTTAATATCAGACCATGCTGCTGCCAGTTACTGTCCAGTTGTTAGCATACTAGCTAGCCTCTTAGCTAAGGTAACATTTTAAACGGAGAAGTGTAATTTCTTTGAAATGACAACTAGCTGAATAACATTACTGACATTAGTTAAAGTGGATAGTTTATACTCGCCGAATTTGGAACAGTATATTAAGTTTAAGCGAAGTCCTTCAACTACTAGTCAATTGTTAGCGCATATCTGTATTGCCATAGCTACTCCCATCCACTTGTATGGCGCTTTTAAGCTGTTAGCTAGCTAGCTAGCTTCGGTACACATGACTAATTCAATTATGTATATCATGTCCTAAAGAATGATTCATTGGTATCATACATGATTATAGACAATGATACTGTGAACACAATTATGTTTATCTGTTCTTATTGCTTATTAAGAGTGAAAGTTTATTTAGTGACGTAAGGTGACACTCCCACTTATGCAGACCGGAACTGTCGCGTTTTGCTCCCATAGTAACGAATTACGTTGCTCTATCTTGCTAGTAATCAAGGATCTTTGGTTTGTCCTGGTTTTCATTGTTCTGTATCTCCTGCCTGATGGCAAGAGCTGAAAGTGACAGTGACCTGGGTGTGAAGGGTCCTTTGAAATGTCTATTGCCTTCTTACGGCATCTGGAGGCGTAGATCTCTTCCAGCGTGGGGAGGGGGCAGCCTAAGGTCTTCTCTGCTGCCCTGACGACCCTGTGAAGCACCTTCCTCTCTGAGGATGTGCAGCTACCGTACCAAACACACAGTCCATACATGAGCACACTCACCATGGAGCAGTGGTAGAAGGCGAGAAGCAGATTCTGGGGTAGACCGCTCTTCCTGAGAGTTCTCACGAAGTACAGTCTCTGCTGCGCCTTCTTCAGTAGCTCCTTGGTGTTGGCGCTCCATGTCAGGTCGTCCTCCAGCTCAATGCCCAGAAATCTGAACACCGGAACCCTCTCCACACAGGCCCCGCCGATGAAGAGTGGTTGAATGTCAGACTTGTTCTTTCTAAAGTCAATGACCAGCTTCATTTGTTTTTGTGGTGTTGAGGAGCAGGTTGTTGACTGAGCACCACCCTGCCAGCCGCTCCACCTCGTCCCTGTATGCTAGCTCACCCACCTCGGCTGAGATGAGTCCAACTACCGTCGTGTCATCTGCGAACTTTACAGTCTTGTTGCTGATGTGGGTGGGGGCACAGTCATACGTATAGAGAGTGTAGAGGAGTGGGCTGAGCACGCAGCCCTGTGGCGAGCTGGTGCTGAGGCTGAGAGCAGTGGAGATGTTGGAACCCAGCCTGACCCTCTGGGAGCGGCCTGTTAAAAAGTCCAATATCCAACTGCAGGTGAGTGATGGGAGCCCAAGGTCCGCCAGCTTAGAAACCACACGTTGTGGAAGGATGGTGTTGAACGCTGAGCTGAAGTCCACAGTTGTTCACAGTCCCTTGTTGTTCCAGGTGGGTCAGCGCGGCATGAAGTGCTGTGGAAACAGCATCCTCAGTGGATCTCTTTGCTTTGTAAGCAAATTGAAAGGGGTCCAGGTCAGCTGGCAGGCAGGAGATGATATGACTCCGCACCAGTTTCTCAAAGCACTTCATGATGACTGGTGTAAGTGCCACTGGGCGGTAGTCATTTAGGGTGGTAATGCAGGGTTTTTTCGGTAGTGGGACAATGGTGGAGGACTTAAGACAGGGGGGGACACTGGCCTGTGACAGGGACTGGTTGAAAATTCTGGTAAAAATTCCAGCCAGTTGGTCCACAGTCTTTCAGCACCCGGCCAGCCACTCTGTCAGGTCCTGCAGCCTTTCTCGGGTTCACCCCCCTCATCACCCGCCTCACCTCACACTCTTCTACCTTAAGTGTGAGGCTGCTGTGAGCAGGTGGCTGTGGTAGGGTTGATGTAGATGTCACCTCAAAGCGGGCAAAGAAAATGTTAAGCTCCTCTGCCAGAAAAGAGTCCCCCGCGGCGGCCGAGGAGTTGCTGGGTTTGTAGCTGGTGATGTGCTGGACGCCCTGCCACACCTGTCTGGTGTTGTTACTCCTGATATGGTCCTCTATCTTCCTTCTATATGCTGCCTTGGCCTTGCGAATGCCTCTTTTCAGGTTGGCTCTGGCAGCGCTGTAGAGTGCCTTGTCCTCAGACCTGAAAGCAGTGTTCCTGGCTGTCAACACGCTCTGCACCTCTTTTGTCATCCAGGGCTTTCTGTTGGGATAAATCCTTATACGTCTGTCCCTGGTGACATTGTCTGTGCAGAATCTAATGTAATCCAGAACTGCTGTAGTGTGGTTCTCCAGGTCCTGGTGATCAAAAAGCAGTCCTGCGGCTGGTCGGAGGCCTCCTCGGGCCAAGTTGGGATAGTCCGGGTCGTGGTCGGAGCTCGTTTCCGTAAGGGGGAGGGGTAATGAAACAACCACTTCCCAATATAAACCATTTGTAAACAAAATGCTTTGTTCATCATTTGTAAAGCATTGCTCCTAAGTTAATTCTCATAAATAAAGTGTAGACACAGTTAGAAATGGTGTATCTAAAATATGTTTATACATTATTGTTAATACTTAATAAATGATGCAATACTATGTTTTTGATTAAGTAATATTTAACAGTTGTTGCATACACATGCACTAATGATTACTTAGGGCGAGGATACATATTTTATAAACCACTTCCTAATACTATAATTCATGATTAACTCAGGAGTTACAAGTGGTTAGTTAATGATATTTTGTATAAATAATCATGTATAAACATATTGTAGATATAGGCTTATTTACTATGAACAAACCATTTATAACTGTGTGAACAAATGCTTCACTGATGATACATTATGTATGAACAATAAAATACTAATGATGAACAAACCATAAGTAACTAATAAGTAACAAAGGCTTAATAAATGATTAATTGTGTGTAATTATTATAAAGTGTTACCGAAAAATGTAATTAAATTGATTTAGTTTTCATCACATGTAGTTAGGACTTGATGATAAGAGCCATATGTATGCATATTATCTATCAGTTGTATTGATGTAGAAGTTGTAAAAGAGTTTAACAAAGTAAATGATATGCAATGTGGCAAACACCTTTTTGCAAATGCAGCACACTGAGGGCCAGATGTACGTACATTTGCGAACGTAACGTTATCAGCGCCATGGACAAACCGCAGACTGCGAGCGCTGTCAGACCCAAGTTTCCGTCGTATTTATCAATCGTTCAATCCTTGGTGTAAACTGTGCCTTTCTCTGCCTCTCTCCGCCCATAAACGCAATTTACGAACGTCCACAACTGTATGGCAGAGCCTACAACCGCAGTTGAATGAAGTTAACTGATGACAACATTAAAAAGAATCAAACGTTTAGCGATCATGAAATAATACCATAGATGATAAGATGTCAACGAGCAGGGAGATAATGAAGATCAGTAGTTCTACTCAAACTACTTGTGAACGTAGGCTATGGAAAATTGGTCAAATCTAGCAAGTAGGGAAGTTTAAGTGAATAACGTGAAAGTGAAAGTAAGACATTCGAAAGGCCAACGAAAGTTAATGTTGCTTTTGATAGTAGCCTAAGACTTGCAAAACTGGTGCTCTAAATAGCGATTCTGTTGTCTTTGAAAGGTTCTCTTATTGAAGCATTGAACTTCAATTTGGATTAACACCTGCTTTTACAAGGCGCAAGTATTTAGGCGCAGAATAGACGTGCGCTTTCAGGAGCAGTCTTTGTACATACCGCGGAATACATAATAACTCCCACTTTCCCCTGGATCCTCCCATGAATGCATATGCATGACACGACAATCGCAATCAACCACTTTCAGCTCCCGCGACAGGCAGTTTGCGCTTTTACATCATTGCAGCCTGTTTGTACATACCTCGCAATGATTTTACACGCACGTTGCGAAACAAATACGCCTGAAGTGGGCGTAAAAGCGTTAGTACATCTGGCCCTGGGAGTGTTAAAGGAGAATTCTGCCGATTTTCACATAAATAGATAGCTAAAGCAGCCAGGCATCTTAGATGGAGAGCAGCTTCACAGAAGAGAACTTCTGACAGCAAATTTGAGGAAAAGTTGGTAAACCACCCTTCTTACCTAATTTGAGGGTGCTGATTCTGAATATTTTGTTTACCAAGCTCAGTTCTGAGTTCTAAGCTGCATAATCAGCATTTTAACATAAAATAGCGATTATTTTTGCTTATTTTGCCCTAAATTGGGTTGATTGCAAATGTAATTACTAAAACCAAATTAAAGTGTTCTCTAAATACATGTTTGAGCATTAAAGAAGCCAAACTATAGTTTATTAATGTATTTAATGGGAACATGATTACAGTTAACATGTAATAAACTCGGAAATTCTAATCAAAACACAACCATATTTTTATTACTAACATAGTGAGTCACTCGTGGTGTTTAATGCATTTCATCACAATAACAAATTGCACAGATAACCTTCAACTCAGAATATATCCTACAGTATATATGAACTTAGATAGCGGGAATAAGCCAGAACTAAGAATAATGCAGAACTGCATCTACCGTCAGCAACAACCGACAAGTAAAGTAATTTTTTACTTCTAGTAACACTGGATTTGGTATGTGTGCTTGCCTCCATACTAGAGCTTGATAATGTGCTCTTCTAATATGCCATTGAGCAGCATCACTTGTTGGTGGTAGAGCCTCCGATCCTCGACATATAGAAAACAGAGTGGCTCTATCATAGTGTTGTACGACTTCGATACAATACCTGCCATAAATATTTTGATACTCGATACTGAAACAATATCCAAATCCTAAAATATCTGGAAAAAGAAAGGACACAGGCCTCCTCCAAGTGTATTGAGTCATTTGTGTTGAATTTGGTGCACTTTTGGTCAATTCTGGGTTTTAAACTTCTAAACTTCCTACATAATTATTATTTTTGTAGTCAGTAAAATAGTAGTTTGTGTGTGATTAAGTCCTTTATTGTTTGTTAAAGCTAATTTATATTGTGTGGTATTTTGGCAATAAATTACATTTAAATAGCCAAAGTAGGCTAGATCAAGATCAGTGTTCAAATTACTGCATGCCAATCACTTAATGCTATGCAGAGGAGCCTAATCTTTAGGCCATCCGATGTAGGATACCCTAGGCCTTCCTGTGTTTATGGGATTTCTTTGACAGTTGCAAAGGGGGAAAAGTTAAGATAGTCTTCTTTGCTCCCAGTGTTATTTAATAAGTATGTTTCAACCACTCTTTGGGTCTTAATCAGATAGGCCTACTCCATTATTACATTACATTACATTACATTTGGCTGACACATTTTTAACCAAAGCGACTAACAACATGGTAACAGTTAAGTTTTAAAGCAATTCTTTCAACAATTTTAGGACAATTTAAAAACGGTAGAGAATAAGTGCATCAGTGAGTGCTGTTTTTAAACAGTTGAGTGTCAGTTCAAGACGGGTGGTAAGTGCTAGGATCAGCAAGACTTGTTTTAAGTGGTGCTATGAAAGGAGATGTTCTCTAAAGAGCTGGGTCTTCAGGAGTTTTTTGAAAATGGAGAGGGATGTCCCTGCCCTTGTAGGAACTGGCAGTGTGTGCCACCAACAAGAAACAACAGATGATAAAAGTTTGGATTGGCCTGAGCGTATCTGTTGCAATATCTGTGTGCATTCCTACATTAGGTCTATTTCTTTGATAGTCAACCTCATTTGCTACCACATAACAAATACCAAATAACAATACAAAAGTTTCTTACAAACTTTCCTGCATAATTCTTAAATGTGCTGCAGTCAGATGGGTGTCCTAAAGACATATAGATCTTGAGCATCTATTACCAGTGTTGAATGAGCAGTTTTTGCAGTGATCACTACTGGACATTCCACATTGCTAGACAGCACTTGAGTGAGGATAGACTTATTTCCACTTCACAAATAACCATCGCTATCTGCAATAGCTACAGTTCATAGCTGAGGATTTGTCCTAGGTCCACTTCCCTTTCAGCATCATATGCAGTAATGATGCACTGGAGAATGTTTCTTTTTGTTGCACTATAAAGGATATTTTTTGCATGGCTGGAATTTGAATGATAGGAAAGAGCACCAGTGAGATGTTTTAACTAGGCAAGCACAGTCGCCTTTACAGTAAAAAAAAATAAAGTGTAAATCCTCTGTAAAGACTGACAACTGTTCATAATATTTAGTGACAAAGTACTTTCTACAGAAAAATGAGCAGTCACCTACTATTCTATCAATTTATTATCAAGGAATCTATTTTGCTTCTAAACGTCATACTGAATTTTAATTTTAGCTTATTTTCATTTGTTACTTGAGGGTCATTGGGGTAATTCCTGTCCTGTCCTACATATATGATACATAAAGAGTATATTAATGCCTTATTTTTTGCAATTCCTATGATATCTGATGGCAAAACCAAAAAGTATGTGAATTATGCTAATTAGCAAGCTTAAAACTCAAAATTGAGCTTGGTAAACAAAATATTTTAATTCAGCACCCTCAAATTGTGAGAAATAGCCCCTTTACCGACTTTTCCTCAAATTTGCCAACAGGACTTTTTCTGAGCGTTTGTTAGCTATCTGCTCTCCCTCTATCTACAGCACTACACTTTAGGGACATGAACATAGGAGCTCACAAACATGCCTCCAGAGTGTAGGGCTGTAGTTGCCTGGAAGCTCTAACTGTTTGCTGCAGCAACTCAAGCAAGGGAAAACCGATTGTTTTCTCTTTTTCTCTTACCGTACAGTACTCAGTGACCTCCGAAAACAGAGATTGCCAGAATTCACCTTTAACTTTACAATAACATGCAAGCTATGAAACTTATTCATATCAACAACGCCAGCATTCATGCAGGTGTGCAAGGACTTAGCTTACCTCTTATTTGAACAACCAGTGAATTCAAGCTGATTGTAAAGGTGTCCTTTTATAGCAACTATGTGTGTGTAAAAGTCAAGTGAGCTAATGAATGAACAAAACAAAATATAATTTTGCCAACATGTGTAAACGTGATACATTTCCTGGTTAAATAACTTGTGATCTAACAGTAGCAAGGCAACAAGCACAGAATCAAACATAGAATCAACAGTATCCATCATGTCTGCTCTTTGCCTCTACGTTGTCTAGTATTTCTGTAGGATACCTTGACAAAAGAGATGAACTAGTTCCATGACTAGTTACAGTCCTTTTAGTGTCAGTATCAAGATAATTTGGGCAGGTATCATATTGAAGTCACAATTTTGCTAATTTACTTTTAGAGGTGCAGTAAATAAAAGTGTTTTTGGTTTGAGTGAGAAATATGTGTGAGTGTCCGGATTATTTTTGCAGTTTTTAAATGTTTGTGGGTGTATGAGTGTTTGGAATGCTTTAAATAATTTGGCCCTTGGGGCAAACTATTTGGGGACCCTTAGGGACTGTTCGTTATTTATTTCAGGGGCTATCGGAGGAGTTTTGGGAGCGTTAGTCAAAAAATATGTGACCCTCCCACGCCAGCAATACATTTTTCTACAACCCTCTAAAGTGATTGAGAAAAAACACATGAACTTCTCCAATAATTTATTGATGCCGTCTGTACTGGTTTGCGTTTAGCAAAGATGTACGGATAGCCACTGTTTTTTAACAATCATGATATACATGACTTAAAGAAACATGCTGTCACGTCAGGTAGCCTAAAGTTCATAGGCCTAATATGACTTCATGCTAAATTTTTTGAAGGTTCTTAGTGATTATGAGGAACAATATGGGAGAAATTTGTCGATCACTGATCGTCGTTTTAGGACATTAAGCCATGTTAAGCTTTTTGCTTACAATAGGAGTTAATGAAGAATAAACGCTTAATGTCATCTTTGGCCAGTGGTGAGGCTCATCAGACGCAAAGCCCTGGGCGACGGCCCACATTTTGCTGTTTTCATTAATACAAAACTTGGGTGACCCTCCCTCCTAGACGAAAAAAAGTTGGGTGACCCTCCCCTCAACAAAGAATAATGACCCTCCCCTATTTTCCTCCGGTGGTCCAGTCCATAAATACCGAACGGTCACTTAGCATAATGCCTACACCATTTCAATTTTATACACTGACATACCTGGAAAAATGTATACAGAGAGAATAAACAAAATCTGCTGATACAATTGATAGTAATAGTCTTCTTTTGTTACTTAATGGTGGTTAGTTAAAAGCCTTTAGGTGCATTACCACCACCCTTTGAGTAATATCTGCAAGGCTGCAGGAAAGTTGCTATTGAATGTGTAAACTCTGGTAAATTGTCAGGAAATGATCCTTTACTTGCTGTATAACTGCTGGACTTGAATTAACTTTTTGTGGGTTTACCAGACTTGAGACACTCTACAGTGATTCAATACGGAAGGCTGAGCTTGATGCTAGACTGCAATACTTAAGGGTGAGTTATTTTTCTTCTGTCGTGTTTATTTAATTTTTTACTCATATAATTTCCAACAACTTACAGGCTATTGTTTTTTTCCTTTTGGGATGTTAAAAAAGAAATCTGACAGCTTGTCCTAACTGCATGCAACCCTGTCCACACTGTATCCCTTAAATATGCCATTCTATTGTGACATATTTCTCCCTCTGTACAGTAGCAGATGCAAGTGACAGAAAGAAAGTAGAAACAGAGCAGAGAAAACAAACATTTTTGATCAAAACATTATGCCGCACATCACTGCTTCGCTCGCATTTAGTTAGGACTTTCTAATTGAAAACAAAGTTTCCGAACGTATTTTGTTGCCTGCTTGTCCGACCGTTTGTCTGATTGATTTCAAACGTGGCAGATGTCTTGCTTACGGGCATGAGTAAGTGCAGTGCCAAGTTTGACATTGTTTGGATGAGAAATTTGTCGTTCTAGCCGCAAGTCAGACTCGAGTTACGATTTTGATGACTTGACTTCGACTTGACAAAATTAGAAATGACTTGCAACTCGACTTGGACTTCCATGCTATTGATTCGAGACTTGACTCGGACTTTGCCTCTTTGACTTGTAATGACTTGTAATGACCTGTGGCATGGGTAAAATTATTTGTATCTTATAAAAACATTTGTATCTTATAAAAACATTTTCTACCCATACCAACTTCAGCAGCCTCAAGTTCATCGTTACACCTGCAACTCAGCGTTATTTTGCATGGAATGCAGGGTCTCCTATCTAGTATGAGAAAGGAAAAGGAATGATCATCGCTCACTGATCATCCTCCCGTTTTAGTTTGACTAAGTGGATGCTGTGATATTGTGATGGATTTGCAATTTGCAGGTTTCTCTACACCACTACCTAAAATGGTTTTGTTTACAATGTGCTACTCCCTTCACAAGAAGGGAGGCTGTAACCTGAATTGGTAATGGCCGGTGCCTCATTTCGGTGCCACTTAGATATCTGGCGTTTTTTTTTTTTTTTTAATACGAGGCATCACTGCACGTCATGTGCCATCATTATAACGTCTTGCTCTGATAGCAACACATCCATAAGTTAGGCCTAGCTAACATTAACACTACATGTAAGCTTAAAGCAGAGGGGTGCACAACATAGGCTAGTGGACAGTATTTGAGTATTTACTTGCGTGAGCCCATGATAAGTAGCTTACTTTAAAGCAATATCTCAAGCTCCTATCAAAATCTAGCAGTAGGCCTAACTACACACAAGTAAAAGGCTATGAAACAACATCAACAGTATACTTTACACAATAACCTTGCTAATGCTTTAACTGGCATTTATTTGAAATGTTATCAGCAAAAGTTGTAAGTGAAAACTATTTCACGCTGTGTTATGAAAAACATAATGACATGACGACATACATTTTTCATGTGCATGTGGCTCATATAGCATCCAAATGAATATGAAGATCATGCTAAAAGTTAGCTTGCAAAAACATAAATACTGGTATGTAGGTTACATACCTCTGCATTGATATCCCTGAGCTGTCAAAGAGGCTGTAATATCTCCGTATGTTAGCTGCTCTGACTGGGGGTAGCCTGTTAGCGCATAGTTGCTGTTAAAAGGCCTACTAGCTCTGGGAATCTAAACACTTCAACACCGGCACATGTAACATGTTTAAAACTATTGCGTGTTATGGGGGAAGACATCACATTTTTTCAAGCATTTGGGAACACACTGAATGAACTTGTAAGCAGAGTCCCTCGACGTTAGATTAGGTTGCTTGCAAATGCCGTTGTCCATGACCTGACAGTTCCAAGGCAAGCAGTTTTAACATACCTTATGTCACGCTGCCTACACTGGATAAACTTGAAAGCAGAGCTTACCATTTTGTGTGCATCCATGGCAAGCTGTTTTAACATTTAAATGTATTATGCGTAGAAGCAATGATATATTGATAGTAAATTGAATATAACAGTTCAATTTCACGTTCAAATTTGTTTTATCATTTAAAAACCAATCATGCTTTAGACCATTTTATTCTAAAAACAAGTATCGATTTAGCACCAGTATCGGATAAAACCCAAACGATACCCAACCCTACACGACAGGCATGGCTAGTCAAGGGTTGACAACTTTCTCAACCCCAAATGAGGGACACTCAACCCCAAATGAGGGACACTTTCAGTCTCCACCCCCCCAACCCCCCCTTGTTTTATTCAGATGATAATAATGACAAAGTAATTTTGTTTTTAAAGATACATTTCTTAAGAAATATTACCGATTTGATGCTGTTTAACTTATTTATAAATGGTGCACTGTCACTTTAAGAACATTGTCTACCTATCATTATAAGAGTGGTGTATTTTGACATTGTAAACATTCTCTAAGGAAAGTGAAAAGAAGTTTGCAGCAGTGCTGTCAGTTAAACGCGTTATTAACGGCGTTAACGTAAACCTATTTAAACGGCATCAATTTTTTATAGCGAGATTAACGTTCTTTTTGGTGTAACAAACTGTAGTTTTTTCACAAGCTGTTGCAACAACTAATAATAGAACAACTAGGCCTACAACACCACACTGGATCTAGCTAGACCGTGCTGCATGTACACACCCCCTTTTAGGGGAAAGGGAGCTGTTTGGATAATGGAAACCTATGCTGCATATAAGTGGGGAGCGAAAAGGGCTTATACTTACTAAATCTTGAAACAAACGTGAATAAAAGGCACAAAATAAGGTTGGTGTAAGAGTTATCTGTGTGTTTATGGGATTAATGTGACCATTATGTTCCTATTTTTTGCTCTTTCCAGTTTAGCCTACTAACAGGAGTTGTTTTTTGCCGCCGTGTAAATCACAATTCAGTTATATTTGGTCGACGCCGCTCCATAAAATTGTTCATCCAGTGTTTGCGTGTTAAATGTCAAGTGACAGTGCACCATAGACTGTAGGCCTATAAAATAGCAGTGCACTCATGTCGAAAAGTTCCTTATTTTCAACTGAACTCAAAGATAATATAGTAGGCCTATTTTATGTTTGTTATGCCCTTTATTAGCTATATTTCTGAAGAATATATTGTGTTGCCTCAGGTGCACATATTTTGAAATTTGATTTGAAATAATCAAATAGACCCACGTCTTAAAGTTAAGTTAATGAAGTAACTTGCTTTGTATTTCATTTGAATCCTAATCAAGATACACAATAATTGCTTTATATTGTTAACATGGACTCCTGGAAAGTTCAGAAATGCAAAATAATAGAATTTTAATCATGCGATAAAATATGTGATTAATTGTGATTAACTATAGGAATTCAGCGATTAATCGTGATTAAAATTTTTAGTTTGACAGCACTAGTTTGCAGTAAAGCTACTCTGGCTAAATTATGGTGCTCCCTGATCGGGTCTTTTCCACTGTACCCTACACACAGTGCGAGATGCGCGTGGTGGTAGCAGCGGCACTGGACACTTTGTTCCAGGTGTGTTTACAGTAGCCTACTATTGGCCATTGACAACTAGACAAGGCCGATGAGGCTGTGATTGAAATTCGCGACTGGAGCTGTCCCTGACGGGACAAATCAAAATCACCCAAAATACGAGATGTCCCGGACAATTCAGGGTGGTTTGGCAACCCTAGTCATGTCATGGCAGAGCCAGTGAAAAGAAGCAGAAAGTGAGTAAACCGTTGTCGGAGGAACAGGGAAAGAGGAAACAGCAGACTGACAGATTGAGGAGTGTTGAAAAATATATACTCTGAAGCTGTAGGGGGAGCTCTGCAGAGAAACATGCGAGCAAAAAGAGAGAATACATTTTAAATTTCTCTGAGTGACCAGTAAAGGGAAAATATTAAAATTGACTTGTGCATGTATCCTACAGCAAATCTTGCATGAGAAGTGGGATGAGTACCGCTCCCTGATGATGCAGGAACAAAGACTAACCCACGGTGAGGACAGTAACAGCACTCACAGTGTTGTCTGAATCACAGTCCATATCTGTATTCAAAGCATTCTCACATGGTGATGGTCTTTTGTGTCTTTAGTATTTTGGGTGGCCAAGCAAAACTCTGTGTATCTACCATTGTGTTTTTTATCTTATCATTCTTAGCAGTAAAAAGTTTTATTTGACACCATGATTGGTGACAGTTTACAAAAGTTCATGTCTGCACTTCAAGCACTGAAGCACCACCAATGGTTTGAAGTTAAAGGTGTAAAATGTAACTTCTGAACTATATGCAGGATGTACAGTGTTGGGGAGTAACGGAATACATGTACCGGCGTTACGTATTCAGAATACAAATTATGAGTAACTGTATTCCGATACAGTTACAAGTTAAATAGTTGGTATTTAGAATACAGTTACATTGTTGAAATCAATGGATTACATGACGATACTTCTCTGTTTCATAAGTTTATTCACTCTCTAAATAAATGAAGGCAACTTCATTTCCCAGAAGCTCCTGAAAGCAATCTATGATGAAATTGTTTACATGTTTAAATCCAAGCCCCGCCGTCTTGCACTAGCCTCAAAACGCAGCCAGCACGCATTATGGACGCGTCATCGGAGACCGTGAAATGACTGTTTGCACAGCAAATTAGGAGTAAAGTAAGTGGAGGTAACTCCTGTTCCTCACTGATCGTGGTTCCTGATGTCTGTTCAAAGGATAGTTTCCCAAGTATTAATAGCTCAGGCTACTTCGGCCAATCGGTTACACAGTTTGCTAAGCAATAAACAAAGCCTAGTTCACGTGTTGATTTAGACCTACAATAAAACCAATCTCTAAAATAGGCACTGCATTCTAAGTTTTTTATTCTAACTTAAAATAGCTTTATGGATTATTATTTTTTTCTAATTTGATCTACATTTACATTTCAAATTGAATTATATGGTGCAGCCTCTTAAGAATTACATTTACAGGTCATTTGCGTTCCACCTGTCATATGCGCCCCTCACTTGTACTGGGTTGATGCCACCGAAAAATCTCACAGGCACACCTTAATTATAATTTCTGGCTACGCCCTTAAAGTAGCCTATTTATTTTGTTTGTTTTAATTAGCCTAGTCGCCTGCTGTAGTTTTAGTGGTCACCTTGCTATTTTAAAGTTGTATCAGGTAGCTTAGTTGACTTTACATTCTCCTTTGTGGGCCTAACACTTCAGGCATTTGGAACAGAAGAACACACCAGGATAGGCCTGTTTAGTTAGCCTAAAAATCTAGACGCACCCTTGCGGCAGCAAATTACATTTGCTGCCAGGGCTAGTCTAGCAACTCTCCGTTGGCTTGTGAGCTTGAAAAATTCAACTTCTATCAGGCCAATCAAATCGTGTATAGAGACGTTAGGCGGGCTTAACATAATGATTGAGGGCAGAGTTGCAACGGTTTGGCTTGAATTCCCTGCTACTTGAAAACAAAGAAGACACGAGTTAAACTTTTTTTTTAAGTTGGCAAAGGTTTGAACTAGCCAACTAGCTCAGCTAGTGGGAAAACGTATGGGATAGCGCTGTCCTTTTGCGTGCAGAGGGAATTTGAAAGACAACCGATTATCCCGCCCCTCGGACTGAGCACTGCCAACGATGAGTGCCCAGACCCTACATTTTAATGTGGGTCTGGCTTGTCAGGCTACTGTTTAGTAGGCCTAAGCAGGATTTGATGGCTGCATTCCTACACTTATAAAATGCAATTCAATGCGGAAGTAATCTAAGTATTCAGAATACGTTACTCAGATTGAGTAACGTAACGGAATACGTTACAAATTACATTTTTGGGCATGTATTCTGTATTCTGTAACGGAATACGTTTTGAAAGTAACCCTCCCAACACTGAGGATGTACCATTGGATTCATTGGAGTTCAATGCACTGTATGTAATCAGTTTCTGATAATACTGCCAGAGTTCCCAATGCCAGGGTATAGCAACTTGTAAGGAAAGTAAGTTTGTCTTGACCAATTGATGGTCATCTGACTTTTTGAGTGTGCTAAGAGTGTGATGCCCTTAATGTAATAACATCAAGGGCCCTATCATGACATTCTAAAGTGCATCGTCACTCGTCAAAAGTCTCTTCAAATTTAGTAGGATGTCCAGTTCACATTGGGAGGGGTTTTGTTATCAAAAGTGTTCCTAGGATTTTTATTCAGTCAAATGGGTGTGTTTGGGGCGTAACATCATTTCAAACCAATGAGAATGACATCTGTCATTCCCTTTAACGGCGCAAAGCGCGATATGTCAAATAAATGCATCGGTATTTTGGCATTCAACGGCGCATTTGAAGGAGGCTGCTTGCGA
This sequence comes from Alosa alosa, assembly GCF_017589495.1. Taxonomy (NCBI): domain Eukaryota; kingdom Metazoa; phylum Chordata; class Actinopteri; order Clupeiformes; family Clupeidae; genus Alosa; species Alosa alosa. Next base: position 1,704,222 of record NC_063192.1, on the reverse strand, counting down.
GACCGTATGGAATAGTCATTCTTAAACCATGCTTTACTAAAACCTAGCATAGCCTTCACGCATTTGCAACTTCACCAAGGAGTCAGTCAACGACAAGACAGTTATATGCAGTTACTTTCACTATTGACTGACACTGGGTTACCACCGAAAACATAGGCTGGAAAAAGCAACACTTACCCTAATGTTGCTCAAATGACTGAATAAAACAACATTTATTCTGCAGAGGAGTTGCTTATATCTCGTGACAGTGCGTCTTCAGCTGTGCTCCATACATGTCTCTCGCCTCTCCCCTAATCACTTTTAACCGTCATTACCAATTTGCAAATGATGGTGAATAACTGATCATCATGAGATGTACATGTACAGTATTTCGTAATATCTTTGTTCTAATTATGTTTCCCATTGTAATCGTGCAATTTGTAATGCTTTGCATGGACGTGCGCTGGTGTGCGTTCATAAATGATAGAAGGATGGTGCGTGCACCTGCCAATATGACTGTTGACATGCGCTCTTAAAATAGCATATGAACAACTCGCCATTGACTTCTGACCAGGTTTAGGTGGTGTACGATAGCGATTTTTACACAACGCGCCAGGCCCCTCCCTAGATTGTTAATTGCCACACCCCTGGTCGCAATGTTTAAAAAATAAACGTGCAAAATACCGAATTCAACTTTGCGCGGGTGAAAAGCGAACTTTACGCCATGCGCTGGTGCCCAAAATACAGCCCCAAGTTACCAAGGAAGCTCCTGGATGCTTGGCCCCCATATTGCTGCTTGTAGTTGTATTTGCCTTAATAATGTATAGACCCTTTCAAGAGAGTTCCATTATCAGCATCATAGTTGGCCCCACAAGGCTTCCGTTTTAACATTCCATATGTTATCTTAATGCAAAGGAAGTAGATTGGGAACCAAATTTTTGTTTTTATTGTTGAAAGGGTCTATAATGTATTATACTGAATTCACTGTTCCACTTCTATAAGAAGTCTTTTCACAGCATCTCTCTTTCTCTCCTATCAGGCATAGTTATGAGTGACGCTCTGATTTATGAGTCCCTGGAATCAGCAGGAGTTTATGGGAGTTTAGGTGTTCCCAGTCCCATTACCCTTCGTGCTCAACACCTCTGGGAAGGTAGCAACAGCAGCAGTGCCAGCCACCTCAGCGTTGCCACAGATGAAGACTCTCTGTACCAGGACTGTCTGTACCAGGGTAATATGCCCACCCCATCCAACTCTGATTCCTATTGCAAACTGTCTCTGCAACTCTCGGCCCAGAGACTTCTTCGTCCAGCCATTGATCTTTTTGCTACATCAAGATGTTCACTCACACGTAGTGCCAGCACCCGTAGTTACTTGCAGGAACCAGAGAATACTGCTTCATTGTCAGGCAGCAAACAAGGGTGGTTTGGTATAATGCTGCCCAAGCCAAAACAAATGAGCTTTCCGAGGAGTCTGTTGAAGTTCATCCCTGGCTTGAACCATGCACTGGAAGAGGAGGAAAGCAAGCTATGACGCCTTGCATTAATGGGAAGGGAATATACCTTAATTGTGAACAATTGTGCACTTGTTTCCATGTTTGTTTTCAATTTGGCATGCTGATAGGTATAGACATTAGGTATAGACATTAGGTATAGACATTAGGTATAGGCTGATAGTGGGCAACTACCTCCTGGTAACACTAGGGCTGTCAATCGATTAAAAAAAATAATAAAATGAATTACATACTCTGTGATTAATTAATCTAAATTAATCGCATATATACTTTTTGCTGTGAAAGTATTTTAAATATTTAAATTCAAATGGATCATTGAATAATCAGCATTAGTGACATTAAAGTTCAAAAACTCTATTATTATTTTCACTGTTCAAATAATGGTCATAATAATCTACGATATGACCTAATATGCTGAGGAAATAAATTCAAAAGTGCTTCGGGAAGAAGTTTTTTTTCACATACATTGCATTTCAGGCCACAGATTTAACCTAGGGGACACAATGAAAATAAATTAACACTCAATTAACCTCAATGTCAACACTATTTCTTTCCATTGATGTGCGACTTTAGAGTTGACAAAATCCAGTGATATGCAAATTCCTTGCTACAGACATTGCAGAGGACTTTATTTTAATCAGCTCTTTATTTTGATTTCTCTTTATTTTCTTCTCTCTCCTTCATTTTACAGTCTAATGGTTACTGACTAGAACGGCTTAGGGTCAAAGGTCATACGGAATCGATTAATCTGCGCTATTTTTTTTAATCAGTTATTTTTTCTCAAATGAATTAATCGAAATTAATCAGTTATTTTGACAGCCCTAGCTAACACATTAACCTATATGGCCAGTACAGAATACAGCTAATGACATATTTCTTCTATATTATTGTATAAGATGTATAATATCAAAAAATAATAATAATAATAATAATAATAATAATAATAATAATAATAATAAACAATTTAAATAATATGCATAAGGTTACAATCTCTACAAACCCTGGACTAACAACCACCATCAGTAGCCTACTAAAGCTACTGATTTCCCCCATCTTCTGGCCCCACTGCCGCATAAAGGGATGGTTGTGTAAACACAACCTAGGGCAGAGTCCTGCACGGGTCTAATTTTTTAAATCCGCACCCACCCGTACCAGTCATGTTTAAAACAGCATCTGACCCGTTTTCCATCACCAGAGCTAGTTAAAATCCGTACCTGACCCGACCCGCATGAAATAAAACTGACACCCGACCCGCGTACCCAAGTTAAAATCAGTCTACCACCCGAGTTAAACAGACACGTTTAAGGAACTAATTACACAACCATTAACACTGCAGATCCAACTTCAGCTGAAGTTGACGGCAGGCCTATCCTACATGATGAAAAGTAGCCTAGGCTACCACAATACAACACTCGAGTGATAACATTTTACCACTCTTCAAGCAGATGCGGCTACAAGGCTATCGCCACGCAAATGCCTAATTTAGGTGTGCCTTGCACACACATCACTAAACCTATTAACAGCAGTAGTAGGCTAGCCTACATTAAATAAAGGAATGATTCGGTCACAGCCTACACCGGATTATGCATTAGCCTATGAAACTTTATGGAAATAAGCATAAGACGTGTGACACTATCCCGTTTATTTGAGTGCAAGATTGAATGGGAAAAAATGTGGCCTACCTTTTCCCACGCAGAGGAGAAATCTCGCTCGCTCGCAGGGATGGCAATAGATCTCACAATCTAAGCAATATTAGGAAATAAACGAGCATGCTCTCTCCACCATAACAAAATGTCAAAAGAGTCATCTTTAGGTGTTTTAAGCAGCCACTTCGTTCTGAAAGACGGCAGGCAGATCCTGCGCATGTGATTTTTAAAAGTCAAAGTATAGGCGCCTATAGAGAGTTTTGGGAAGGCACGTACGAAACATGCATTTCAAATGCTTTTATCAACTTGAATTGCAGGCATATTATTTAGGATGTGTTACTATGTAGAAAATATTGTTACGTATGCACGTGATGTTTATGAAAGGCCAATTCCGATTTAGAATCCACAACTACCCCGTGTCCGACCCGACCCGCATCCGACACAGAATATTTTTCACCCGTTTCATCAAAATGTGCGGGTCACCTGCGGGTACCCGAATTCGTGCAGGACTCTGGCCTAGGGTCAATTTACATGCATCATTTGTTTATGTTAACAGCCACCGAAAGACAAGTTAAGGTCATGACCCACTCCAAACTACCACCGAAGTGTAAATAGACCCTAAGTTATGTTTACAGCAAACCATTCCTTTAAATGTGAAAACACAAAAGATGGAGCAGAGTATGTCAATTTGCGGCTACTGTATCAATATGGCGGTGCAACATGGCGGACTCTGTGAGGTTACTTTCGCATTTTATTTAGGTACAAAGAACTCATTCTAAGTTTATAAAAAAGCCTTAAATTGTTGGTTAAGGTAAATACACTAATCAACAGAAATTTATAGTAAGTTACACACTGTACCTTTAAAACTACCAAATTATTGCTCTATGATTAATGTGACTTAGAAATTAACCTTGAAAATGCCCTTGATATTATACAACAATCGACTGTTAATGGGTGGTGAGACATGAATTTAATTATTCTATATGTCTGCACACGTGCCACCTTTTGAAATGGTATACCCATATCTCCTAGCATGGCAAATGAATAAAAACTACATGAAAGCAGGATTCTTGTGAATTCTCCCAACTGCAATGATGACAAATGGTGATTAAGCCAGGGAATCAAAAATGAATGATAATTTTTGTCACTTAAATACAGTGTGATTTTTATATTTCAATGTATATTAAAGGTCTTTTTTAGAAATGACTGTCTGGCATTTACTTGTTGTAGATCAATACCAAAATCATAAGAATGAGATTGCCATGGTGATACTAACTTTGGGCTTTACCACTTTTGGTCATATGTGTGATATTTAAAGTGATGCTAGGGTGACGCTAGAATTCCATTTAAAAAGTCACATTCAGTTTAAAATCATATTTAATGTCTGAAAACTGAACTTTATTATAAACATCAAACATCTCTTGTTTATTTATTTACGTTTATTTGACAGGGACAATGCTCAATATATAATTGGGCCAGATTATAGCCACAAGGCTAATTTACATCTGTTGTCCCTGGACAAGAGTTGATGTTAATCAAATTAAAAAACAAAATGTATGAGTGGGGGCAATGACCCAACACACACATCACAGTGATATGTACTGTACAGAGTAATACAATTGAGTAAATGGGAAATAAAATTGATGAAATAAGATGAACATAAACACAGAGACAAGAATCAATGACTAAAAATGCTCACAACGTTGGTTTGCTTTCAACCATTTCTTAAGGCCTAATTTAAAGTTGGTGAATGTGGTGCTTTGTCTAATAATGTCAGGGATGCTATTCCACAACTCTGATGTTTTCACTGAGAAATCGGTTTGGCCAAAGGTGGAATGCCTAAACACACTTGTGCAATCCCTCCTAGATGATGCTCTTGTGGGTCTACAAAGGCTCACAAATTGTTTAAGGGTTGGTGGTGCAAGATTATTGATAATTTTACAAAATAAACAGGTGTTTGAAAATAAAATAAACTTGTCCAAGGTAAATAAACCATAATTCTGTATGATAGTACAATTATGGTAACTGTAAGATTGTTTAATGTTAAACAAGAGTAATCCAGCCAGTTGACTATTTTGTTCATTGTTCCTGTGAGTTTGTATGCCGCTTGTTGTTTTGTCTTTGCATGAACATAGATAACTGTGTCATCAGCATACATTTGGATGTTAATGCCTGGGCATACTGAAGGAAGATCATTAATATATATACTGAACAATAGTGGACCTAGGATTGAACCTTGAGGCACCCCTACTGAACATATATTTTCTTTGGAAAATGTGCCATTAATTTTAGTGCAATTCTTCCTTCTCATCAAGTATGATGTAAACCACTTGATTGTGTCAGCTGAGATGTTATGAGTGGACAGTTTAGAAACTAAAACATTGTGTTTTACGGTGTCAAAGGCTTTCTTCAGATCCAGAAATATTGCTCCAACCACTCCCCCATTGTCTAAATTGGATTTCAGTTCTTCCACAAAGTAGCATAAAGCGGTATTTGACCTGAACCCAAATTGCATTGCATGCAATGGAATATGACATGAATTGAGATGGGCAGTAAGTTGGTTTGCTACAACCCTCTCAACTACCTTAGATTTAATTGGGAGTATACTACTTATGGGCCTGTAATTTGCCACATCAGTAGGGTCCCCAGCCTTGAATATAGGTGTTATCACAGCTGTTTTCCAAACATCAGGAAACAGACACTCATTAATTGACATATTGACCAGGTGTGTGATGGGTGTACATAGTGCTTTGGCATTACACTTGAAGAGGGAGGAATTTAGTCCATAAACATCCTGAGCCTTAGAGCCTTTGAGATCAAAATGTTGGTTATCTCTTCTTCATTTGTCTCTTTAAAACTAAAAGCATGGTTGAGCATGGTTGTGTTTCCTATCTCCTGCACAGCACTCAAAGAATCTCCCATAGAAATGTGTTAGTTCGTACCATAAACATGGCAGTTATCTACACATTATTCCACCCCTTCCACCGCCAAAAGTTGACATGTGAATACATCGTGCCAATCATGTGGTATGTTGTGAATACGTCGCGCCAATCATGTGTTATGATCTCGCAGCTGGCGTTGTGAAGCCTTGCACACGTGCAGTTCTGGCCGAAATAGATACCTGATAAATGCCATTGAAAATAAAAGATATGGACACAGCCATCCCTTAGACTTCTAACGAGACGAGTGAAGCCAATTTGAACCTATTTCCTGTTGGTCAACTTCGGTTCTCGCGCATCCTCAGTCCAGGCGAGTGAGAAATGTGTGACGTTAATCAACGGACTGAAACACAGTAACTCGTCTGGTAGCCGTGCTAAGAAAATGGATAACGCGCAGAGTGCTGCAAGTTCGAGTGCAGCTTTTGGTGGGGATTTGTTCTGACGTAGTGCCAACCCATCAAAACATCACTTCATTGTTTTCCTAAATATCCGTCGTAGACGGTCTCCCCCTGACTGCCTTTGAGTTTCTTATCCAGAGAATATGGTTACTTTGCTCCTGTGCGACGCTTAGTCGCATGCTCATTACATCATGATAGTATTGTTTTCGGAAAAAAAAGAATTACTCAGCCGTAAAGTGAGTTACGCCAGTCACACAATGTTGTGTTTCTCCGAAAATAGAAAAGGTTCATATAAAGGCTTAAAACGCTTCAGATGTAACGTTATTTGATTTCAAAGTGACACCGAAATGAATGGGGGTCAATGGAATGCTAGCTCAAGGCATCGGGGAGTGAGGTTTACCAACATTCCACACACACAGCTAAGCTTGCTGGCATCCGTCACACTGAGACCTCTGTAAAGTCATTAAAACATATTATACAACGATTAGGTCCGGTCGAGCTATTTATTTGAGTCCGGTCAAGAGGCATTCTATGAGGCATCATGAGTGGCAATATCCAAACACAGTGCCACTCAAGACTTTTTACTGCTCAGTCGGCATATTGCATTATATTACCAACACGACCATTCCATTCATTCATAGCGAGAGAGCAATGATTTCATAATGTTACCTTGGAGTGAGAAAAACACAAAGTAGGTGGCTGGCAGATAGCTCTTTAATGAGCTCAGACGTATTTTTTGGTCACAAAACCTGGGTTTTTAGATTAAATAGTGATTGTTTCTCGCTAAGTATTACAAAGTATAAGGGCACAGACACTGAACTTATTTGTAAATACAGATCTACTGCCGTGTTAGAGTTGGCTCCGCCATGTTGGATCTTTTTTTCGAGTTCACTTTCAAGCAACGTACGTCTCGAGTGGTGTCACATTGCTTGGCAACGGTAAAGGAAAAGGCTAAAGATTACATATATTTGTGTGGGCGGAGGATGAATGAACAAAAATTTAAATAAATGATAGAAAACACAATTTTGTATCTTAAAACTAAACTAGAAATGCAATTCCAAGGAATTACCAGTGCATGAAAATGCAAAAGTTGTGATGTAAAATATCATGTATAGTTAAAATAGATAATACAGAGATGGTTACTAAGGTGATGCTAGGATAGACATGGTGGTTGCATAGCTTAATAAAAGTTGATAGTTTAAAAGTAGACCGTTGAATGTAGATAGTTTAAAAGTTGTTGATAGACAGCTAGTTTAATAGATAGATGGTTTAACGGTAGTTTAAAAGTAGACCGTTTAATGATAGTTTAATGAAAATTTAAAAAATAGTTTTACTGTTTAAAAGTTGAATGTTAATAGTTTAAAGTTGTTGATAGACAGCTAGTTTAATAGATATATAGTTTAATGATAGTTTAAGAGTAGACTGTTTAAAAGTTGAATATAAATAGTTTAAAAGTTGTTAATAGACATCTAGTTTAATAGATAGATAGTGTAATGGTAGTTTAAGAGTAGACTGTTTAAAAGTTGAGCTACTTAGCTAATGTTTTCTAGCAGTTTTGCAAAAAATGCTAACTATGTTAGCAATGCTAACATGCTAACCATGCTACTTAGCTAACGTTTTCTAGCAGTTTTGCTAAAAATGTTAACTCTGCCAATATGCTAACTATGCTAAACATGCTACTTAGCTAACTTAGCTAATGTTTTCTAGTAGTTTTGTTAAAAATGCTAACTATGCTAACATGTTAACTATGCTAACAATGCTAACTAGCTACAGTGGGTAGGAGTCATAGTTGATGACAAGTGACAGTTACAATGGCTGAACAGTTAAAAAGTTCAGTAGTTTAAAGGGTTAAATTGTTTAACAATGAATTATTGTAGTGGGGACTTTTATTTTGAAACAGTTTTGGGCAGAGGAAAGGTTGTTGATAGACAGCTAGTTTAATAGATAGTTTTATGATAGTTTAAAAGTAGACTGTTTAAAAGTTGAAGGTAAATAGTTTAAAAGTTGTTGACAGACTGGAAGTTTAATTAATGTTGATATTCAAATAGTTTAATGGCTGTGTATAGGTAGATATTTGACGATAACTGAAAGTTGGAATGGCTCTGATGTTTGCTAGCAGTTATGCTAAGATTTTTAACTATGCTAACCATGCTACTTAGCTAACTTAACTAACATTTTCTAGCAGTTTTGCTAAACATGTTAACTATGCTAGCAATGCTAACATGCTAACTATGTTAACCATGTGACTTAGCTAACCTATCTTATCATTTTTAGTTGTTATGCTAACTATGCTAACTAGCATGCTAACATGCTAACTTTGCTAACCATGCTAACTAGCTACAGTGGGTAAGAGTCATAGTTGATGAAAAGTGTTGACAGTTGATGACAAGTTAAAAGTTGTTGATATACAGCTAGTGAATGTATATAGTTTAAAAGTTGAATGTAGATAGTTTAAAAGTTGTTGATAGAAAGCTAGTTTAATAGATAGATAGTTTAATGATAGTTTAAAAGTAGACCGTTTAAAAGTTGAATGTAAAAAGTTCAGTAGTTTAATGGGTTACATTGTTTAACAGTGGATTATTGTAGTGAGGACTTTTATTTTGAAACAGTTTTGGGCAGAGGAAACAGTTGAATAGGATGTGTAGTCTTAATTGACCCAGATTGTATGCTTAAAGCCTGAGGCTGCAGGTGGCCTGAACACCTGCCATAGGATTCTAATTGCTTAACGACATTATGATGTCAATCGGCAATGTTAAGTCTATGGGGATTTTAAAAAGTTTTTCTTTAATAGTTTAAAAGTATAAAAGTTTCAAAGTTGAAAAGACATAGCTTAACCGTCCGTTTGAATACCACGTTACAAAGTTTGAATGAAGTTTTGAAGTTAAACTGTTCAAGAGAAATAGCGTACGGAAAAAGTGGTAAGCGGAATAATAATAATAAGTTGTTGCCTAAGAAGAACAGTACAGTGCATTTTCATGCACTGTAATAAGAAGTTGCCTAGGAAGAACAGTACAGTGCATTTTCATGCACTGTAACTAGAAATGCAATTCCAAAGAATTACCAGTGCATGAAAATGCTAAAGTTGTGATGTAAAATATCATGTATTGTTAAAACAGATAATACAGAGATGGTTACTACGGTGATGCTAGGATAGACATGGTGGTTGCATAGCTTAATAAAAGTTGATCGTTTAAAAGTAGACTGTTTAAAAGCTGAATGTAGATTGTTTAAAAGTTGTTGATAGACAGTAGATAGTTTAAAAGTTGTTGACAGACTGGAAGTTTAATGAATGTTGATATTCAAATAGTTTAATGGCTGTGTATAGGTTGCTCTTGGGTGCTCCTTGTTAGTGCCCCCAATTCCAATCCTCCCCCACCTTTCTTATGCAGCCCTTGCCACTTAATCTACTAAACCCCTCTTCTACTGCACTTTTTACCCCCCCACTTTGCACAAATAGGCTGACACCAGACATAATTTCACTGCATTTCTTACTTCCAGTAACTATATGCATGTGACAATAAACTTCCTTGTATCCTTGTAGGTAGATATTTGACGATAACTGAAAGTTGGAATGGCTCTAATGTTTGCTAGCAGTTATGCTAAGATTTTTAACTATGCTAACCATGCTACTTAGCTAATGTTTTATAGCAGTGCTAGCAATGCTAACCTGCTAACCATACTACTTAGCTAACGTTTTCTAGCAGTTTAATGAATGTTGAGATTCAAATAGTTTAAGGGGGGCACACGTGGACACCAAACATGTAAGACGTGTGCTTCAGTGCTCCGAGGCTAAGTGACTATAGTATGTAATTTATCTCGGCAGAATATTCCATTTCATAGTTATCTTATTGTATCAGTGACAGTTTAATGAAGGCTCAGTCGAGAAATGGCTTCAGGACGGAATAAAGCAGACTTCGGCAAAGGCAAAAAACAACAATCTGCTGGAGATGCTAATGTTATGGATGCTAGCTCGATACAGAAGATGATTAACACTCTCAGGGATGACATATGTGATAAAATTGATTCCCTCTCGACTGAAGTGAGGCCCGAAATTGCAACAGTTCTTGCTGAGCTGAAAAGTGCTATGATAGCACCATCAAAGATTTGGAGCATGCTGCATCTAACCAAGGTGACCACTTGAGTGAGTAGGAAAACATCGTACAGACTCTGAGAACGCAAGTGGATCAACTAAATGCTAAGTGCGAGGATCAAGAGGGGCGCTCAAGAAGAAACAACATTCGTCTGATTGGGATACTGGAAGACGTGGAGGGCTCTAATCCGAGTCTTGACCAAAAACCTATCCTGGACAGAGCCCACCGTAGTTTGCGCGAGAAGCCCTGTAAGGACAAACCACCCAGACCGTTCATCATTCGCCTACACTACTACCAGGATCGGGACCGGATTCTACGCAGGGCTGAAGAGGCTTTCCCCCTAAGTTATCAAGAGAAAAGAGTCTCGATCTTCCCTGACTACACAACTGCTGTGGCCAAGAAACGTGCACAGTTCGGGGAGGCGAAGCATCTCCTTCGTCCTATCAAATGAGTGAAGTTCAGGTTGCTGTTCCCTGCCCTGCTGAAAATTACTTTGCCCGATGGAACACTGCACAAATTCGAAGACCCCTCTGCAGCAGTGGATTTCATCAAGAACATAACACCTGCGGGTAGTACACCAGCCTAACTTCAGGATACAGATGCGGTGAGCTAACGGTGGCCAAGTAAATTGACTGTCTATTTGGGCTAGCCTACTGATGGACTGCTAAGCTTGAACGTCCTTGCTATTTTCCCTTCTCTTTCCATCTCCAGATAGCTTAGCGACAGGTTAATCTGCCCCGTTTTCTGGCCATTCCTGGTCTGTCTACTCTGTTTTTTGAAATAACCTAATAGTCTGCATTTTGAGCTGATGTTATATTATTTGTATTTGCCGCTCTTATACTGTTCATTTAGGCTAAGTCACTAGTTTCTGGTAGGACGTCGGTGGCTCTCTTGAATGAGCAACGGTGCTATTTCAGATTGTTCGTCAATGTTAAAAGGGAATATGCGCGCGTCCTGTTCAACGGACGCTTTAGCAAGGGATGAATGTGTTTTGTCTTGTAATTTTTTCAATTTTTATGTTGTATGTATTTGTCGATCATTATGCCTGCTAAAATAGCTTTTCGTCCGTGGTTGTAATTCACAGTAGTTAACGTGACTCAGACTCTTTATCAAACAGTGCATGTCGCAGTCTCATAGGAATAAGTTGAACTTTGTCAGCTGGAATTGCAGGGGATTAAATGCACCAGTTAAACGTAACAAAGTCTTGAGCCATCTTCATAAATTAGAGGCACATATAATTTATTTGCAAGAGACACATCTAAAGGTGGTGGATCACGCTAGGTTGAGAAAGAATTGGATAGGTAAAATATATCACTTAACATTTCAGGCCAAAGCCAGGGGTACAGCTATCCTCATACATAAATCAGTCCCCTTCATTTGTTCTAATGTCCTAGCTGATCCAAATGGGAGATATATTGTTGTAACTGGGAAAATTCATAGTATTTCAATCATTCTTGCAAATATTTATGCACCTAATTGGGATGACTTATCATTTTTTTAGAACTTTTTTCTCCAAGCTTACAGACATTGCAACACATTCTCTCATACTTGGGGGTGACTTTAATTGCTGGATCAACCCAACCCTTGATCGATCATCAACCAAAGCTCACTCTCCATCCAAATCTGCAAAAACAATTCAATCCTTCATGGAGGAATTCAACATATCTGATCCATGGCGTTTTCTACACCCGAACAGTAAACAATACTCTTTTTTCTCTAATGTCCATCAAACATTCACACGCATTGATTATTTTTTAAAGGGGTGGTTCAGGATTTTGGACATAGGACCTCATTTCCATGTAACCAAGTGTGATATTTATCAGTGGAGACCGTTTTCAACACGTTTCATCCAGTCCTTCTAATTGCAGAGTTCGCAGGTGCTAGGCTAGCGCAAGTCAACGGTATGTGCTAGCCTGCCACTAAAAACAGTCTTACCCACTCCAAAGTACACCCAAGGCAAATAAATTATAACGCCAGACTATCGATGTAAATGTCTGTATTGATAGTTTTATTTCTAACATTATTCTATCCTTGCATTTCAACGATCGCATTACATTTTGAGGGACTAGTGTCTTAGCAGCGGCGGAATTATACTTGCTCCAGTTAGTAGTACAGCACTGGACATCCCAAAGGTGGATGAGGGGGCCGCTAGCCGATTGGATCAGCCTTTGTCTGTAGAGGAATTTGGGACTGCTATGGCCTCAATGCAGTCTGGAAAGTGTCCAGGACCTGATGGTTACCCCATAGAGTTTTACAGAATTTTTTTTCCACTATTGGCTCCCTTACTGGTCAATATGTATAATGAATCATATACAAAGCATACACTTCCATCAACTCTCACTCAAGCCACCATATCTTTAATTCTTAAAAAGAATAAAGACCCTCTGGACTGTGCTTCTTATAGACCTATTAGTTTGTTGAATGTGGATTTAAAGTTACTTTCTAAATTATTAGCGCTCCGCTTAGACCCTATACTGCCGACCATCATATCCTCAGATCAGACAGGATTTATTAGAAATAGGTATTCATTCTACAACCTGAGACGGCTTTATAATATAATCTATAACCAACCCTCATCTAGTATCCCTGAAGCCTTGATCTCCCTTGATGCGGAGAAAGCATTTGACCGGGTGGAATGGGCATACGTCTTTTACACAATGCAGAAATTTGACCTTGGACATACATTTATTACATGGGCTCAACTATTATATTCTGAAACAAAAGCCTCAGTCAGAACTAATAACAACTTTTCTGAATATTTCTGCCTACACCGCTCCACTAGACAAGGATGCCCATTGAGCCCTCTTCTATTTGCTATTGCAATTGAACCACTGGCTGTTCTCCTTAGATCCAATCAGGGAATTACAGGCGTATTTAGATCAGGTATAGAACATAGGGTGTCGCTTTATGCGGACGATCTTTTGCTGTATATATCAAACCTGTCCACATCTATACCTGCAGCACTTCAATCTCTTGCAACATTTGGCTCTATATCAGGCTACAAATTAAACTTGAGCAAAAGTGAGTTGTTCCCATTAAATGCTAGAGCATACCCTACCCACTCTTTCCCATTTAAGATAGCAACCCACAGATTTACCTACCTGGGAGTACAGATCACAGACAAGTTCCGGGACTTATACAAATTCAATTTTGCCAGTCTGCTGTCCCGCGTACAGAAAGACTGTGAACGGTGGTCTTTACTGCCCCTATCACTGCCAGCAAGAATCAATTCTGTTCAAATGAACACCCTTCCTAAATTCTCCTACCTTTTTCAGAGTATCCCAATTTTTCTTCCACAAACATTTTTTCACAAGATTGACCGTTTGGTCACAGAGTTCATCTGGAATAGGAAAACACCTAGAATTCGCAAATAATTTCTCCAAAGGCCCAAAAAACTTGGGGGCATGGCATTACCAAATTTTCAATATTATTATTGGGCAGCCAATATTAGCCTTACATTACTGGCTGCATTCAGACATACTCAGTCCACCCCCCACATGGTTGCAGATGGAAGCCTTGTCCTGTAAACCCGCATCTTTGAAGGCCTTAATGTACTCCCCCCTTGGATTCCCTCTGTGCCCATATACTAAAAATGTATGTGTTAAAGCATCACTGAGAATATGGAACCAATTTAGAAAACATTTCAACCTAAAAATTCTGTCCATCCATTCTCCTCTTACTACAAATCCTGTTTTTCCACCCTCCCTGACTGACGGAGCATGGTCGGTATGGTCTAAGTTAGGTATCAAGACAATTAATGACTTATATATAGATGGCTTATTTGCATCCAACAACTGTCTGAAAAATATAAATTGACCAAGCCGCAGTTCTTTAGGTACCTACAGATACGTAGCCTTGTTAGATCCTTATATCCCCATTTTCCTAACGCACCACCTGCCAGCCCTACTGACACACTCTTTATGCCTCTCCCAAATATTAGAGGAATGATATCTTATATTTATAATAGTATGTACACCTTTCGACCAATAAGTCTCAACTTAATTAAAACTCAATGGGAGGGGGACCTTGGGGATGAGATTTCAGACGAACTATGGGACTCAATTTTACACCGCGTACATTCTTTATCAATATGCGCTAAACATGTCCTGATCCAATGCAAAATTGTACACCATATCCATTGGACTAAGGTCAAATTAAGACAGTTTTTCCCAGATGTTGAGCCCACATGTGAGTGGTGTCACTCATCAGCTGTTTTCCTACTGCCTATGTACAATCAGAGAAGTCGGACGGACCCCCCAGTGACGAAGGAGGTCAAGCGCTGGACTGACCAATCGGAAGCCAGGCTACAGGAGGCCCTTAGCAACGTTGACTGGGAGATGTTCAAGACGAACTCTGCTGACATCAATGAGTTTACGGAAGTATCATTGAGTTACATCAATATGCTAACTGATTCCATCATCCCAACTGTAAAGATCCGAAGCTTCCCTAACCAGAAGCCATGGGTGGATAGAGAAGTGAGAACGGCATTAAAGACACGCACCATGACTTATAATGCTGGGCTTATTTCAGGGGATATGACTGATTACAAAGCAGCATCTTATAGTTTACATAGAGCTATTAAAGATGCTAAGCGGCGGTATAGAGACAGAGTTGAAGCTGATTTCTTGGAGGGTGATCCAGCACGAGTGTGGAAAGGACTCCGAACCATCACTGGCTTTGAAAGAAAGTCCCTCCTATGACCTAATGTGAGTAAAGCCCTCCCTGATGAACTTAATGCTTTTTTATGCTCGCTTTGACATGAAAAAACACAGACTATCTCGCACTAGCTGCAGCATGTGAAGCAAATGAGGATGCACCTTTCTGTGTCTCTGAGGTCGATGTGAGCAATGCCTTTAGGAGGGTTAATTGTAGAAAAGCTGCTGGACCGGATGGAATTTCTAACAGGGTTTTGAAATCCTGCGCTACTCAGTTAGCTCCTGTGTTCACTTATATCTTTAACACATCATTGGCTCAAGAGACAGTTCCTACTTGCCTCAAGCAGTCTGTTATTGTTCCAGTACCGAAAAACAAAAGTCCATCATGTGCCCTGACGTCTACAGTGATGAAGTGTTTTGAGAAGCTTGTGAAAAACATTATCTGCTCATCCCTCCCTGCCTCCTTCGACCCCCTCCAATTTGCTTACAGAGCCAACAGGTCTACAGAGGATGCCATCTCAAAACTCATGCACACCACCTTAACTCACCTGGAGGAGGGGAATGGGAATTATGTGAGGATGCTGTTCATTGACTTTAGTTCAGCATTCAACACGATAGTACCTCTCACCTTGGTCACAAAGATGAAGGCCTTAGGACTAACCACCCTGTGTCACTGGATATTTGACTTCCTCACCAACCGTTCACAAGTGGTTAGAGTGGGGGGTCTGACATCTGACTCATTAACCATCAGCACTGGTGCTCCCCAAGGCTGTGTTTTGAGTCCACTGCTGTACAACATCTACACACATGACTGCAAAGCCAACAGTAGTCATACCTCCATCATCAAGTTTGCAGATGACACAGTGATCTTGGGCCTGATTAGTAACAACAATGAACAGCTCTACTTGGATCAGGTTGATGAGGTGGCACAGTGGTGTCAATCACACAGCTTGACACTGAATATCAATAAAACCAAGGAAATGGTAGTAGATTACAGAAGGCAGCAGCAGAACTACAGTTACACCCCACTAATGATCAGCGGGCAACCTGTAGAGAGAGTCACAAGTTTTAAATACATTGGTGTCCACATTACTGAAGACCTAACATGGACTGTTAACACTCAATATGTTCTGAAGAAGTCCAGACAACGACTCTACTTCCTTCGTCAGCTAAGGAAATTCAAAGTTTCTACATCCATCATAAAGGCCTTTTACACTTCACCGGTTGAGAGTGTTCTAACTGGTAGCATCATCATCTGGTATGGGAACTCCACAGTTAGAGATTGTAGTACTCTGCAGAGAGTAGTGCGCTCAGCTGAACGTACTATAAGAACTCAACTCCCTGCTCTACAAGATATCTATTCCAGAAGAGTACTCCTAAGAGCCCAAAAGATTCTGAAGGACTCTTCTCATCCTAACAATGGATTATTCCTACCGCTGAAATCAAGAAGACGCCTATGTAGTCACAAAGCCAGAACTGAGAGACTCAGGAGAGTTTTTTTTTCCCCAGGCCATCCGAACTCTGAACTCACACTATACTGACTTTGCACACATTCACTCTTCAGCACTCTCAAACATTTCCCAACTCTGAACTCACACTATACTGACTTTGCACTCATTCACTCCTCAGCACTCATGACCCCCCCCACACACACACACCTACAAGACTTTTAGCACTTTTACATCCCTCACCCTATGCTATAGACCTTTTATTTATTTTCTTATTTCATCACACGTCAAAACACACACACACACACATATCTGACTTTCTCCAACGTTTGCACATCTCCATAGAACATTTTATTTATTATTTTAGATTTTTCCTCCATCTACCCATGTCCTTGATTACTTAGCCTTTCTGCCCACCCCCACCCCACCCTCATCACCAACACACACAAAAAAAAACACACACACTTACATCATCACTGTCATCACCTCACATACATACAGCACACTGCTTGCTACAGTAAGCCTCCTCTACTTGCTGCACACTGCCCCCCCTCCCTACATACACAGCACATTGTCTTCAGGATCTTCTCCAACACACATCCTCTACACACTTACAGCACACTGCCCCCACCTACCCACATGCACACTACACACACACACACAGTCACTGCTCCACTCCCCTCCCGCCCTCACACATATCTTCACTGTCATCACTCACATACATCATACATACAGTACTCTGCTTGCAATAGTAAGTCCCTTCACCATACTTGCAGTACACTGCCCCCCCCCAATACACAGCACATTGTCTCATGAGGAAGCTTCTCCAACACACATATTGCACACTGCCCTCTCCCCACATACACAGCACACTATCCCATCTCCCCTGTCATCCCCCCAACACACACACCAAGACCCCTGGCAGTTGGGTTAGCCCCTTGAGCCGTGGATCTGCCCAAGGTTTCTTCCTTGGTAAGGGAGTTTTCCTTGCCCCTGTTGCTCTTGGGTGCTCCTTGTTGGTGCCCCCAATTCCAATCCTCCCCCACCTTTCTTGTTGGTGCCCCCACTTTGCACAAATAGGCTGACACCAGACATAATTTCACTGCATTTCTTACTTCTAGTAACTATATGCATGTGACAATAAACTTCCTTGTATCCTTGTATCATCACCTACATCCTTGGCACATACACTCTGGTTTTGTCCAAATCTATATGAGTACTAGTCCAAGGTCTTTGAAATCCTATCAGATGTCTTGGAAGTGACAATTTCTCCCTCTCCTTTTACTGCTTTGTTTGGTGTTCTCCCTCCTACAGTACCCCTCTCTTCATATAAAGCTGACTTTGTTGCATTCATCACACTTGTGGCAAGACGTTTAATCTTGCTGAGGTGGAAGTCTCCAAATGCCTCCTCATTCAGTTCCTTGATTAAAGATATCCTTTCTTTTATGAAGTTAGAAAATATAGGACATACCATCAAGGGCTCTACCCGCAGGTTCTATAAAACATGGGGTTGTCTTTCTCATTACATAGACAATTTGAGCCTTCCCTCTGTGACAGACTAGAGCTGGGTACACACTGTTTAATTAAATAGAAAACAGACAAACCACTGTAGTGACATTTCTCTGTAGAATGCAGGCTTTGGGTGGGTGGGTGTTCTGTGTATCATTGTTTTCATATAACAATGTGTGGTACAGTATAACTTCTTAATTTAATTTCTTGATTTTTTCCCCCCTGTTGTGCCATTGATATATACCACATTTCAGTATCATGTTTGTTTATATTTGTACTTGGAAAAACAATAAACTAATTAAAGAAAAAAAAATAGTTTAATGGCTGTGTATAGGTAGATATTTGACGATAACTGAAAGTTGGAATGGCTCTAATGTTTGCTAGCAGTTATGCTAAGATTTTTAACTCTGCTAACCATGCTACTTAGCTAATGTTTTAACACTTAATAGGTTTATTCCACTGTATCAAAGAGTAACAAGGTTGTAGCAGCACAGCTGTTACATGTACACTGAAGACAATAAGGCCTTGACTGGAGCTAAGAATGGTTTGTATATCAAATCTATCATGGGCAGATTTACCCCATCCAGCAGGTCTCAGGTCAGCTCTTTGCCTCTGATGAAAATTTAGGCAAACTGGCAAAGTTTTGTAAAAGCACTCAGTATTACAATGTAACAACTATATGTAGGTACCCACAAATACATAATGCAAGTACAATGATAGTACCTGATAGTACATGTTGTTACACAGGATGTACCACTGTACCTAATTAGGTAGGTACACTGTAACAGCGACACATTAAAATAAAGTGTTACCAAAAATCGAAATTGCTCCTTTTGTTTCATAAACGAACTACAAAAGAAGTCACGTGACTCTACCCTTCGGCGTTACTTATGGTAGCATGGTTTGTTTATTAGCCTGGTTAGCATTGACACTTAACACTTACTGCAAGCTCTTCATGTGAGTAGAAGCACAGCACTAGTTATCCAGACATAAAGGTTATTACCACGCAGTTTATATCACGTTCCGTTATTACAAAAATATGTTAAGCCAGTTAAGCAAATTGCTGTATTGATCAGTTAGAGATTAAGCACCCAAACCTGTGACGTCACATACAACTGTAGTTCGTTATCACCATGTTACGACAAAAACTCAAAACAATTCAACTGATCCTAAAAATAAGGTATGACCACTTGAAGCAATAGAAGTGACCCCAGTGCCTAACATATGGAAGGCATTAAATTAAGATCCCAATGTGCACCGAGATATATTTTTTCTAAAAAAAAATCCCATCCACTCCGCTAAACTCTAGGAACGCAACCACTAGATGGCGATGAGATTACTTTCCCTCCCTATGTTACTCCTGTGTATAGTATACAATGGGGAGAGGTCCGTACCATTGTATATAATCTTGTTTAGTACTAAAAGCCTGACCAGATGTGGACACTAAGGGAGGCTTAGGCCTGTGTCTATTTACTATCAAGAGGGTCATATTGCCCTGCTCAGGGACATCCGAGGCCTCAGTGATAACATGGGCCGAAGGAAATATTGTGCCCTTGTGCAGGGCTAGTATTTTTCCATCTGGTCAGAGCCGGTTTTGTGCAGTGGTTGGCACCTACGTTGGCATGATTTACGTTTGTATGTTTTAATATAACAGGCTTTGTCTTAGGTTTTGAGACTGATCGAGGAAGCGACTCGGGGAGCATCTTCTGTCAGGACGCTCAGCAGCCCACTTCTAATAACTACCACGACTATTAGACTCTGTGCAGTTTTACTGTTCGAGACTTAGCCTGTGTTCTGTTATTCATTGTGTTACCATCTACAATAAATCATCATTTAATCACTGATTCTGATCCAACCGTCGAGCTGTATTAACCATCTTCAATACAGACATGCATGTTAAGCTGTGTGAGTTTTATGAGATAAATGCTGTTTGCGTGCCAATTACAAAATGATGCTCTTAATTTAATTTTGGTGTGAAGCATAGGAGATTATGAGTGGAGTGCACGCACATCTACAAAATTTAAACACGTGCTGGGTATAAGGCTTAGCCGACAATTGAAAAATAAAGATATCCGCACACTGTTCTATGAGCTCCCAGAGTGGTTTATTAAAAACGTTTCGACCAGAGGTCTTCATCAGGTATCCTTAGGGAGCTTATAGAACAGTGTGCGGGTATCTTTTTATTTTTCAATTGTAAGCATAGGAGATTATCTGACCTCTAAGATAAGCCTTGAGGGACTCCCATAATAAAGAGCAAGATGTATTATCTGTCTTGTTTATAGCAGGAAAGTGTCAATAGATGTCAAGTCAAGTCAAGTTTATTTATATAGCGCATTTCATACACAGAGGTCATTCAATGTGCTTTACATAAACAAAAGCAAACAGTAATAACAAATAAAAGCATAAAAGGGCAATAGTGAAAGAATAGTTAGATTATAATAGTAAAACAATTAAAAAAATGAATAAAAAAAACATAAAACACACAAGGTAAAATCATTTAAAAATAAAGAATAATTAAAATGACAAAAAAAGACACAAAGTAGAATAATTTTCAAGGCAGATTCAGAATTTGTAACTCAGTGCAGTTAGCAGAAAGCATCTGAGAACAGTTTGGTCTTAAGTCTAGATTTAAAGCTGGCTACAGTTGGGGCCCTTTTAATGTCATCCGAAAGTTGGTTCCAGGGCCCACTTCCCCGAAAGCATCTTAAGCCTAAGAGCGTCGTAAAGTCCCTCTTACGAACGTCTTAAGATTTGCCGACTGTTTCCCGAAACCATCGTAGCTTAAGAGCATCGTGAAAACACTCGTAGATCTACGAGTGCTCCAGAGTACTCGTTACCAGCTAAGAGCGTCTTAACAGTACTTCTCACTGAGGTCACCAACAGGACATACAGAGGAATTACAACTTAGAATACATAATCCAATTTACGTTCCCATTCTTTATTGTGTTTACCTGTGATGAATCAGATTTTAGCGTGCAAAATAGCCTACATTTAATGGTCATAATAATGTGATGAAAAGCGGACAAAAATGCAATCAAGTTATGAAGCGAGGCGTTGCCAGAATAGTTTGACATTATCTTTGCTAAGTGAATATTTTATTAGGCCTATGAGGTAAAAAAGCAGAGAAAGCAACATGTGGTTTAGTCTGTAGCCTACTGCATCAAAATCTAAGCCTACACATTTCCTCTCTTTCTTCTTATCTTCAAACGTGTTCTTAAGTGGCACCGCGAAAAATTATTGCATGGTGCAACAATCTAATCTTAAAATAATTACAATTATTTATGTCTCTGTGTGGTATATAACCTACTTGGGATGCTTACATGCAGATGTCAAAGTGTTTCTATTTCCGTATTGATGTGAATTAATGTGTAGATCCGAAGTTTAAATGGTAGGCCTATAGCTGTGACGTGCAGTCACCTGACATCACCGTCAAATCAGAGGATATTTCAGAACTATTAAAGTGGACAGCTCCCCTTAAGAGCATCTTAAGAGCAGTGCACGCGCGTTCACGCTACGAGCATGTTCGGGAAACAGTCGGAGAAACCAAACGAACGATCGTAAGATGAATCGTAGAAAACCCTCTTAAGAGCGTGTCTCCGTCGTTATCAGGGAAGTGGGCTCAGAGCTGAGTTGCATAGGAGCTAAAAGCTGCTTCACCATGTTTAGTTCTAACAGCAGGTTTTAATAACAGGTTTTTCTCCTGAGACCTGAGAGGTCTGGAGGGTGTGTACTGCTGAAGCATGTCTGAAAGGTATTTAGGTCCTGCTCCATTTAGTGATTTATAAACAAGCAGTAGTGCTTTAAAGTCAATTCTGTGACTTACTGGAAGCCAGAGCAGGAACTTAAGAATTGGAGTAATGTGGTCAGTTCTTTTAGTTTTTGTGAGAACCCTAGCTGCTGCATTTTGTATCACCTCAAGTTGTTTGATAGTCTTTTTAGGAAGGCCTGTGAACAGTCCATTGCAGTAATCAACCCTGCTGGAGATAAATGCATAAATGAGTTTTTTCTAAATCATCTTTTGACATCAGCCCTCTAAGTTTGGCAATATTTTTGAGGTGGTAAAAAGCTGTTTAGTTATCGCTTTCATGTGGCTGTTGAAATTTAGATCTCTTTCAATTAATACACCAAGCTTTTTAACAGTATCCTTTGCTTTCAACCCTTTTGTGTCAAGGAGAGTGGCAATCCTAAGTCTTTCCTCATTTTTACCAAATATAATTACTTCAGTTTTTTCTTTGTTCAGCTGAAGAAAATGTTGTTGGTGTTGAGGTACATTTTCCAATGGCAACAAATAAACTCCTTTCTTGTAGATATGGTTAGTTGATTAAAGACTACTTTTTCAATAATTTTGCCAATAAAAGGTAGATTGGATATGGGCCTGTAATTGTTTAGCATGGAGACCTCCAGGTTATTCTTCTTGAGAAGTGGCTTTACAACAGCTGTTTTCAGTGACTTAGGAAAAATGCCAGACAGCAGTGATAAATTTACCATGTGAAGGATATCTGTCCCTTATGTATTTTTTTTAATGAAAACTATCAGAGATATGAAGGGAAAACGTCCGGCAAATGTTTGGGCAAATGTGTGAAGCCGACCCCATTCATCACAGGTTTTTGTGGAAAGCTCTACAACATCTGAATTGTTTGATAAGCCAGTCATCAACAATTGTGGAACTAAATATTTGCGCTGTCTCTAAATGAGTTTCACATTCCCTTTTAATTCTTGATCTTCTCTAATTAGGTTCAGGGATGTGATTGGCAAAGGTAAAAAAAGGAAAATATACGTAGCACGGAGTGACACCCCCCCCCCAGACCCAAGAACATTTTGAAAAATAACCCCTTAAATGATGACATCTGATGACTTTTATGGGAAGTATTGATATATTGAGATACATATATTTCAAACATTATAGCATATTATAATACAGCCTATAAGGCCTAAAGAAAACGAATATAATAGAGCAAAGTCGCCTAGGCCTACACAAGACTACACCAAATATGGCTGAAATATATAAGCCATCATGATCATTTTGCCAACAGTGACACAGAACCATGGATTTTTTCCATTTATAACATGTTTTGTTTATAACTTAAACATCGAGTTAAAATGTTGACAAAACTATTTACTATAGGCCTACTCGATGATAATATATAGCCTGCCCCCTAACAGTCCTCTGGGCCTATGTACAAATTTGTGAATCACGTGATAGGCCTACTGACATTGATGCTGATTGAAGAGGTTGCAACTTGAAGGTTGTTGATATTTCAGTTCCAAAGAGAATCAAATTACATCGATTCTTCTCCTCCCAAAGTAACACTGTAGGTCCTACACCTCTCCTCCTAAAATAAATGGTAGGCTCTAACTGTTTTATGCTACTGCACCAGGATTGTATGTAGGCTACAACACTAGTTTTACAAGCGCACACACTAAATGGAGAGCTAGGGTTAAAATGCAGACTGCTCCTTTAAAAAGGTGACTTTTTATCTATCAGCACAATGCTACAGTTCCACTAAATATTCAGCTCAATATTATGTGCAAGACTAATGTTTACTAAGCATGCCAAAGCTTTGATCTCTTAGCACTGTCACCATAACGTTACGTTTTCTCATGGTGAGATGGCATCCCGAAATATGTTTTAGATGACATGGGGCGTAAGGTTCATGGAGGTGAACGGCTGGACAAACGTGAAATGACAAGGTATTAACTAAACAATTTAGTAGGTCTAAGGTAGACAGGCTTTGTGGTTAAAACTATGAAAACCTGTAACGTTAGGCTAGTCTCTCACAGCTAACTTCAAGCACAGCTTACAATATCAGCATCACAAGATTTATTAGGCCTATCGGAAAATCCTGACAGCGAACCCGATGCAAAGCCAAAACGAGAAAAAAAAACTTTATACATGATGTCTTTTTAAATCAATTTGTTGACCTTTACCGTTTCATGGCTTCTGCTGAGAAACTAGTTCACCACACACACTAAACTTGAATCAAGCATTCTTCAGAACGCAGCTGATCAACCCGTCTCCTTTCACTTTCAATGAAATCCACTAGCAAACAGACTAGACTACTTGCAGTGTGATATTCGGAAAGATGTGAAGCACAAAACCCGTTGTAATTGTCAGCAGCCTGTTATAGCCTACACAACAATGGTGTGTGTTATACAGAAATATAGCCTAGCCTACCTCTGACCGACAGACCTAAAAAAAACTCAGCGGATCTATACAAATTGCATGGGTCTCATTTTCAGGTCGAAAAAAAAAACGGAAAAATCACACCCCTGAAGGTTACAGTTGTCATTATACTGTAGATAGGCTGTTGCATAGCTTAGTAGTATTTGCCCATGTTGCATGTCCATTTATCTGGAAACATAGGCCTACTTCGAAGTGTTATTTTTAATAGCCCATATTTTGCCAGACATGAGGTTGGAGTGGAAAACCACAGGAAATACAGTACGCACATTTTTTATGTTCATTTACCCAGATACATCCGACCGTGAATGTGAAAGATGGCATACATGAGGCCCCAGTTGATCTCTTTTTAACAGATGGGATAGTTAGGAGGCCAGCATCCAGGGGTCGTTTGGTAGGGCAGGGACATACAGCTGTGTGTCATCAGCATAACAGTGAATCTTTACATTAAGTTTGCTAATTATGGGCCCTATCTTGGCGATCTAAAACGGAGCGCAAAGCGTATTCTTATCACGACACAAAGCGTATTCCTATCTTGCACTTATCTTTTGTTAAACAATGCGCCCAGGGCTGTGGCAATTAACGACCTAAGGTGTGGTCTAGCGCATTATCTAAGGGCCCGTCCACACGGAGACGCTTTTTAGGTTAAACGCAGAGGTTTTGCTTCGTCTTGGCCGAGCGTCCAAACGAATCCTGTAAACGCACTGCCCGAAACCGCACTTTTCTGAAACCTGGTCCCAGAGTGGAGAAATCTGAAACCGTGAGTCCGCTTGAATTCGTTTTAGACAGCGAAACCGCGACATCCTGCTTGGCGTGATCGATGATGTCATCGCCACACCTCAGCTGCCCTGGACTTGCACTTATAGTATTGCCTAACAATACTAGTTTTCATACATGACATTACCTACGTTTACACTCCGTAAGATAAATATCACAACTGGTGCTGCACAGCGCCGATATGACTTGGTGGACTGAACACTGTTTTTTCCCAGTGTTTTTTAATACATTCTAGCTACTGTCAGTGACGCGAGAGAACTTAAGTTATTAGGAAAGTGCGGTGTAAGTTTAGGCTACATTAATTTGTGCGAAGTGCCAGTGTCATTCATTTATTTTACATGTCTTACAACATATATACATGCATTCACAGTCGAGTGAAATCAGATATAAGCATACAAAGACGCTTAGAACTCACGTTAAGCCGATGGTAGCACACTGAATGCAAATGCGCGATTTGATTTGATTTGATGCAGGCAAACATATTGACTGTTAGTAACAAAGGTTTTATAGCAATATTATAAATGTGGCGACAGAATAGCCTAGAACTTGGGTAAGCCTTGCGTTTAGTAGCCTAATTGCGATGATAGCCAAAACTAATGTGAATCACGGACTATCCTACAACCAAAGAAAGTAAAGGTGATTAGTAGGCCTACCTGCGTTAGCCAAATAAAGGACGGGACTGCACCCTTCACAAACCGTAAAATAAAGTTTATTAGTTTTACAGTTGACTACAGTTGACAGTTCACCATCAGTCCACACAAACAATTCTGGTTTCCTTGCACTAGCCATTTCGTCATAGCCTATTCTGTCTGTTTGTAAAGCACAAACATTTTGCTCAATTTCTGTAAAGAAACAGTGCCACCTATAGGCCTGGGGTATGAAGTAACGTGTTGAGCCGTGTTGAGATGGATCCGTTTGGACGCAAATATTCTTGATGCGGTTTCAGGGAAGACGGAGGAAAAAAAGATCGGTTTCGTACGTGTGGACTAGCCCTAAAAAACGCTATTTTACACCATCTAAAAAGCATTATGCCACTGACCAAGAAAAAACCTGGTCTATAGCAAAAGGCACATATGAAGCACAGCTGTCACGAGATGTAAGCAGCAACTCCTCTGCAGGATACATTTTTTAGTTCATTCATGACATAATGAACATTCAGTCATTCATACATTATTGGGGTAAGTGTTGCTTTTTTCAGGCCATGTTTTCCATGGTAATCCACTGTCAGTCAATAGTGAAAGTAATTAACTGTGTAACTGTGTCAAAGCTGTTACGGTGGAATGACACGACCGGAAGCCTGATTGGAATTTCTTGAAAAGGCTGTTTTAGGATAGGTAGGTTGGTAATTGGTTGGCAACAGCTTTCTTGCAGTTTTGACATAAAAGGTAGATTGAAAACCGGTCTATAGTTCTGCAGAACTATAGTTAGATTTTTTGAGTAGTGGTTTGATAATTATGGTTTTAAAAGCATATGGTACAAAGCCTAGTGCAAATAATTCATAAAAAATGTGGAGACAGGAGCTAAGTAAAACAGGCAACAGTTATTTAAATAGACTAGAAGGTATTGGGTCCAATAGACATGTTATGGGCCTAGAAGCATCAAATCAAATGAATTGTTGCAAAACACAATCACAATTTGACACATCTGTGCTGCTATGGAAGTTAGCAAAAGTAATGAGAGAGATGTTCTTTTTCTGTACAAAGCATCGCCTGTATATTCTCCATTCTGGAACTCAGCCTTACTGGAGACAATTTGTCCATTTTTGTGCAAGCCGCCATGACACATGATGGGCCCAACAAGTTCCAGCCAACCACAACCAGCCACTGAAATTTTTGCCCACCCTTTCTTGTCCTTGATTTTGAGCATTCCTTTTATTGGGGCCCATACTCAGCTCTAACACAAGTTTAGGGAGGTTCTGTGGCAAATAATAAGTTGGCAAGGTGTGTAGCACAGCTGGAAGATCCCCATCGGTCTCACTGTCACTATAGCCCTTTCTCTCAAAATGAAGTAAGATTATTTTTTTACTCTGGAGGCCTGACTGCAGTGTAGCTTGAAGACATGAAAGAGTAGCAACAAGCACTTGAGTAGTCACTGAAGTCTTCTCTTCTCTTTCTGTGTCTTCCTCTCCTTTTAATCTGTAGGTCCACGCTTTCATTTCATAATCACATGTCTCATGGTTTTCATCATACTCAAAACTCGAAAATTGCAAATGTTCACAGTCTAAATATGGGTGTCTGTTTTTTTTATTTCCATCCTCTGTCTCCCCACGTTCTCCTGTGAAATTGTAGGCACCAGAAGCACTGGAACTCCAAGCAATTAGTATCACGCCTCCAGTCTGTAACACCGCTTGCCACTGTGTGTGAAGCCAGGGGACAGGCCCCAGATGAGCTACAGAGTCCTGTGAGGCACAGTGGTCCCACAGAGCAAGTCGCACGCTGCAGTTCAGCTCTGCTTCTAGGCCAGAAGCGAGAGCTAAAACTGCTGAGACATGGCTTGTCTCATCTGAGGAACTTACTAGCAAAACAGGTCTACTGGAAACTAAATCTAGAGAAAGAGAGATATATTAAAGAAACAAGTGTCATAGATCCGTTTAAACTCTGAAATTCTAATGTCTGAAATTCAAAACTGCTGACTTTTTTAAAAAGTTAATTTTCAACATCAAATTACATTAGAAAAATGACATTATACGCATGTATGATTAAATTTTAGTCAGTTCTGAAGCATTACCTGAGAATCTTTTCAAAAACTGGTACCAGGCACAATTTCCCAGGACAACTAAAGTAAGCAGGAAAGCCAGTGTTACCCCAATAATTAGTCCCCATCTTCTGTGTATCTGTGGGTCTGAGAGATCAAACAATTATACATACTTGTGTTGTACAAACAGCCTTTTTGTTCAAGATAATTTAATCTCAAAGGACGTTACCTTGTTATGTAGAAGTCACTTCAACTACTATGAATAGTTTTACTATGTATCTTTATTATTATTATTATTATTTTATTATTATTATTATTATTGTTTATGTATTTATTATTAATAATTGCATATATCTTTAAGAACACAATGGGTGACCACACATACATATCCTTTTTCAGCTGACAGAGAACCCGTTCCGTTCCTGTTCGCTAACAAACATTTGAACCATTCGGAGCCACGAAAATCCTGGATATAACAATTGGTGAGACAGCAACGAGTCCCAGGCAACACAACTGGTCTGCTTGGATGAATGTGCTAAGGATTTTAGTATTGGGGTAAGTGTTGCTCTTTTCAGGATATGTTTTCGATGGTAACCCCTTGTCAGTCAATATTGTGTGCAACAAAAGTGTAAGACTTTAAGAAATCACTTTGTTAAACTTTACTTGACATTATCGACATAAGAGTGACATGACAATTAATTCATGAATTATGCAGTACTTAATTCCTTAATATCTCACAAAGGTTCTCAAAGTGCGGCCCGGGAGCCAATGGCGGCCCGCAGAAACGTTTCTAGCGGCCCACGATAACATCTGATAACATCTGTAAAACTGAACAACTGTACTGTGTGCTTTGAAAAGAATGAATCTCTCTTTAGTGGTGTTTCGTGGCCATCAGGTTTTCCTGTGGTGCTTTGGTAGCTGGAATTGGCCCTGAATAAGGCCTATGCTGATAAGAAGCAAGGCACACTGAGACTGTTTGTTCTAAATAAGTTTGTACTTGAAATGGACTGCAACCAGAACTGTTATATCCCAAATTTGTTTTGCCAGGTTTAGCCTCAGTTATGAATTAAAATGGTTCCAGGTTTCTTCTTGTGGGCACATCATTATGATTTATTAAGAATGATGATGATGATTTCTTTTTCTTCCAAACATGTGGTTATCACTACTCAAATTCTGATTTGAGCACAACTTGTGCAGTTCTCTAAACACATGTCATTGTTAACACTTTAATTGAGGGGCCACAAACACGATGAACTCATGAGTTATTAAGCTTACATTTATGTAATCATGATGATCATGCTTAATAAATCATAAATCATAATGATGTACCCATTGTACCTAATGCTTTAGTTGATGTGTTGTTCATGCATGAGGTCATGAATGAGAGACTATAAACTCATGTAAATTCCTGATGATTCATAAGACATAAAGAAATGAAGTAATGCATAACTCATGAATTAATTCATGATAATTAATGTACCCTTACCGTAAAGTGTTACCAACTATTCATTATATTTCTTCCTATCTATATTTTGTGTTTGATTAGGGAGGAGTTATGTTGATATATTTTCAATAGCCTGATATTTTCTACATTTTATACCAAAAACATCTGACTAAATAGTATTTTCTAATGTATGGGATGAGAAACATAGCCACAGCTGCTTCTTTAATTTTGTCTTTCTGTATTCTCAACATAATTAAACAATACATTTTTAATCTGGCTTCATCCAATTTTCAGATTGTGTGTTTTGCAATAAAAGCAAATTAAGGTACATTTTATGAATAAATGCCTAATTTGCATATATAAATAAAATCTCAAAAACCTGTAATACATTTTTTCTTTGGTATGATGTCACTGAGAATTTTCCCCTATTCTACTCAATTTACTTAGAGTGTTGGGCACAATTTTGGCCTTTAATCTAAAAAAAAAAATGTTCCACTCCATCTATGGCGGTAGACTTTTAGTATATGATTCAGGAGGGTATTAGGACCAATAAAGACTATGAGACATTTCTGTTGCAAATTTTTTGTGTTTTTGGGCTAGATTGACTGGCCTAATTACGTTGGCTCACGGTCGGCGATCATTCTAATGCCACCATCTTCCCGATATCTTGCCGATTAGCTACCGATCTCCATAAGACATCTCACCGGAGCACTTTATGTCGGGCAGGCACACGCGCCCCAACGTCGGCAAGAGGTTATTTGTTGTCTGGGTAGACGTCTAATTGACAGCCAGAATTAGTTAATGAACTTGTCCTGCATGTGACAAACCAACGATGATTATGATTATTAGGATGGTAAACAATGAAGGTGTTTAGCCTGCAAGAAGGGTGTATTCCAAAACTGAATAACAAAATGTAGCCTACACAGTATTTTTTTTTTGTAAATGTAGGCTACTAGTATTTTACTGTAAGACGAGCATTAATATACTGTACTGTGTTTACAGTACATTACTGCTAGCAAAGGATTAATAACGGTCACTTTTTTACAGAAGGCCTAACTACTATACAGTAGTAAAAATGCATGGGAAAAATTTGACCAATGAAAATTAGTTTTTCTTCTCGTACTTTTCTCTTCCTCTTATTAAACAGTTAAGATCATTGACATGGATATAGACGAAAAGACAAAGGGCTCTATCTTGCACTTCAGTGCAATTGACTTTGTATACTTGCGCTTTTGTCTTTCCTATTTTGCAGTCAGCGCATATTGGAATATTCCCTCCACAGATACATGTGCGCCCACGGGGCCGTTTCAGCAAAAAGAGGGTGCCTGTTCCGGCGCAAACGGTCCCTGTTGATATTTTGCAGTTTCAGAAAACAATTCCGCCACAGACCAGGAATTAGTCATGGGCGCAAATTCAGATATTATTTTAAGGGCGCATGCATGGCCACAGGCCTGCAGAAATGAATGCTATGCACACCGATCTACAGACACCCTGTGCACAGATGGAAACATTCAAAGCCTTGATAATATTTGTCCGTTTCCCGGTTTTGTGCATGCATTGGTCAACTAAAAAATTAGTAGCCTATATTGTACATCTACATGAAATATCTTTCCAACAACAACGCCTAATTATGACCTAATAATTTGGACAACTTTATACAGCCCTATAAAGGCTAAAGTTACCTTTAGTTTTGTTCCAATTTACCGTTGTGTATGGCTTTAAACATCATGTGCGCTTAAACACCAGCCTATAAGCATTATTATTATATTAAGGTTTTGACAAGCACCACAATTTTGCCTACCTTGTTGTAGCCCATCTGAAATAACTCCAAGCTTTGCTATGCTCCCTCCATCCTTTCGTTGTTTTCAAAAAACGTTTTATATCCATGATGGCCTTGAAGTCTTGAGTTTGTGAATTAGCTTAAATCAGCTTATTATGTGCTGTTAACCAGCAACCATAGATAGTAAAAGAAAGCAGCAAGTAGCCTTGACTACAATTTCTGTAGTTGCTGTGTCCATACATTTATTATTCTCTCTCCTGCTCAAACAAAAGTTGTGCGTGCATTAAGTTGATGATAACGTGTTTACAAACTCTACTTTACATAAAATATTGTGAATAGCCTAATGTCATGCAGTTAATGGGATACTGTGCAGAGTTGGAAAGTTAGGTCAACTTGGAAACTGTTTCTCGTTGTTGAGTTGCCTGATAGTAAGGTACAGCCGTAGCTTACACCTGCAGGAGCGCTTGCTTAGGTGCCTGTGTTGCGCAATGCACTTTGCTCCTCTCATCTATACGACGCAGTTCCCATTTCTCCAAACCATACATAATTAGAAGGACAAATATTGCTACACGAGGGAAATCAGTGTGGTGTCCGATGTGAAAAAATAGGTATACATCGAGCGTACACATTTCCACGAATCACGGATTTGTTGATGACATAAATTAGGAAATATTAGAGGACTTAATGAGACGTGTTGTTGAACTGCATGCCGATGCCATTTAACCCAAATGCCCCAGCAGCAGCACGGGAGAGGAGAGCTTATCTGACAGAAGATCTGCATTGTCTATAGTGAGGTAATGTTAGATTACATTGCAAAAATATCACCATGCATTCATAACCTCGTGATTCAGTGAGAGTGATCCCAAAACATCGGAGAGTGACATTTCTGTATTACATTTTGTCAAGAGGAAAAATCAATAGCAAACTGTTCCCAACTGACTATAGCGCTGTGAACCATTCCTGGCTGCACCTGGCAAATCCGCCATCATAATAGCAATCCGCTATGGAACAAGCGTGCCTGTTGTTAAAGGGAATGTGAGATGATGCTCTGATTGGTTTATTGCATGTTACGCCCAAACCACATCCATGAGTAATGTAGCTCCTACAGACCACCCCATTTTAGAT
Source organism: Alosa alosa (assembly GCF_017589495.1). Taxonomy (NCBI): domain Eukaryota; kingdom Metazoa; phylum Chordata; class Actinopteri; order Clupeiformes; family Clupeidae; genus Alosa; species Alosa alosa. The sequence goes on along the minus strand of NC_063192.1, from coordinate 1,672,046 downwards.
TTGCGTCGGGCGCAACAGTCATGATCCCGCCGGTAAAATAGCAACAGCGCCCAAGATCCGCCCACAAAGCGATTTGGCAAAGTCAATTGCGCTGGAGTGGAAGATAGTGCCCCAAATGTTTAAAACTGGTGCTACTGCTACATAACATCTAGTCATAATCGTGGTTACCATGGCTGAAACGTCCCCATGGGGGAACATGTTTGTTTCGATTGCATGTAATCTAATGGAGATGCACCGGCGTGAGTACAGAACACACCTTTAAAAAGATTAAATTGTTTAGCAAACATCAATAAACGGCAATAAACAGTTTGGACTGAGAGTTATCTGTGTGTCAACGAGGTTAAGGGTAACATTAAGTTTCCTAATTTTGGTAATTTAATTTAAACTGCGACTAAGGGCTGAGCTACACCAGGCGCGTAACTGAAGCGTTCCGTTCGCGACGCGTTAAATCCATTTTAGATGAATGGTCTATTTTTTTCGAACGTACGCCCCACTGTCACGTGTAGCTACTTCCATTGATTATAATGGAAGCTAATTGTTGCAGCAGACGCAACGCGAACGGAACGCTTCAGTTACGCGCCTGGTGTAGCTCGTGTGTAAGACTATCTTAAGATGCATTATTGTTGACGAAATAATACGAGACTAAAATGTTTTGTATGAAACAAAAACTAAGATAAAATCTCTTAATTTTCGTCTACAAAATGAGAAGACAGAATATCTAGCTGTTACGTTTTCAAAATATTCCGAATTAGTTCATGCGCAGCAGCTTTCCTGTAGGCTAGTCTACGTGCTGTTGCTGCAACCCTGTGGCTGCAACACGAAACTACATGGAATAAAGAACACTGGAGATTTCTGCCAGAGTTAGCACACTGATGATGCAAAGTTTGCTAGCAAGTAAGCTAATATGGAAAGTTCACTAGCAAGTTAGCTAAGATGAAAAGTTTGGGGAATGTGTTGCGTTTGGGCGCATATCGCCATCTAGCATGGCAGAGTAAAACATTAATACTGTATACGCGAGACTGTATAGAACAGTTATTCCATTAAACCATGCTTTATTAAAACCTAGCATAGTATAGCCTACACACATTTGCACTCGTCTATTATTTGAACTCATTGGCAAAGTGAAACTAACTTCACCGTGGTGTCAGTCAACGACAAAACAGTAACACAGTTAATTACTTTCACTATTGACTGACAATGGGTTACCATCATGGAAAAAGCAAAACTTACCCCAATAATGTTCAAATGATTGGTCATTATTGGTCATTACCAATTTGCAAATGATGGTGAATAACTACTCATTGTGAGATGTATTTCGTAATATCTTGATTCTAATTATGTTTCTCATTGTAATTGTGTAATTTGTAATGTTTTGCATGGATGTGCGCCGGTGTGTGTTTGTGGATGAGAAAAGCATGGTGTGTTGTGCACCCGCCCATACAGTGGGCAGTGCTTCGACTTGGCTAGCTTCCCTCGCGGTCTGCGCGAGGGATCACGCGACTTTAATTTGTATTTTTCCAGTGACGCTGCAACAACCGGCAGAGGTCTCAAGTGAGCAGGGTGTCTCGTAAAAAGAAATGGAGCTGGAAAACCCTACACAGACTAAACTACAGACTTTAGCAGACTGGTTTAGAAATAATTTAATAGCCAGAAATATGCCTGCCCTGCCCTAATAAAGAAATATTTGGTTAACGGCGAGTGAATCCCGTTTGCAGCCGTAGAAGGACAAATTAAACATTCTGGTTTTCTCCGAGTGCAACGATGATAGACAGACATCATTTGGACAAAATATAGAGCATATTAACCTCCGTTGCTCAGCCAAATGCCTTCCTGTTACGTCCTGTTATCACAGAGTTATCACAGGCGATAAACGATTTTTGATGGTCACAAGTTTACTTCATTAGCGTTTATTTTTTTGATTATTAAAGAGTGTTTAAAGGCATGACTTTGTGCTTATTCAGAAGAGCATTTATATGATATGTTGCTGTCAATTCCCTACTCCATATACTAACCACCAATGAGAGCGTCTCTCGGATGAAAATTCCTGACACTTCCCATCTGAAGAATTAACGCAAGGCTTTGTCGGGTCGTAGTAGTCTGACAAAGCTTATTGTTTAGTGACACAGCTAAACACTGGTACCTCATAGAACGTCTATAACATAGCCTAGGTGGTCGCAACTCACAAAAGTAAAGCAGATAGAAAGAACTCACGCAAATCTAGCCTACAACACGCAGACAGCTTCATGCTTAGGGGAGAGAGAGCCAAGCATTGCACAGGTGCTTTATGATTGTTGGCTTCTGATGGTATCTTGCTAATTCACTGAACTGCATTAGGTGACACAAATTATTGCCTTTATCTTATAACTCCTTGTCTGAGCGACTACCAGGCCTATGGTTTTTAAAAATCAGATGTTCCCTGACAAAGACATTCGAAAATTAAGAATGTTTATTGACTTGAAAAATACACTAAATTTTGCAAACTCCCTTCATTCAACCCTTGAAGACATCGCGGTCTGGTGCGCTATCAGTGTTGCGCAGGTTTGGTCACAAACAGCCCGCGGTCGCCCGACCGCAACTGGGACCGCGAATTATAGGACAAAATTATACCCGACCCGCTTATTTACAAAATGTGTGCTTTTGGTTATAGCCTGCATGCAGTGTGACAGTAGGCCATTTCTGTAAAACAAACTAATTTATTTGCGAAACTTTATGCAGTAGAACTACACGCAGTAGGCATGCAGGACATAATGTTTGCGCAGGAGAGAGAATGAGAATAAGAGCGCAAGCACGCACGCAACCACCAAGGATTAGAACACTAGGATAAGACATGAAGGCCATGGACAATACATCTTTCTTTCGAAAACAGAAATGGTGAGGCAAGGTCTAGGCAAAAGAGATACATTGCTGGTCAAAACGTTAGCGTAAGAACTGGTTTATAATAATGAATGAAGCACAAAGCACATTTACTGTTTAAAGTCACAAACACAACGAACTAAGGTAACTTTTATGCATGCGCGAACCTATGCATACCGGTAGATATGGCTGTGTAGTCTGTGCCATAACATTTATTCCTGCAGGCTGCCCGTTTTGGCCGTCATACTTTTAAATGGCTTCGCAAGAAGTAGGCCTACAGAGACCATAACTTGTACTACTGTCATCTTCTTTAAGAACTTTTCCCAATATTTCCCATAGCCTATATCACTTTTCCTGAAGCGGTGTCTTTATTATTTTAACTCATCAGTCTTCAGCTTCTTAACTGTTGACTTTACTGTATTGATGCTAGCCTTCTCGTGATATTTTAAGTAGGCCTATTTGTAGAAAATATATATTTAATTAATTTTAACTGACCACCAAGAAAATGACCGAATATCATTAAAATATTTTGTTTATGACTCATTACGGGTCATCAGCTAATCGCTTAATTTCGGGCAGACCGCGCAACACTGTGCGCTATGTAGATCGTTGCATTTGCCATTTAATTTCTCAGAATTTAGGTCTACTAGGCCTACAATAACGTCATCACCAAATACGTCTTTTATTTTTAGTTGATCAACCACAAAGAGTAGCATAGGCCTACTGTGCACAGTGCACTGACGACTGTAGCAGCCCAAGGTAACCAGTTGTAGATGAGAGGCAACCCCTTGTTTCAGATAGCCTGGACAACATGTAACCTGGGTGTTGCCTACGTTATTAATTAATGATAGCCTACAATAGTTAATTGATTCGCGTAACATATTAGTTGGCTCAAAGAGTAGGGAAACAGGATGGAGAGAGTCACGCGTGTCTTTTGTCCGAGTGGCTGTAATGTAGCTGAGCGCTCATGGCGTATAAAAAAAGCGACTTCAAACCGCCTAAAACAACTTGTTTGTGAATGTCTGACAACTGCTGCGGCGCATGCACGCGCAAGGAAACCAGTAGGTGGAGAAACCAGAAGGCACACAACACCGGAACGATTTTAAGGCTATTTCGCATAGGCTACTCAATGGTGCTATTTCACATGCATTATAGCGACCCCCACTCACCGGGGTTAGGTGGAAGGTGTTAATAGACGATTGGCATAGCCTACAGTGGACTAGGGCTGTCAAATTGCTCACAAATGACGTTCAAATATCCCCTCTAAAATAAACACGTGTATTCGAATATATTGGAATATCTAGGCTATATTATTTGCGCATTATGTCAGTGACGCGCATCATGTCATCTGTTTTTAACTTTTTGTATGGTTATTGCTTGACAGGGGAGATCCCAAGCAGCTTTCAGCCATAAGGCATTTCCTAATTCACCCGACACTGATATTCAAAATGTTGAAACTACTTCGGCATAGCCTATAAGCAGTTTAATTAAGTGTAATGTTAGTTGTAAACAAACGGGCTACTTGGTGAGGCTTAGCCTCACAGATAGGCCTATTAACTGACCGCCCGATTCACGTTGGCTGGGGGGGCCATCAGACATTTGTTCCCAAGGGTCTATGAATTGTTAATCCGGCCCTTCCCCCAACGAACGCAACTTTCCACCTCTGAGACAGTTTAAAAGAAGTCTAGAGAACTCACTGACCTACTTACTGTAGGCTGCGCAAACCACAGGTCTTTTTTTGGGCAAGCCTGCATTTGAGGCAGGCCTTCTGTTGAAGAATTCTATATAAATCCCTGCTTTAACAGTAATCCTCCCTACCCCGCCACCACAGCTGTGGATAGTGTGGCATGCTCCACGCTTTATGTCTCCTTGCAAACAGGGGCCTATAGCCCAACCATTTACGTCTTCAAAAATAACAACTTGCCAGATATGCCTTCATATCTTTGGGCTTCATTTAGCATTTTGTTCTTCCAATGGAAATGACTCTTCTATATTTGCTGCCTGCTGCATCCTTTCTGTTTGTATTGTTTAGAAAATGTTTGACGTCTTGAGTTAATGCATTAAACATTGTTTGCTGGTAACCAGCCACAAATAGCCTACAGATTCTTGCGTGCGTACATTCTCTATTCTCTCCAAAATGTGCCCGTTTTATAGGCTGGCCAAGTGTGTAATTCTGCGGCAAAAAGCAGATGTATTTGTTTATTGTACAGAAAAATAAAAATAACCTGTCAATTGACTACATTGCAGTCAATAAGTAGGGCAAATTACGAAACCAAAACGTGGGTCATAGTTGTCTAAGCCTCTGCTGTGAGGCCAAACCCATGAACAAAGACGCATTGATATCTGCAATATAGTTTTTTTTTTGGCGAAACAAGCTCACAGCCGAACAGGGCTCCGAACCGGTTCAAGGAACGAAAACCGAAAACGAACGGAATTTTACGGAATTTTACGAGGAGCGGAAACGGAAACGAAAACAAAATGGTCTTCAACTGTTCCGGAACAGAAACGTTATTCTGAAATCCACAAAACCGGTTAATAACGCTTTTTTTTCGTTCTCTATATATTTTATAACATTTCACAAAAGCATATCCTAAGGGTTCTACTCGTTTGATTGTAGGCGAACAGCCTAATAATTTGATTTCTGCAGTTTGAAAAAAAAACTAATAAAATGGACCTTTGGTCCAAATGTGTATATTTTGTCTTGCTGTTGTAATGTAACCCATCCGTCTGCCACTTGGGATCTTAGGCCAGCTCAGTGGCGTAGGCTACTGAAACTGATTTGGAAATTGTTTGTAGCCTATGCGTAATAGCCTATTTTGCCTGTCCACGCCTTGTCGCTTTTAAAGTCGGGATTTGAAATGTTTGGCGCTAATTATAGCCTATTCTATGTAGAAGAGTTAAGCGGGAAATTTGAGATAGGCCTTGTCAGCAACAGACAGGTTTGTTTATAAACAGGGTTGGAATTATAGCGCAAGCCGTTGAAGATCTCCATATGGATAAAACTTAGGCTACAACCAGGTAAGGAGTTTAGCACGATCCAGAAATATTTTTTGATAAGAAATTATTTATAGGCATAGGTTAGGCCTACAGTAAGTCTGTAGGCTATGGGATGGATAGCCCATCTGAATGTTTTTTGGATGCGCCTGTGATTTATTATTTTTGGGCATAGCTACGGTATAGGCTAAATCAAGGGGAAATAATGAGTATGTCTATTCTAAGATAAAGTCCACAAAAATAGACTTGATAGGCCCGCCAAACACTGCGGAACTTTAAAACGAAGCGATATTTTATGCTTCGAACCGGTTCAGGACCGATCGCATGCAAGAACGAAAACGTTAAACATAGGCCTACCTGAACCGTTCGGAACGGAACGTTTGAAAAATAATTTCGTTTTCAAGCCCTGCAGCCGAACGAGTCATAGCACTGAAGGGAGAGGCAACTGGCATTTGATCTCCCCACGGGCCAATGGATATACAAGTTTTCTCCTGTGCCTACAATATTTAATCCAGTGTTTTGTCAAGTTGCAAAATGCTATTTGTTTTAACAAATTTTTATGATAGTATGAAGTACTTTTTGTATAGGGTACTATCTTAATTGCTTTATACTCAATACTTGACCAATGGCTATTGCATCTGTCTATTGAAAGTGAGAATGTGGCATGTGATCAACTGTGTAGGCTTCATAAAATAAAATAAACAGATTTCTAATGGCCTACATGGGGTGCGTTTCCCGTACAACTACGGAGGTTAGCTTTTTACTAACAGGATGCATCGTTCAACTAACCAACATGTAAGTTCCCAAAACTGTCGTACTTACATAGTACTGTAAGTTTGGACCATGATAGTTTCCAAACTTCAGTAGTCTGGACTAAGGTGGTTAATGACGTTTAGTAGCACGTGTACGGGCACCTGCACATACTTCTGTGGCGCATTGCGTTAAGGGACTGTACGATCAATACAGTTAGTAAAGTCAACAGTAAAGAAGCTGAAGACGCGAGTCAAAATAATAAAGACACCCCTTCAGGAAAAGCGATATGGGCTATGGGAAATATTGGGAAAAGTTTTAAAGAAGATGACGGTAGTACAAGTTATGGTCTATGTAGGCCCACTTCTTGCGAACAGCCGAAATGGGCAGCCTGCAGGAATAAATGTTGTGGCACAGACTACACAGCCATATCTACCGGTATGTATAGGTTCGCGCATACATAAAAGTTACCTTAGTTCTTTGTGTTTGTGACTTTAAACAGTGGATGTGCTTCAGTAAAGCTTTGTGCTTCATTCAGCATTTTAAACCAGTTCTTACACTAACGTTTTGACCAGCAATGTATCTCTCTTACTTACCATTTCTGTTTTCGAAAGAAAGATATATCTCCATGGCCAAATCTTATCCTAGTGTTCTAATCCTTGGTGGTTGCGTGCGTGCCTGCTCTCTTATTCTCATTCTTTCTCCTGCGCAAACATTATGTCCTGCATGCCTACTGCGTGTAGTTCTACTGCATAAAGTTTCGCAAATAAATTAGTTTGATTTACAGAAATGGACTACTGTCACACTGCATCCAGGCTATAACCAAAAGCACACATTTTGTGAATAAGCGGGTCGGATATAATTTTGTCCTAATTAATATTCGCGGTCCGAGTTGCGGTCGGGTTGATTAAAATATCGGGCGACCGCGGGCCGTTTGTGACCAAACCCACGCAACACTGGTGTGTAGCCTACCCGTGTGTGTGTATATGTGCTTATGACATTTGCTGGCCGTTTTAACCTTGTAAACGTCATTTTTCGACCAGTTTTATTTTATTCACGTAGGGGGGAGGCTTTGATTTTGCCTTGAGCAGTTGTAAGTTTGCCATAACAATATACACTAAGGGAAATGTGGTATGAGGCTGCTCTTTTATTACTTGTAGTTATATTTTGTTACTATTAATGCTGTTTTTTTCTTAGAATGAAGATACTAACAGTCCAGGCAAAATATTCTTCTCCCACGGAGAAGAGGTTCATGTCTCCACACCTAAAAAAATAAGGATTCAGATTATAGATCACAGAAACATCCATATTCAGAAAGACAAAGTGTATGTAATTGAATAACTTCCCCATAACAATAATTTCCTCATTTCACTCCATGAAAATGTGACAATGAATCCAATAATGCAACTGCAGAAGAACTACAGGAGAACTACCAGTGAATGCAAAGTGGTTGCAGCGGTTGCTAGGGTGCCTATCATTAACATTTCTAGTTCAATGGAGGGGGGCTTACTGAGATCACAAGCAAGAAAGAGATGTAAATGAATCAATTTCCATTGCCTCCATCATGATGCAACAATGTGTTTATCCATGTGTTTTTCTCTGTGTACGCTGTACGCTCACATACCCTGTAAAGCAGGGGTGGGTAGTAACACATTACAAGTAACGCATATGAGTAAAAAATAGGGCTGTCCAACGATTCATTTTAATGAAGTTTTCATATTGAGAAATATGCACAAGTGTGCAAAATGCCTTGGCCTACTGCACATGTCAATGAATTGCATAACAAACAAAAATAGTCTAGTCCATATCTCCATGTTCAGTTCACATGTAACAGTGTGAGTGTAAACAATGTTTAGCTTGTAGGCTAGATTAAAGCTTAAACTTGAAGTGCTTCTGTGATATTTTAATTCCATGTCGATTAAGCCGACACCGCTATTTGCGGTGCACTACTATTGTATACAGTCTGGTGCACTGTCACTTGCTACACACATCAGTGCCAAAGTTTTTAACTGGCAAACACTGGATGAACAATGGATTTTATGGAGCAGTGCCGACCACATAGAACCGAATCGTGATTTACACGGCTACAAAGTGTGATGCTGGTGTGCAGAGTTGTATTGAGAAGAATGGAATCTAATGTAATTGAATGTTGAAAGCAGAGTATAAGTATAAGTATATATACTCTTTTGATCCCGTGAGGGAAATTTGGTCTCTGCATTTATCCCAATCCGTGAAACACACTGCACACAGTGAACACACAGTGAGGTGAAGCACACACTAATCCCGGCGCAGTGAGCTGCCTGCAACAACAGCGGCGCCCGGGGAGCAGTGAGGGGTTAGATACCTTGCTCAAGAGCACTTCAGCCATGGCCTACTGGTTGGGGTTCGAACCGGCAGCCCTCCGGTTAAAAGTCCGAAGCGCTAACCAGTAGGCCAAGGCTGCCCCACACTCATGTCACTGTCAGTGTCCACAGCATTTTAAGGCGGGGATCACATTAGCCAGCGGCAAGCGGAAGGTTTCCTATTGTTCACTATGGTTCGGCAGCGGAACGGTGGCAACGCTGGTGTAACGCCAGCGTTGAACAAACTGAGTTGAACTTGGTTCAACTTTCAAAGCGCAACGCGAGCACATTCAATTGTCAGTTATGGCAAACCGAGATAGAACTTATTATGGCCTGACCGTTGCGTTACGCTTGCTGCTGGCCTTCTGGACTAGGCAGAATATTTTACTGTCTATGGCAGAAGCTTACTAGGAAGCAAAGTTCTTAGAATCTTTGATAGGAAGTGTCTGTGGCAGTTTGAGGACAAGGAACGGTGCATCAAAGGGTCAAAATAGTAGCAGCCAAAGGAGATTGTTGATAACAAAGTGACGTGTAAAATAAAAAGTCTTGTGGTGGCACGGGATTAATGTGATTAAAAAAATGAATGCATTATGCTTGGTCCTTAATTAGCCTTAGTATGTTGTTAGAGTGCATGACAATGCAATCTACTGTTATCCGATTTCTTCTTATTACAGTGCATAAAAATGCACTGTACTGTTCTTCCTAGACTTCTTATTACAGTGCATGAAAATGCACTGTACTGTTCTTCCTAGGCCTCTTATTCTTATGCTTATGCTTATTACAGTGCATGAAAATGCACTGTACTGTTCTTCCTAGGCTTCTTATTCTTCCGCTAACGCATTTAATGCAGCTTCAACCGTTTAACGTAGAAACTTCATTCAAACTATGTTCCGTAGGTCTTACCTAGGACATGGGGGCTTTGTATTTTTCATCTTTGTAACTTTTATACTTTTTAAACTATTAATTAAAAACTATTCAAAATTTCCCCATAGACTTAACATGGGCTGATGACATCATAATAGAGCACTTAACCCTTAAAGGAGTACCGTCACACTGGTGTGACGGGAATGTTGGGAAATTAACATTCTAAAGAATATCTGGGTTCATTGAATTCAACATAGAATTTTAGAACCTTCAATTGTTGCGGAACTTAGAATGTTCAAAAACCTACACCTTTAAGGGTTAAGCAACTAGAAAATGTAATTTCGAGGAAATTACCAGTGCATGAAAATATAAACATACTGTATATTAACATAAAATGCCAAACAAACTTTTATTTGGAAAAAGTTGCCAGGAGTCATAGTTGATAACAACTGACAGTTGAAATTATTATTATTATTATTATTACATTACATTACATTTAGCAGACACTTCTTGATCAAAGTGACTTACATATGTCAGCTATATTACAAGGGATCACATTGTCCCCGGAGCAACTTGGGGTTAAGTGCCTTGCTCAAGGTCACAACGGTGGAAGCCGGGAATTGAACCGACAACTTTCAAGCTACTGCACACTAGCCCAGCTCCTTAACCACTACACTACCACCGCCCCCATTGGCGAAATGGCTGAACAGTTAAATAGTTGAGTAGTTTAAATAGTTATTTGTGTTAATTAATATAAATTATTTAATAGTGAATTATTGTAGTGAGGACATTTATTTTGAAAAAAAAAAAATAGACGCAAGTGAACTTCAGGAACAGCTGCGTTCGTTCAGGTTTCATGTCAACAAATAATAGTAGGCTAACGTTGAAGGCGCAGTCAGGGATTCCACAGGAGATCACGCTTGTTTGTGTTTAAGTTTATTAGCAGACGCAATTTTGTGCAAAAAAACGTAGCCTACATTATGTTAACCAAGGAACCAAATTAAATACGCCAGCCAGATAGCTCAGCCCCTACCTTCAGTACCCTATTCCCAGATAAATCCACGCATTGTTTAGTTTTTGTTTGTGATACAGGCAATGCTTTCAAGCCCTGTGTTGCTAACATACCTAGGCTGTGAAACTAAGGTCTAGCTAGCCTATTGGTGGGTTTAATTGAATTTGAGTAATAGGATACGCAAGCATTACATCTGAGATAGTTTGTAATTCCTGTAGAGCTCACCAAAATTATAGATATGATACAAGACTGCTATAATCCAAGATAGATTTTCTTCGAATTTTTGACCATTTATTTTACCAAATGACATGGGAAACATAATTCATTTCATCCACATATTCTTATGCACCATGCACAACAACGCTACTAAGTTAGCTTAAAACCGTGAGAATCAAGCCAGCGTCATGGGCCGTCACGGCATTAAAGTGACAGGCACTCAATTCGACTTGCACAGCACCAATACAGTGTAATGGCATGAAAGAGTCTATATAGTTTATACAGTGCTGTGCAAAAGTTAAGACACCCATGCTGAAAGGGAGGAATAAAAAACATATTTTGCCTTTTGTCTTAATGCCTTTTTAATCAATAATAATCAATTATTTTTTAATGCATCATGTATCGTAAATAAATACATTATATATAAATGTCTTAACTTATGCACAGCACTGTATATTCTAAATAGTAATAGTTTGTACAGTGGCCTACAGTGAACAGTTGTACAGTGGCTAATATTAATAATGTAAATGAAAAAGGTGAAAGAAAAACATGAATAATCCTGTTCAAGTACTGCAATAATCATGCTTGTGTTGATGGTTGTCATCAATTTGTAACTCAATCTGTCCATTTACAATACAAATCAATTTGTAACTCAATCTGTCCATTTTTTTTGGGGGCTTCCTACTGTACGATCAACAGCACCGCTGCTGGAAAAAATTCTAGGGGAAACATTGTAGATAGTGTAATGGATGTTGATAGACAGAAAGTTGAATGGATGTTGATGGGCAGATTGTTTAATGGATGTTGATGGATAGTTTAATGGGTGGATGAGTGAATGGTTTGAAGAGGATGAATGGATAGAAAGTTGGATGAAATGTGCCTTATATCCTTGTAGAATGGAGAGACACAGAGAGAGTTGGCCTAGTTAAGCAGAAAGCAGTTGATACAGGTGCAATCAGTTTAACTGGCCCTTTGATGGGTCCTAATAGTGAGCAGCTGGAAGTTGATACAGGTGCAAATCAAGTTAATTAGTCCATTGTGATGTCATAGTGCTAATGCAAAGTCTATGGGGGAAAATAAGCTTGTTACAGTGCATGAAAATGCACTGTTCTGTTATCCGAAGTCTTCTTCTTCTTCTTCTTCTTCTTATTACAGTGCATGAAAATGCACTGTACTGTTCTTCCTAGGCAACAACTTCTTATTATTATTATTCCGCTTACCACTTTTTCCAGACGCTTATTTCTCTTGAACAGTTTAACTTAGAAACTTCATTCAAACTTTGTAACGTAGGTATTCAAACGGACGAAGCTGCTATGTCTTTTCAACTTTGAAACTTTTATACTTTTTAAACTATTAAAGAAAAACTTTTTAAAAATCCCCATAGACTTCAGCTATGTATTTTTTAACTTTGTAACATTTATACTTTTTTAACTATTAATTAAAAACTACTAAAAATTTCCCCATAGACTTAACATTGGCGATTATGACATCACAGTAGGGCACTTAGAATCCTATGCCAAGTGTTCCGATCACCTCCAGCAACTGTCTGTCTCAGGCTTTAAGTATACAATATGGCTCTATTAAGACTACAGATCCTGTTAAACAGCTTCCTCTGCCCACTTGTTACTTGTCATCAACTATGACTCCTACCCACTGTAGCTAGTTAGCATGGTTAGCATATGTTAGCATTGTTAGCATTTTTAACAAAACTGCTAAAAATGATTAGCTAAGTTAGCTAAGTAACATGGTTAGCATAGTTAGCATGCTAGTTAGCATTATTAACAAAACTGCTAAAAATGATTAGCTAAGTAATATAGTTAGCATGCTAGTTAGCATTTTTAGCAAAACTGCTAAAAATTATTAGCTATGTTAGCTAAGTAATATGGTTAGCATGTTAGTTAGCATTTTTAACAAAACTGCTAAAAATGATTAGCTAAGTAACGTGGTTAGCATAGTTAGCATGCTAGTTAGCATTTTTAGCAAAACTGCTAAAAATGATTAGCTAAGTTAGCTAAGTAACATGGTTAGAATAGTTAGCATGCTAATTAAAATTTTTAGTAAAACTGCTAAAAATGATTAGCTAAGTTAGTTAAGTAACGTGGTTAGCATAGTTAGCATGCTAGTGTGTTAGCATGCTAGTTAGCATAGTAACTTGGTCAACATTATTATCTTTGTTAATATAGTTAGCATAACTGCTAGCAAACATTAGAGCCATTCCAACTGTCAGTTATCGTCAACTATCTACCTAAATAATTTAACCATTTAAACTATCCACCTATTTAACTGTTAAGTCATTCCAACTATATTAAACCTCATCTACTTAGCAACCAATATAGTTTGTTTTTACTCTGTATGATATTTTACATCATATTTTTGCATTTTCATGCACTTGTATTTCCTTCAGGAAATGCTTTTCTAGTTCTTATTCTTATTCTTTCGCTAACGCATTTAATGCAGCTTCAACCGCTTAACGTAGAAACTTCATTCAAACTATGTTACGTAGGTCTTACTTAGGACATGGGTGCTATGTATTTTTCAGCTTTGTAACTTTTATACTTTTTAAACTATTAATTAAAAACTATTCAAAATTTCCCCATTGACTTAACATTATGATTATGATCACAATACGGCCGTTAAGCAATTAGAATCCTATGGCAGGTGTTCGGGCCACCTGGATCAACTGCCAGTCTCAGGCTTTAAGCATACAAACTGGCCCTATTAAGACTACACATCCTGTTCAACTGCTTCCTCTGCCAAAAACTGTTTCAAAATAAAAGTCCTCACTACAATATTTCACTGTTAAACAATTTAACCCTTTAAACTACTGAACTTTTTAACTGTTCAGCCATTGTAACTGTTACTTATCATCAACTATGACTCCTACCCACTGTAGCTAGTTAGCATGGTTAGCACAGTTAGCATGTTAGCATTGCTAACATTGTTAGCATTTTTAGCAAAACTGCAAAAAATGATTAACTGAGTTACATGGTTAGCATAGTTAACATGCTAGTTAGCATTTTTAGCAAAACTACTAAAAATAATTAGCTAAGTAACATGGTTAGCATAGTTAGCATGTTAGTTAGCATAACTTTTAAAAATGATTAGCTAGGTTAGCTAAGTAACATGGTTAATATAGTTAGCATGTTAGCATGCTAGTTAGAATAGTTAGCATACCTACTAAAAATGATTAGCTAAGTTAGCTAAGTCACATGGTAAGCATACTTAACATGTTAGCATGCTAGTTAGCATAGTTAGCATACCTACTAAAAATGATTAGCTAAGCTAATTAACTAGGTTAGCTAAGTCACATGGTTAACATAGTGCTAGTTAGCATAACTACTAAAAATGAAAACATTAGCTAAGTTAACTAAGTAACTTGGTTAACATTATTATCTTTGATAATATAGTTAGCATAACTGCTAGCAAACATTAGAGCCATTCCAACTGTCAGTTATCGTCAATTATCTACCTAAATAATTTAACCATTTAAATGATCCACCTATTTAACCGTTCAATCATTCCAACTATATTAAACCTTATCTACCAAGCAAATCATTTAACTATATAAGCTATCCACCTATTTAACTGTTCAGTCATTCCAACTATATTAAACCTCATCTACCTAGCAACCAATATAGTTTTTTTTTTACTCTGTATGATATTTTACATCATATTTTTTGCATTTTCATGCGCTGTATTTCCTTCAGGAAATGCTTTTCTAGTTATTCTTCTTCTTCTTAACGCTTTTTCTGCGTTTAATGCGGCTTCAACCATTTAATGTAGAAACTTCATTTAAACTGTGTTGCGTAGGTCTTACTTAGGACAGGTGTGGAATGTATTTTTCATATTTGTAACTTTTATACTTTTTGAACTATTAATTAAAAACTATTACAAATTTCCCTATAGACTTAACATTGGCGATTATGGCATCACAATAGGGCACTTAGAATCCTATGCCAAGTGTTCCGGCCAGAGCCATAAGGTTCCGGCCACCTCCAGCAACTGTCTGTCTCAGGCTTTAAGCATACAATCTGGCTCTCCTAAGACTACAGATCCTGTTCAACTGTTTCCTCTGCCCACAACTGTTTCAAAATAAGAGTCTCCACTACAATAATTCCCTATTAAATAATTTAACTATTTAAACTATCCAACTATTTAACTGTTCAACTATTCCAACTGTCAGTTATCATCAACTATGCCTCTAGCCTACTATATTAAACCACCACCTACCTAGCAACCAATTTAGCAACCATTGAAATTAAGCATCTATGTCAGTTTCCATAGCAACCAAGATGATTATACTAGCAAACCACTGTAGTAACTCCTTTATTTCTGATAGTAGCCACCATGGACACCCTAGCAACAACCTAGCAACGACTTCAAGTACCCTAGCAACAGCCTAGCAACCACATTCCATTAAAACCTAGCAACCAACATCATTAACCTAGCAACCAGCATAGCAACCACCATAACTACTCTAGCAACAGTCAGTTGTCATCAACTTTGACTCCAGTCAACTGTTTCCTCTGCTCACAACTGTTTCAAAATAAAAGTCTCCACTACAATAATTCCCTATTAAATTATTTAACTATTTAAACTATCCAACTATTTAACTGTTCAACTATTCCAACTGTCAGTTATCATCAACTATGCCTCTAGCCTACTATATTAAACCACCACCTACCTATCAACCAATTTAGCAACCATTGAAATTAAGCATCTATGTCAGTTTCCATAGCAACCAAGATGATTATACTAGCAAACCACTGTAGTAACTCCTTTATTTCTGATAGTAGCCACCATGGACACCCTAGCAACAACCTAGCAACGACTTCAAGTACCCTAGCAACAGCCTAGCAACCACATTCCATTAAAACCTAGCAACCAACCTCATTAACCTAGCAACCAGCATAGCAACCACCATAACTACTCTAGCAACAGTCAGTTGTCATCAACTTTGACTCCAGTCAACTGTTTCCTCTACAATAATTCCCTATTAAATTATTTAACTATTTAAACTATCCAACTATTTACCTGTTCAACTATTCCAACTGTCAGTTATCATCAACTATGCCTCTAGCCTTCTATATTAAACCACCACCTACCTAGCAACCAATTTAGTCTTAGTTTTTAGTGAATTTAGTGACTCCCGCCAATTGTGTCCTCTGCCCACAACTGTTTGGCAGCCTGGGCTTTTCAGTCAACTAGTGTGATCAACTCCCAATCTACATTCAACTTTTAAACTGTCTACTTTTAAACTATAAACTTTATTAATCTGTGCAACCACCATGTCTGTCCTAGCATCATTTTCATGCACTCGTAATTCCCTGGAATTACATTCTCTAGTTAGTATTTGTTGTATTGTGATTATAAGAATTTATTTACAGACGTTTAAGGAACACAACAACCGGAAGACTGGTAGCCTTAACCCTTAACTAAAGGCTCTCATATACAGGTATGTTTTCAGGTCTTTTTTAAAAATATTCACTGAACTCGCCTGTTTGATGTACAGAGACAAGGTGTTCCATAGCTTTGGGGCATAATGGATAAAAGCAGCTTCTCCACTTTCCTTGTGGAGCACTTGGGGTGCAATTAAGAGATTAGCATTGGAAGATCTAATTTTCCTTCGTGGTTGATACGATATTAAAAGCTCAGAGATATATGAAGGTGCTTCATATAATTACTTCAGAGCTTTGTACAAAATTAACGTTAAAATCAATTATATAGGAAATAGGGAGCCAGTGCAGTTCAGTTGCTCTCTCTTTTTGATCTTAGTTAAAAGTCTAGCAGCAGAGTTCTGTATGAGTTCCAATTTATTTATATGTTTTTTGGGAGACCAGTAAAAAGTGCATTGCAGTAGTCTAACTTGCTAGTGATAAAGGCATGGATTAGTTTGTGCCATTACATGAACCAGGGGGAAGGGTGCAAGTCATGAGAAGTATTTACGACAGTTGTATAAAATACAAATACTCCATAACTGTGGGGGGAGCCCAGTAGCAAACAAAAGAAAAAAACAAAATGGCATCTGATTGCATTTTTGATACTTGGGAGTTAACCAAAGATTATTTTTATTCTGGCCATTATTGCAGTCTATGGATCTTTATGCATATTGTCTCAGTCTCCCACTTCCACTCTTAAATTGGAGTTCCAAATATTCAGTTGCCAGTCCTGGAGAATATTTTGTAGACTACAAATAGTGATTAAGGTTTTAAGATTGAGTCTTACTTGTACACAGGGCCCAACAGAGCGAGAGGGAAATGGTAACACCAGCTCCATTGGACTGTTGCCCCCCACCTGTTGCATGCATAAGAAACACAAAGATGAACAAGACTACATCTCACAGTTACAAAGAGAAATCTAAAACATTTTAGTGACCAAGACTTTTTATCCGATTGTGTGTGTTCCACAAACCATGTTTCTAAGTTTACTTTTCACCGTTTCTCTCAAAATGAAGTGTTTGCGGAATTACAAGCTATTGACACTATGGCTCTGTTCGAAATGGTAAACTATGCTGCTTTTTAAGATATCTAACATGAGAGCGAGCCAACAAGTGCTATTCCTGTCTTCTAAGATAACCCCATAATGGTCGTTTTTTAAGGCAGCATCGATGTATCCTTGATGCTGCCAACTACTCACAAATCTGCAGCAACATCTGAAACAGTTGTCAAAAAAGTAAACAAAAGGTGGCGGATGACACTCGAAACTGATGTGTGTTGGCTGATTGTGTTGAAATGTCATTTGTTTGACATTGTTTGCTTAGATTGGTCAAAATATAGCGAGAAATAAACACTGCACTATCTGATAATATATTTGTTGTAACCATTGATAGCGTCTGGTCTGATTTATGTGCAATCTGTCAGACAACTTTCTGCCATTAGCCTGTTAGCTTCCGTAAGCTAATTTAACGTTATTGCTTGTGCTAACATCATAGCGTAGTGTCAACATTCTGAGTTAAGAGACTGTTCGAAACCATCGTTCTTGAAAAAGATGCCTTCACTCCAAAGTCATCCAACCATCCAAGGCAGCAACCTTCCATTTCGAACGGACCCTAGCAGTGCTACTGGAGAAGATAAATTAGATATTTTTTTCTTAAATTGTCTGTTCCTATTATCACAGACCATATAACTTAGCATAGACCTATATCTTTCCATTCTGATGGGCATATTTTCTAGTGCATGGAAACTGGCCCATGTGACAACTTTACACAAAGGATGATTTAAATAATTACCGTCCAATCTCCCAATTACCCTGTTTATCAAAGATTTTTGAATCATTGGTTAATAACCAACTCAAGTCATTTCTTTAAAGTAATCAAATATTAAGTACACAAATAGGTTTAAAACCACAGCACTATCTCAGCTAGTTACTAATAATATAATATCTGCTTTAGACATTAATAAACACTGTGCTGCCCCTTTTGTTGATTTGTCAAAATCATTTGATAGAGTTGATCATCCCTTGCTCTTACAAAGACTACATAGCATTTGCCTTATTCACCCGGTGGCCAGAACAAGGCTACAGGGTACAGGGTAAATACCAGCATCTACACCTCAGTCCAGTAGATGGTGGTAATGCACTCCATTTACAAACTGCCAAAAACAAGCTCACCGAATAAAAAGAAGGGTTCGCTGACCTGTTCTTCTTCTTCAGTGAGTTTTTTTGGCAGTTTGAAAACGGATTGCATTACCACCACCATCTGCTGGACTGAGGTGTAATGGCAAGTGTACCCTGTAGCCTCGTTCTGGCCGCCGTGTGGATAAGGCAAATTGATTTGGATGATAAGGCTTATGAGTGGTTTCAGAATATTTGTCTCAGAGGTTTCAGTATGTGAAGTCAGGGAATGTCCAGTCACAGAGTGTTTGCCAATCACAAAAGGTGTTCCACATAATATATTTTAGATGCATTAACATATCAACCACAATGTCTATATTTATGCATTGCTATTATTTATGCATTGCCTGTTGCCTTAAATGCAAATTAACTGCTGTTGGCCACGCCCCACTTTGGAACTGATTCCATGTTTACATCAACAGGCAGCATAGTCAACTGGGAATACGAGTTGGTGACAAGGCGATAGAGGGTTCTCCACCAGAAAGCCTCCGACTGCCAGTGATAAAATGCAATTTGTTATGCAGGAATAAATAAAGAATGTGTGACAAACGTCATTGATGGTTCTGTTTTAATTTCCGTAGTAATATAGCCTAATAGTAAAGTCATTGGAGTTATTTAGCCGAAACGTCTGCTAAATACATTAACCTAGCCTAGAGATCTAGATGCACCCTAGCGGCAGCAAATGTAATATGCAGCCAGGGTAGTCTAGCAACTCTCCATTGGCTTGCGAACTAGATAAACAAACTTCGGTCAGACCAATCACATCGTGTATAGAGTTGGTGGATCAGCTTAACATAATGACGGTAGAGTTGCGACGGTTCCGCGTGAATTCTCTGCTACTTGAAAACAAGATGGATGATGAAGATGGATGCTGCTGTTGGCGAACAGCGCAACTTGAGTTAAGCTTTTTAAAAACCCTATGAATTTGGAAAATGAAAGTCATCTAAATGAAGTAAAGTCATATAAATAATTATTTAATATAAACATTGGTTTTGATCAAAACAATTACGGTATGTCCCTACAGGAAGGCTATTTATTTTCCAAGCCGGACTACACTATGACAATATTACCATGTTATTATCACTTTATTGCCCAAAATACAGTTGAATTTGTATCAAAGATTCTAGAGTGCTATGTAAAAGAAACATAGAACATAAGACAATAATGAAGAAAATAAAATAATAAAATAAAAGAAAAAATAAATAATAAAAGAAGACAATAATGGGCTACAATGAACCTATTCTCCCAGGTCAGGAAAAATATGAGGTGCAACGAAGCATGCAATCGGATCTGTCTTACATGATGTATAGGTTAGCCTATCGGATTAGCAAATCTTGCAAACGACCATTGGCTAGGCTACATGCACCAAGCTTACATTTTGATCACTGCTTCAACAACTCACCCCATTTGGGACTCCTGTTTTAAAATACTGGTTGTCATGCTGCCATGTTAATTAAGGAGAAATTATAGCCTACCTGTCGTCTTTCACAACTCTCCTGAGACTTTGAGATCATTGCAAGATTGGAAAGAAATAGCCTAGCACAGAATCCAACTCTCTTTGACATTGCCATCTCTTGAAAGTAATGTTATGTGACAGACAGTTGGATTGCTCATGGGTTCATCATGTCTGTGGCCCTTCAACTAAAGTGGTGAATAATGACATGTGTTGTGTTCAAATCAGAATTTGAGCAGTGACCACATTTTTGGCAGAAAAACAAATAATCATGCAATAAATCATAATTCATACTGATGTGCCCACCATACTTAATGCGTTAGGTGATGTGCTGTTCTTGTACTGTATGAGGTCACGAATGACAGACTCATGAACTCATGTCAATTCCTGATGATTCGTGAGATATTAAGGAATGAAGTAATACATAAATCATGAATTAATTCAAGCATGAATTCATGATAATTCATGTACCCTTACTGTGAAGTGTTACCGGAATTTTCAGATGGGGGTGGGTAGTCAGCACCCTATATGGCTCTGGGGGAAGTAACACTCAAATTTCCCTAAAGGAGCTTGCACACTGCTCCAACAAAAGCCAACAAACACCAACAGTTGGGTCAGTGTGGGCCGACTGTCTGCGTTTGTTGACGTTTGTTGGCTGGAGACACCACAGTGTGGACTGGCAGTTGGTTTTGGTGATGTCTCAATAAGGGAGACTTCTGCTCATAGAAGTGCATAGTTTCTGACATTGACCTCTCTCCACTAGCCCACAAAAACTCACAGAAAAAGTGAGTTTTGCATAATATCAAAGAGTATAGAAGTAACTATACTCTTTGATAATATGGCCCCTTTAATCCCAAAGTTATCTAGAAAATCTATGTTTAAACATATCCTGTAGGCTATGCAGTAGAGACAGAATAGCTAAAGGGATTGAATATAGATGGTTTTCCTACTGCAATGGTCACAGCTACCTACTGGTCCGACTCTAAAAGCTAAAAGTCCATTTAACCTTGACTTGGGTCAAATCTGAATATTATGACACAAGCAAGTAAAGTAAGCAAGTAAATCTCTGTATACAGTACCCTCCAGAATTATTGGCACCTTTGGTAAAAAGTTGACTAAAAACACATATAAAAAATAATAATTTGGTGATTTAGTGTACTCTCACAATGAAAACAATGAGGAAAAATCCACCATTGAAGGAAAGCAAATTTATTCTGAGAAAAAGTAAAATCTCATTAAGAAATAAATCTTTTTAATGAAAACACATTGCTCACAATATTGGCACCCCTAGAAAAATCTTATATACAAAACCTAACAGAAGCGTTTTCCTATCTAATTTCAACTTATTTAAGTTAATCAGAGTGTCTGTGAACTTTCAGAAGTAGGTTCATGACTTTCTTTTTCATTAAGGTGACAATACAATGACACAGAGGCTAAATCCTTTAGTCATTTTTAGGGTTGCAAAGGGGCGGAACATTTCTGGTAAATGTCCAGAAACTTACCATGGGAATTTAAGCTGGGGAATTTTGGAAATATTCCAAATTGGAAACTTTCATGTAATTAAAGGAAATTATGGGAATTAATGGGAATTTACAGGAATTAACTGGGAATTTCTCGGTAATTCATACAAACTGTTTCATATACAAACATTAACATTTTGTTTCGTAATAAGCAATATGATTTGTATGTTCGTATTTTCGCTTAGCTTAGCATACAAAGCTAGCTAGAATGCTAGCGGGAATCCCATTCTCTGCCTATGGTCAGAGAATGTCTAATAAGGGGAGAACTTCCACTCTCTGAAAACTTCCGGTTTCTTCTGTGGTTCCACACGAGGGCGCTCGCAGGTGAGTCCAGAATGAATGGAGGTCTATGGAACTGTACCCCTCAAAATCCACTTTTCTCGGGATGTATTTTTTTTCAAGTAATTTGAATATTGTATTCGAAAGGGGAGGCAAAGACAATACACTTGGTTGAGTATTATATTTTTTAAAGCCACCTAATTGTTCTAAAAAGCCTTTCAAACGTGTCAATGACGTCATTCATTAGCACAATGCTAGCGTGTTATGGGCAACAACGACCCAACCTGTAAAAAAAAAACGAAAGGACATGACTCCCGGATTATTTCCCTTTTGATTGATAATCCATATCCATTTTGCAAAAAATAAAATAAAATCTGAGGGTTTCAGTTGTTAAATAGGTGAAAACAATAAATTTAGCCATGTAGCTCCACAGGACCCCATGTATTTTGGAATTGCCCGCGATCGTCATCTAGGTAAACTCTGGTGAACTGCAGCCAAATTTGGTTTGTATGGGATTAATAGAGAGTGGGGAGACTCTCCGTAGACGGGCTCTGCTATGGTTTATTAGCGTGCTAAACTAGCAACATTGAACTGCCCAAGATACACCACACCACTCAACAACAAAATCCGATTGGTTGGAAAAAATTTTCCCAATGCATATGAACGCACCATATGTTTCCTTTATGTCTAGCAGCCTATGCCGATTGCTGTGGGCATGTTATTGACATACAGTGGGCATTGCTTCGATTTGGCCAGCTTCCCTCGCGGTCCGCGCGCGGGATCACGGGGTATCACGCAACTTTAATTTGTATTTTTCCAGTGACGCTGCAACGACGCTGCAACAACCCAAACAACCAGCAGATGTCTCTTGTGAGCAGGGTGTCTCGTAAAAAGAAATGGAGCCTGGAAAACCCTACACAGACTTCACTACAGACTTTAGCAGACTGGTTTAGAAATAATTTAATAGCCAGAAATATGCCTGCCCTGCCCTAATAAAGAAATATTTGATTAACTCTCTAGGCGCCACGGTCGAGTTTACTCGACAAGATGCGGTACTGAATAAAACGGCCGATTTAGTCAAATAGGGTGTCATATTTTGTTCGACCTCCACTCCACTAGATGGCAGACATGTCATACGTCATCCCTGAGTCGAAAAAACGACATGCTTTAAACAAAACTTTCTAGCTACAGTGCATTGAATCAGTGCGTGAAATACCGGAGCTAGTGTGCGTGTGAGCCACTTTGTCAGAGCGATATTGTCAATGTCAGCGAGTATTTGCATTAGATTATCATCTAATGGCATCAAAAAAGTTTACCTGAAATGAAGTGTTAGGTCTTCTATTCGCGGACCCTGATTCTGAAGGGGAATATCTGCCTTCAGAAAATGACGGTGATTCGTTTAGTGAGGCTTCAGATGCGTCCCTGCCTTGCAATGATGCAGCTGGACAAAGTGAGAGTTTACTCCATAGTTTAGCTTACACCAAGCACAAACGTTAAATCGTTTGCCCAATGTCACTGGTGGGAATAATGTTTCATGGGTTCGGAGTGTTCATCGGGAAGTTAGCAGGGTGTTAGTGGTGTGGCGAACGAGGCTGGAGGTAGCCTAATACCCATAGCGCTTAGCTTCTGTCTTCTGAGCGTGTGCCTCTCCCAATCGCGGCGACAGTAACGATGGTGGAGCCTTTGTCTAATGCCACCGCGTATGTTAGACGAGGTCGAAGTGCTCATAGGACAGTTAGGGGGGGAACGAGAGGCAGTGTGGGGAGTCGCAATGAGAGTGACAGAAGGCCTAGTCCGAGAAGGCGCAAATTCTCTCCACTGACGCCTTGGCCTTGAGGCAGATCTGGCCATGCTGCTCGCAACAGGAGCAGAGGTGGTGACATCGGGCAGGAGAGCCATTAGGCCATGAATAGTCTATCACAAGATGATGGGAATGCCAGCACTGTATGGATAGGATATGGATATGGATAGTCATTATCTCTACAGCAAAAGGCCTGCAACATAAAAAAAGCCATTTATTAGTAATGATTTACACTGTTGATTATCTATTTCCCTGACCATTTAGGGACATGTGTTCTTTTTGTGTGTTCATGTCCTTGTGATGTGTGTGTCTTTGTCAGCTAAGAAAAAACAACAAAAAAAAACATCAACAAAAACAACAAAAAGAAAACAAATACTAACATTGTCTCTTGTCTTGTCTCGTCATCTCACTCCTGATCTGTGCCTTGCCGTGGTAAGTGAGCTTTTGAACTAAACAGGTCTTGTCTACTTGTGTTTGTGTGTCATCTGAATACTATATATGTGCCCCATACATTGAATCAGAGTGCCTACTGTATGTAGTGAATGGAAAATCTCTACAGCAAAAGGCCAGCCTACCGCTACATGCATTTGGTTTGTTTCTGGCATTTATTAGTAATGATTTATACAGTTTGTTTACTACTTACTATTTACCTGAGCATTCAGTATTGTCCAATATAGCATACAGAAGGTGAGGGACATTTTGGGGAAAAGAAGTGGTGCATTTTATCATTCAAACATGCAACTTTTCATGACAATTCTATAATCCAAGATGGCCGCCACCATATGACGTCATAATATGCAAATTAGATATAAACATTTAATCTCTACATAAATTTTGGGTCATCCTTAATATTTCTCTAATTTACAGAAAGTCTCTATCATCACTTTTAAGATATAGCCTTTTGAAATGAAGATGTCAAAATCGAACGTTTCGAAAAAAAACCTCTGGCGCCTAAAGGGTTAACTGCGAGTAAATCCCGTTTGCAGCCGTAGAAGAAACGCAGGACAAATGAAACATTCCGGTTTTCTCCGAGTGCAACGATGATAGACAGACATCATTTGGACAAAATATAGAGCATATTAACCTCCGTTGCTCAGCCAAATGCCTTCCTGTTATGTCCTGTTATGAAGTTTACTTCATTAGCGGTTTATTTTTTTGATTATTAAAGAGTGTTTTTTCGGTTTTGTTCAGAGCTATACATGCAACTGCATTCGACAAAGGACAGATGTATGTTGCTAGTGACAAAATATTAACTTATAAAAATATCAGTGTTTTACGATGTCTTTGTCATGGGGAAGTGTTTTCCCCATGCATTTATTCTAGGCTACTGTCAGTGACTGCCGCGAGAGAAGCGGGTTCTGTGTTGCGTTCATTTCAGTGACTGACACGAGAGAAGCGGGGTCTGTGTTGTGTTGCGTTAATTTATTGGGTATGCCCTTCCGTGCTGTCCACAGCTCTTCAGTTTTGGCACTCATTTTGACACAATGAGTGCAGGCCGCGCGTTTGTATGGTTATATTGCTTGACAGGGGGGGATCCCAAGCAGCTTTCAGCCATAAGGCTTTGAGTACATTTCCTAATTCACCCAACACTAATATTCAAAATGTTGAAAACTATTTCGGCATAGCCTATAAGCAGTTTAATTAAATGTAATGTTAGTTGTAAACAAACGGGCTACTTGGTGAGGCTTGGCCTCACAGATGCGCTCGTGCCTTAGATGGCAAGAAAAATCTTCACGATATAGGCCTATTAACTGACCGCCCGTTTCACGTTGGCTGGGGGGCAGGGGGGGCCATCAGACATTTGTGCCCAGTTAATCCGGCCCTGTCCCCAACAAATCACACCTTCCTACCTCTGTGACAGCTTAAAAGAAGTCGAGTGGACTCCTAACTCACAGACCTATTCACAAACCGGTTTTGTGGCATTTCGCCATGTTTTGAAATCCTATGCGGCTACAAGAGCTTCCAATCGTGAGGAAGCAATTTTGCATTGTAGGCATAACTAACATGCAATAACGCCACCAACAACAACCAAAACTAGGCTACTCATTGTCAACATGTAAATTAAATGTAGCAGGCCGCACATTTGTATGGTTATATTGCTTGACTTAAATCCCAGAGAGTAGGCTACCGGACCCCACAGTGATGGGCCTAGCGGTCTTACGCGCTCAGTGTGGAGCTCTTTGAAGCTTGGGATAATGTGGTACAGTTACTACAGTAACAGCATTTTATTTTACTTCTTATGGAATAGTTTTTTTTTTCACTTTTATAAAGGCTTTGTTTGAATGCTGTTGGAACAAATAGTAGTTGATTATAAAGGCAACTTTCTGTTGCAATATTCGGTGTGTTCTGGACTGCAGGTAACTTGTTTAAGTCAGTGGTTCTCAAACTTTTTCTTTCATTCCCCACTTTGATCAAGGGGGCCATCGACTGATGATAGTGGAGATAACGTGTTATCCCGAGGCCTTTGCAAGTCAGCATACGGTAGTCTACCCTATTAAAAATGTTCGATGTCCCAAACGGAGAGCCATACTTTATTGTTTTAACAATCTCTATGCTACTCACCAAAATGTAGGCATGGGAACAGTATCCAACTGTCGTGTCGGGTTTTCAAACATTATGCGTGACTCGGACATCTAAAATGCAACAGGCTCATATCGTCCTCGCATTCGCAAAATGAGGACATACAGACTGCTCAGATAACAGGTGTACCTCCAGTTTTGCACGGTTTTAGTCAAGTTATAGGCCAGTTTTAGTCAAGTTATAGGCCTGTTTACCTGCAAGGTTCTGCACTTTGCATTTTGCAATGAGCAGTGCTTTCCCTTTTGAATTGTGTGTGTGTGTGTGTTTGTATGAATTGTTAATCCGGCCCTGCCCCCAACAACTCACCTTTCCACCTCTCCACCTCTGGCCTATTGTCCAGGAGGAGGAGGGGCCTGAGGCCTGGACAAAGTCATCAACAGACTCATAGCACTGAAGGGAGAGGCAATTAGATATTTAATCCAGTGTTTTGTCAAATTGCAAATTGCTATTCGTTTTAACAAATTTTTATGATAGTATAAAGTACTTTTTGTATAGGCTACTATCTTAATTGGTTTATACTCAATACTTGACCAATGGCTATTGCATCTTTCTATTGAGATCTAAGTGAGAATGCATCTATCTAAGTGAGAATGTGGCAGGTGATCTACTGTATAGGCTTCATAAAATAAAATAAACAGGGGTGCGTTTCCCGTACAACTACGGAGGTTAGCTTTTACTAACGTGGTACGATGCATCGTTCAACTAACCAACATGTAAGTTACGACTGTTTCCCAAAACTGTCGTACTTACATAGTACTTGTAAGTTTGGACCATGATAGTTTCCAAACTTCAGTAGTCTGGACTAAGGTGGTTAATGACGTTTAGTAACAGGTGACAGGCACACCTGCACATACAGTAACAGAGACTTGGACTACCTTAGTTTAATCCGTGAAATCTGTTTTTCTCAGGGTCATCAAGTTAATTCATTGGTTCATATAGACTGACCTTGTAAATTAACCACTGCTTTGAATTAACGTTTAACAGGTGTCATTTAAATGTGCTGGTGAAACAGTTGTGTACTGCAGTTATCAATCCCCTGTCCAAGAGTTCGAATCTGGGTTAAGCGTAGTTAGCTTTTGGGAAACGCACCCCTGATGTCTGATGTGTGATCAGTGAAATATGGGGAGGGAAGTGGCAGTGTTTTTTTGCGTGTCTGCAGAAGTCAGCCAAATATGAATGTATGTAATTCTGCGGCATAAAGCAGATGTATTTGTTTATTGTACAGAAAAATAAAAATGACATTTTGTCAATTGACTACATTGCAGTCAAGAAGTAGGGCAAATTAATGTACAAAACCAAAATGTGGGTCATAGCCTAGTTGTCTAAGCCTCTATTGCGTAGCCTGTTAAAAATGACGCTAGATAGTATTAAATCACCAACAACATTGTTTTCTGTGCAGAAGCCTACCCAAGGCTACAGATTAATTCTAAACAGTTATGTCTCTACTGGCTCAATTGTCACACAAGACACTGTTTTGATTTGCGTAGTTGCGTTACCCAACACTGACAATTACGTAGACAGCAAATTAAGATATTTTTTCGTTTTGTGGAGCGGCACCGGTAGGCTATCAAAAGCAGATTTCGATTTTCGTTACCACCCAAGTAGCCTAAATCGAGGTAATGTTTAATTATGCATGATTTATTTTGTTATTGAATTCGTAGGCTGGGATTTCTCTCGGCAACAATTATGTTTAAAGGTAGCCTCCTGCTTTTTCAGAAGGGGCGACAGTCAGGCTACTGACAGAACAATGTACAGTGGCAGAGCGACGCACAGTGGCTGAAAGTGGTACTAAAGTTTCACACAGCTTCACGCCGAGTAATGCGCGACTGAAGTGGCCATTTGAAATCAACGCCCACTGTATGTGCAGGGTAGAAATTCGACTGAAATTGCATTAAATCAGGTTGTTTTAACTAATATTAGACTGCAAGATGGGGTTTTGTCCACAAATTCCCTGTCTTGCCTAATTTGCCATATTAAAAATTCCCAGTTTATTCCTTTTAATTTCCGTTTATTCCTGTTAATTCCCATATATTCCTGTTAATTCCCATATATTCCCGTTAATTCACATGGAAACTTTGAAAATTCCCGGAATTTTGCAACCCTAGTCATTTTTCAACATGAGAACAACAAGAGAATACACTACATTTAAATAAAAAAAAGTATGTTGGCATTTGTAAGTCAGGGAATATCTATAAAAACTAGATACTTTATTTACAGTTAACACAATGATTGAAAGGTTCTAATCCACTGGAAATGTGACAAACGTGCTTGGACAAAGACCCATGGTTATCTTACCCCCACGTACAGTATGGAGGATGGTAAGATAGGCAAATATCATCTTGGGATCACCAAGTCCTGAAAAAAAAAGCCTGTCCAGTCATTTAATTACCAATGTAAATGGCAGGAGTTACTGAATGATACAGTGACTTTGTCTGGAAGTGTGGTCTATTGTCAGATTAAGGGCCCTATCATGACAGTCTAAAGCGCATCGTCACTAGTCAAAAGCTTATTCAAATTTAATAGGATGTCCAGTCCACATTGGGAGTGTTTTCATTATCAAAGGTCGAGCGCATGGCGCAACAAGGTGTTCCTAGGTTTCTTAATCAGTCATGGGTGTATTTGGGGCAAAACATCATTTAAACCAATGAGAATGACATGTCATTCCCTTTAACGGTGCAACGTGCGACGTCAAAGAACGCATCGGTATTTTGACAGTCAACGGCACATTTGAAGGAGTCTGCTTACGAGACCGTATGGAACAGTCATTCCACTAAACCATGCTTTACTAAAACTTAGCATAGCCTTTACGCATTTGCACTCGTCTATTATTTGAA
Organism: Alosa alosa; assembly: GCF_017589495.1. NCBI lineage: Eukaryota > Metazoa > Chordata > Actinopteri > Clupeiformes > Clupeidae > Alosa > Alosa alosa. The sequence goes on along the minus strand of NC_063192.1, from coordinate 1,642,937 downwards.
CTCATTGGCAAAGTGAAACTAACTTCACCATGGTGTCAGTCAACGACAAGGCAATTATATGCGGTAAGTTACTTTCACTATTGACTGACAATGGGTTACCATCGAAAACATAGACTGGAAAAAGCCACACTTAATAAAAACTAATATTTTTCAAATGACTGAATAAAACAACATTTATCCTGCAGAGCATGGGCGGATTATGAACTTTCGGGCCCCTGGGCCCAGATGTATTAAGGGCCCCCCACTAATTGTCGTATATGTGGGAGGGGGGTTTGGGGGTCCTCCCCCAGAACATTTTTAACTTGTTTGATGTGATTTCCTGTATTCTGGTGCATTTTGGGGATGGCCAATACTAAATTCAATCAGATTCATAGCCTACATCCTGATTTGTTGATATTGAGGCAATGATTCCATGCAAAGGCTTGGGCTTCAGGGCCCCTTGACCCCCTGGGCCTGGGCCGGGTAGGCCCGTGCAGTAATCCATCCCTGCTGCAGAGGAGTTGCTTATATTTCGTGATAGTGCGTCTTCAGCTGTGCTCTCACTTTTAACCGTCATTACCAATTTGCAAATGCGTTGTTTTTCGTAATATCTTTTCGTAATGCATTGTATTTCGTAATGTCAAGCACACTTATTGTTCTTCTTAAGTTTTCTTATTATTACGTGTGCTTGCAAAGCAGCACACTTATTTGGGGGCCAAGCAGAGAAACTGCGAGGCAACCCATAGTGATTCTACGTATTCTTCTTATTATTATTATAACGAAACACTAATTTGCCATTGAACCATACAGTAAAAAGTGGCATATTCGGCACATGGATTCGGTTCAGTCATATCTTTAATTTATCAAAGTTTCAAGTCTGCACTTGGAGTGCTCTAGCGCCACCAACGTTTCAAATATTTTATTACATCTATGCACTTAACGTTTGAACCGTACACCACATTTTGAACATTAAGGTATATTTGCAATCCTTGGATGAGACCGAATTCGACGCACCCCATGACGTCAATATCCACCATGTTGGATCTTCCGCCATATTGTATTTCATCAAAAACACTTAAAAGGCATCAAATGTCATAACGTTTGTCCGATTTTCACAAAACTTGACGCAGCTGATCTTCAGACCATGACTCACAAATGCATTGCTTTTTGGAGCCATATTCAAAACCCATCGCCCGTCGCGACCAATGAAGATGGAAGAAAACAGGAAGTGAAGTGATCTCAGCAAGGCTTTCGCGTATCAACACCAAACTCAGTACAGGGTCTCAGTATCCAATTAGGAGGAGGCTCAATAAATTTGATGACTTTTGACCTATAGGTGGCGCTATAATTATTAAAATTATGTTTTAGCCTGTAACGGGTCATGTGTTTGGAATTAAAGCATTTTAGTGATATCTGTTAATACCTTGAGAGGTCACAAGCCAACATGTGACGTCAACATAATTGATTCGACCGCCATATTGGATTTCACCAAAAACATTTAAAAGGCATCAAAGGTCACAAAGTTTCTCCGATTTTCATGAAACTTGACTCAGATGATCGTCAGACCATGACTCATAAACGCATTGCTTTTTGGAGACATGTTCAAAACTGGTTGCCTGTGACGACCAATCACGTTTAACAGGAAGTGAAGTGATCTCAGCAAGGCTTTAGCGTATCAACACCAAACTCAGTACAGGGTATCAGGACTCAATTAGGAGGAGGCTCAATAAATTTGATGACTTTTGACCTATAGGTGGCGCAATAATCACAAGAAGTGGGCTCATATTTCAGCAATGCTTTCACATATTGAAACCAAACTTAGTATTTGTACTTGGGACCTCATCCTGAGGACAGAGAATAATTTTATCAACCTTTGACCAGTAGGGGTACTATAATTTGCACAACTTTCTTGTATCAACACCAAAATTGGTATGTGGACTCGTGACTACAACCTGAGGATGCACAATACATTTGGTGACTTTTGACCACTAGGGGTGCTATAATTATCAACACTTTCTCGTATAGACACCAAACTTGGTATGTGGACTTGTGACAACATCCTGAGGATGCACAATCAATTTTGCGACCTTTGACCACTAGGGGTGCTATAATTTGCGACACTTTCTCGTATTGACACCAAACTTGGTACAAGAACTCGGGACCACATCCTGAAGACGCTCAATATATTTAGTGACATTTGACCGCTAGAGGCACTATAATTATCAACACTTTCTCGTATCGACACCAAACTTGGTATGTGGACTTGTGACTACAACCTGAGGGCCGACAATACATTTGGTGATGTTTGAGGCATGCGATGTGTGGGGGCTATTGGGGTGTGTGGGAGAGGAGGTTTATCTGTGTATATGTGTGTGTGTGGGATGGGGGGTTAATTGGGTGTGTGTATAATGTAACAACGTTGGGTTGCCATGACAACTCCTGCTCAACTGCTTGGCCCCCACATTGCTGCTTGCAGCTATATTTGGGGGCCAAGCAGCGAAGCTGCGAGGCAACCCATAGTGATTCTACGTATTCCTCTTCTTATTATTATTATAACGAAACGCTAATTTGCCATTGAACCATACAGTAAAAAGTTGGGATATTCGGCACATTGATTTGGTTCAGTCATATCTTTAATTTATCAAAGTTTCAAGTCTGCACTTCGAGTGCTCTAGCGCCACATTTCAAATTTTTTATTACATCTATGCACTTAACGTTTGAACCGTACACCACTTTTTGAACATTAAGGTATATTTGGAATCCTTGGATGAGACCGAACTCGACGCATCCCATGACGTCAATTTCCGCCATGTTGGATCTTCCGCCATATTGTATTTCATCAAAAACACTTAAAAGGCATCAAATGTCATAAAGTTTGTCCGATTTTCACAAAACTTGATGCAGATGATCTTCAGACCATGACTCACAAATGCATTGCTTTTTGGAGCCATATTCAAAACATGTCGCCCGTCGTGACCAATCAAGTTTGTCGGCGAAGCCGCCAAACAGGAAGTGAAGTGATATCTCACCAAGGCTTTCACGTATCAAAGTCAAACTCAGTATATGATCTCAGGACCCAATTAGGAGGAGGCTCAATAAATTTGATGACTTTTGACCTATAGGTGGCGCTATAATTAGCAATATTACGTTTTGTCCTGTAACGGGTGACGTGTTTGGAATTAAAACATATTAGTGATGTCTATTAATACTTTGAGAGGTCCTTAGGCCGACACATGCCAACATGTGACGTCAACATAATTGATTCAACCGCCATATTGGATTTCACCAAAAACATTTAAAAGGCATCAAAGGTCACAAAGTTTCTCCGATTTTCACGAAACTTGACGTAGATGATCGTCAGACCATGACTCATAAATGTATTGCTCTTCGGAGCCATTTATGAAACCTGTCGCCTGTGACAACCAATCAAGTTTGGCCGCCAAACAGGAAGTGAAGTGATATCTCAGCAATGCTTTCACATATCAAAACCAAACTAGGTATATGGGCTCAGGACCCAATCAGGAGGGAGGCTCAAGAAATGTGGTAAATTTTGACCACTATGTGGCTTATAATCACAGGAAGTGGGCTCATATTTCAATGCTTTCAATGAAACCAAACCAAACTTGGCTCATTGACAGAGAATAATTTTATCGGGGCACATCCTGAGGACATACAATAATTTTAGCGACCTTTGACCACCAGGGTGCTATAATTTGCAACACTTTCTCAGATCGACACCAAACTTGGTACCTGGACTTGGGACCACATCCTGAATAAGGACAATACATTTAGTGACCTTTTTGACCACTAGGGTGCTATAATTAGCAAAACTTTCTCGTATCGACACCAAACTTGGTACATAGACTCGGGAACACATCCTGAAGATGCACAATATATTTAGTGACCTTTGATCACTAGGGGCACTATAATTATCAACACTTTCTTGTATTGACACCAAACTTGATATGTGGACTTGTGACTACAACCTGAGGGCGACAATACATTTGATGAGGTATGCGTGTCTGTGGGGAGCCATTGGGGTGTGTGGTGGAGGAAGTTTATCTGTGTATATGTGTGTGTGTGGGACGGGGGGGTTAATTGGGCGTGTGTATAATGTAGCAACATTGGGTTGCCATGACAACTCCTGCTCAACTGCTTGGCCCCCACATTGCTGCTTGCAGCTATATTTGGGGGCCAAGCAGCAGCTTCTTGCAGGCAACCCATAGTTTTTGTATTCTTTTCTTATTATTATAATTCCTCTCCTCTGGAAGTCTATTTGCCATTGAACCATACAGTAAAAGTTGGGAAATTTGGCACATTCATTTGGTACATTCATATATTCCATTTCACAAATGTTCAAGTCTGAACCCGAAAGGCAGTCTAGCCACCAACATGTGTCAAATTTTTATTACATCCTATGCACTTAACTTTTGAACCGTATGTCCACTTTTTGAACATCCATATATATTTGGAATCCTTGATGGACCTGAGTTCAATGATCCTATTATGTTACTTTCCGCCATGTTGGATCCTCCGCCATATTGTATTTCATCAAAAACCACTTAAAAGTTTTCAAAGGTCACAAACTTCATCCGATTTTCACAAAACTTGACACAGATGATCTTCAGACCATGTCTCACAATTACATTGCTTTTTGGAGCCATATTCAAAACATGTAAGCCAGTCCGTGACCAATCAAGTTTGTCGGCGGCCGCCAAACAGGAAGTGAACTGATATCTCACCAAGGCTTTCACATATCAAAACCAAACTCAGTATATGGGCTCAGGACCCAATTAGAGGAGGCTCAATAAATTTCATGACTTTTGACCTATAGGTGGCGCTATAATTAACAAAATTACGTTTTGTCCTTGTAACGGGTGATGTGTTTGAAATTAAAACATATTAGTGATGTCTATCAATACTTTGGGAGGTCCTTAGGCTGTCACATGCCAACTTGTGACATCAACATAATTGATTCAACCGCCATATTGGATTTCACCAAAACATTTAAAAGGCATCAAAGGTCACAAACTTCATCCGATTTTCACGAAACTTGACACAGATGATCTTCAGACCATGACTCATAATTGTATTGCCTTCGAGCCATTTATGAAAACTGGTCACCAGTGACAACCAATCAAATTTTAGCCGCCAAACAGGAAGTGAACTGATATCTTGGCAATGCTTTCACATATCAAAACCAAACTCACTATATGGGCTCAGGACCCAATTAGGAGGAGGCTCAAGAAATGTGGTAAATTTTGACCACTATGTGGCACTATAATCACAGGAAGTGGGCTCATATTTCAATGCTTTCACGTATCGAAACCAAACTTGGCTCATTGACTCGGGGGCACATCCTGAGGACATACAATAATTTTAGCGACCTTTGACCACCAGGGTGCTATAATTTGCAACACTTTCTCGTGATCGACACCAAACTTGGTACCTGGACTCGACCACATCCTGAATAAGGACAATACATTTAGTGACCTTTGACCACTAGGGCTTATAATTAGCAAAACTTTTCGTGATCGACACCAAACTTGGTACATAGATTCGGGGAACACATCCTGAAGATGCACAATATATTTAGTGACCTTTGATCACTAGGGGCACTATAATTATCAACACTTTCTTGTATTGACACCAAACTTGATATGTGGACTCGTGACTACAACCTGAGGACGCACAATACATTTGATGAGGTGTACGTGTCTGTGGGGAGCCATTGGGGTGTGTGGTGGAGGAAGTTTATCTGTGTATATGTGTGTGTGTGGGGACGGGGGTTAATTGGGGGTGTGTATAATGTAGCAACATTGGGTTGCCATGACAACTCCTGCTCAACTGCTTGGCCCCCACATTGCTGCTTGCAGCTATATTTGGGGGCCAAGCAGCGAAGCTGCGCGGCAACCCATAGTTTTTGTACCTTTTCTTATTATTATAATTCCTCTCCTCTGGAAGTCTATGGCAGCCCATAGAACCGTACAGTAAAAAGTTGTGAAATTTGGCACATTCATTCCATACATTCCCATATTCCATTTCACAAATGTTCAAGTCTGAACCCCAGGCAGTCTAGCGCCACCAATGTGTCAAAGTTGGCGTTGCATCCTTGCACTTAACTTTTGAACCGTATGTCCAATTTTGAACATCCATATATAGTTGGAACCCCTTGACGGACCTGAGTTCAATGACTCCTATTATGTTACTTTCCGCCATATTGGACCTCCGCCATATTGGATTTCATCAAAACCACTTAAAAGTTTTCATAGGTCACAAACTTCATCCAATTTTCACGAAACTTGACACAGATGATCTTCAGACCATGTCTCATAATTACATTGCCTTTGACACCCATAATCAAAGCTGGTCGCCAGTCACTTAATTAATCAAAATTGGCGCTAAGCCGCCAAACAGGAAGTGAACTCAGATCTCGCAAGGCTTTCACATATCAAACCAAACTCACTACATGGGCTCAGGACCCAATTAAGAGGAGGCTCAATAAATTTCATGACTTTTGACCTACAGGTGGCGCTATAATTAACAAAACTACGTTTTGGCTTGTATGGAGTGATGTGTTTGAAATTAAAACATATTAGTGATCTCTATCAATACTTTGGGAGGTCCTTAGGCTGTCACATATCAACTTTTGACATTAACATAATTGATTGGACCGCCATATTGGATTTCATCAAAAACACTTAAAAGTTTTCACAGGTCACAAACTTCATCCAATTTTCAATTAAACTTTGACACAGATGATCTTCAGACCATGTCTCATAATTGCATTGCCTTTGACACCCATACTCAAAACTGGTCACCAGTCACGACCAATCAAAATTGCCGGCGAAGCCGCCAAACAGGAAGTGAACTCAGATCTTGGCAAGGCTTTCACATATCAAAACCAAACTCACTACATGGGCTCAGGACCCAATTAAGAGGAGGCTCAATAAATTTCATGACTTTTGACCTACAGGTGGCACTATAATTAACAGAACTACGATTTGGCCTCTATGGGGTGATGTGTTTGAAATTAAAACATATTAGTGATCTCTGTTAATACTTTGGGAGGTCCTTAGGCTGACACATATCAACTTTTTACATTAACATAATTGATTGGACCGCCATATTGGATTTCATCAAAAACACTTAAAAGTTTTCACAGGTCAAAAAATTGCATCCAATTTTCATGAAACTTGGCACAGATGATCTTCAGACCTTGTCTCATAAATGCATTGCCTTTGAGACCTATATTAAAAACTGGTCACCAGTCACGACCAATCAAAATTGGCTGCAAAGCCGCCAAACAGGAAGTGAACTCAGATCTCGGCAAAGCTTTCACGTATCAAAATCAAACTCACTACATTGGCTCAGGACCCAATTAGGAGGAGGCTCAATAAATTTGATGACTTTTGACCACTATGGGGGCGCTAGAGTTACAGGAAGTCAACTCCTATCTCAGCAACACTTTCACGTATCAAAACCAAATTTGGTACATGGATTTGGGACCCCATCCTGAGGACCCACAATACATTTGTACTTTGACCACTAGGGGCACTATAATTAGCAATACTTTCTCGTATCAACCTCAAACTTGGTACATAGACTCGTGGCCACAGCCTGAGGACACACAATACATTTGGTGACTTTTGCCCACTAGGGGTGCTATAATTAGCAAGACTTTCTCGTATCAACACCAAACTTGGTACATGGACTAATGAACACATCCTGAATAGCTACAATACATTTGGTATCTTTTGACCACTAGGGGAAACTATAATGCCATGATTTAGGCTCATATCTTACTAACGCTTTCATGGATTGAAACCAAACTTTGTACATGGACTCAAGAACCAATCCCAATCCAATCTATCAAGAAACTATGGAACTATGGAAACTATGAAGAGGAAACTATGATAAAAAATAGTTGAAGAAGAGGAAACTGTGATAAAAACATTGTTTTCCTCAAAGCATGGATTTGACGACAGTACAAGCCGGACATGTCACGTTAATGTTAAATACATCTGAATGCTAGGTGGCAACGTTGTATTACATTTCACATACATACGGTGACATCATTAGAATTATGTGAGCTTCACAAGTAAGGAAGGTGCAAATATTATGTAATTTAAAATGGGAAATTATTGGAAATGTTATTTCTTGTTTATTCTAATTGCAAACCACACACATCCATTCAGAATCACACGCATACATTTAATACTGAAAGACTCTAATTTCGTTTATTTGATGTTGCCCCTAGCAACCCTGGGTGCAGCCTACAGTAGTCCAGTTTCAGAGTGACGAGTTCGTGGCCAAACAAGTGCCCAAAATATCGGTTTCCATGTGTAGAACTGTGCTGGATGGTGTGCGTCCTTTATGAAAAGTGTTTTATAGAGTTACAGACATGAGTCATGTTGTAGTGGTCAACATAAATGTGCCCCTTCTGTTATTAGAATGCTAAGCGGAGAAGCATGCTAAGCAGAGATTAAGTATCAATAACTTCTTGTGTGGCTAGGGAGGAGATGTATGTTGCTAATTGGTATTTATGTTGTTTAGCGTAATGTCATGGTCATTTAATATGAGATGCTTGCACTCGTAACTTCGTCACTTGTAACTTTAGGACTGCTATTTTTTTTACTAACAGTAATTCACGAAGCACTTTAGCCCTAAAAGTAGCACCTAAGTCTGTGACAGCTTAAAAGAAGTGGCGAGGACTCCTAACGCGATGTTTTGAAATGCGTCTATATTGTCTACAGGATCTAACAATCGCGAGGGAACTTGCATTGTAGGCATAATTAAGGGATGCAATAACACCACCAACAACCAAAACTAGCCTACTCATTGTCAACATGTACATTAAATGTAACATTTCATGTGAATCAAATTAAAATGTTTTCTTTGCAAACGTAGGCATATGGTGACAGATTAATTTAATAATGCTGCTGTGTGAATCACGGTAAGCACGAATGAAGTGGCCATTTCTTAATGGGACCCACTGTATGGAAGTGGGCTGCCTGATTTACAGACGATGGTTTAGAGTAATATGAAGTATTCCTTTATTCTGAGATACATCTGAGATAGACTACATCAATAGGCTCTCAAAACAACCCCAGGCTCACAAAACAATCCCAAACAGACATAAGGTCTTTATAGAGCAAATCCATATAGATTATTTGTCAAATAAACCAGTAAAACATAATTTGTCGGATGGAATATATAACATTCACACTCATAGCTTATATTTTTTTAAATAAATCAGTGAAAAAGTATCCTGACAAACAAGCAGCTTTTTAATGCCTTGGTCATATTTCATAATTTCAATTCCTCTCTAGGTTACCTGATAGCCCAGTTTGAGAGGCGCAAGACGCGTGACATAGAAGCTAAATTCGAAGGCAGGCCAAAGGTAAAATCCAACGAACCGCATTCAACCCGCAAGCCAATAGTTGAATAGCCCTCTCCTAGAGCTTTTGAGATATTGCCACTGCTCCAACACTGAAAGGCACTGTTACAATGCCTGGATCAAGCCAGGTTCAGCATAGCGTATGCCATTGTCTGCTCACGTTGGTGACCTGACCAGGGCAAGCACACTTTCGCAGTTCCCGCCGGAAATGCAGTCTAGTTCTAATTATGTTTCCCACTGTAGCCTAATCGTAATTTCTAATGTTTTGCATGGATGTGCACTGGTGCGTGTTCATGGAGGATAAAAATTGGTGCTTCGTGCACCGGCCAATATGACTGTTGACAATGGGCTCTTAAAATAACATAAACAACTCGCCATAGACTTCTGACTAGGTTTCTCTTGGTCAGTGGCGTAATACGTTTCAGGTGGTGTACAATAATGATTTTTTAGACAATGCACTAGGTCACTCCCTAGGTTGTTAATTACCACACCCCTGGGCGCATTGTTTAAAAAATAGAAATGCAAAATAAGAAAATAAACTTTGCGCCGGGTGGAAAATGAGTTTTACGCCATGCGACAGGGTGCAAAATAGGGGCCTAAATGAAAATTGCGCTTTTTGGCTAGAAATACTTTAGGTGTGTTTGGCGTACATAGAAGAATAACTATACTGAAAAGAACCCCATGTCTAATGAGAATTATGGTAGAGGTGAAGATGGACTTTCTGGACAATCTGGGGAGATTTTGTAAAGACCAATGGTCTTAAATCCCTTGCTTCGTATTCTCTTTAGCAGAGGTGCCAATAATTCTGGAGGGTATTGTATAGACACTGTACCAACTTTGATGACACAAAGAGCAATTATTCTAAAATCACACTTTTTATTTCTTAAAAAATAACCGTTTTGGACATACCTGATACTCACCAGACAACAACGATTTGTAGTGTTCTTGAAAGGATTAATGTATTTTGAGGTATATTCTTATCTTACACTTACCATGCTGATATAATGTTCATTTCCTATAAAAACACATTCTTCTGCGAAATTGGCACATAGCTGGCCTGCAAAAGATGCTGGAATTGTGGATGTAATCGATACCCGTATGTGTCCAGCAAATATTGCTAACTTAGTTACTTCCCACTCGTAGACATGACCTGAAAAAGCACAGGGATGAAAATGAGCAGTCATCACAATTTAATATTTTAATGCTTTGATTAAAAGCTAGTTTTCTTAGTCATATGTACTTACCAAACTTGAAGGGGCAGTGGACATAGTGGCTGTTATTCAAAGAAAACTATGAAAGTAAAAAAGTGTCACTCTTTACTAAACCAAACAAAATTATAGCAACAGCAATGTTATGTAACAATACATAAACAAAATCATAAATTGTAAGCATGATGTTAACATTTTCATTTATCAGCTTTGTGTTCATGATCCACTGCTTAATTGATTACGACACACAGCATTACCTGAATACACATTTGTGGGTGCCTGTCCACATCAGACACATCATAGTTCTGAAAGCAGAAATGGGGAAATTCGCAAATTTCATCCACTTCAGAGAATACAGTATAATCAATATGATCTCATAATGTATTTCACTACGTTTAAGCATTTCACTGGAACATGATGTTTTATTTGTTTGCTAGTACAGACGTACTATGTCAAGATTTATTTGTCTTCAAATTTCTATTGTCCATTTAGTTTAAAAAAAAAAAAAAAAAAAAAAAACAAGGATTTAATGGTGGGCACTTTTTCAAACAAGGATGGGTAATGGTGGGCACTTGATTTTCAGAGACAAAACACTTAACCAGATGCACCTTGTTCAAAATTGGCATGAGTATGATAAATGGCAAAGGCATAGTGCATACTTCAAATGAGGGCACAGTGACAGGAAACTGATTTGTATGCCAGGCCACATCAAAACAGGAAGTGGATTTAATTGGTGATATTTGTTTTGATCAGCCTCATGGTTACATGAATGAGTCATAGAACAGTTTCAAGTACGGTTAGCACGGACATACCATACGGGTATATCAGTGTTTACCAGAGGGTTTATCCAGTGGTTAAAGTGGGATTTGGCAGGTGGGGAAACCCTAAAATCCAGTGTCGGTGCAATGGGGGAAAATTACTCACCGTTGGACAACATATTGAGTATCATGGTGTAGCAATAATTTTTTTGACAAGAATTGCTAGTTTCTTGGTCACCCCTGTCAGTCAAAATAGCCCCCATATTGAAATACTAGGGGTGTCACTAGACCTAAGCTACACTGGGACACAAGCCCCCATAGGGGGGTCTGGGGGCATGCTCCCCCGTAAGAAAATGTTGTATACAGTATTTTAACATTTAAATGCTTCAATCTGGTGTACTTTGAAAATAAATTCAGAGGTTAGATTTGCTTATTTTTATCTATGGATGGAAATGTTTGTACTGTAGCCGAAACTGTTTTGCACACACTAGGTGGAATAGTCATGATGATGATAGCCTACAGCAATAAGTTCACAGCTACAAAACATATTTGCTGAGTTTCACAGTTCAGAAATGGTCAAAAGTGTACATTTCAGCACTCCATGAAATTATACAGAAGTGGTCACCTGTGCTGTTCAGATAGTTCAGGGGTATTCAATTAATCTTCAGCGAGGTCCAGTTACGGAAAATTTCCTCAAGCAAAGGTCCGGAGCATCATAATGTTTAACGTGCGTGTTTAGGCTATGTATATGTATGTAATAATATTAGGATGGATGGATGGAGCCTAGTTTTAGATAGATAGATAGATAGATAGATAGATAGATAGATAGATACTTTATTGATCCTCAAGGGGAAATTCAAGAAATAGATGATGGTAGGCCTAGGCCTAATGTTTAATGTGAAATAAAATAAGTAGCCTAAAAGGCAACATTCGAAATGAGGAGAAATAAGGCAAGATAAGAGTAGCCTAATTGGGGAGAAAAAACTGAGTAGCCTTGGCTATTTTTAAGATCTTAACGTGAACTTAAAATAAAATTTGAGCTGAGACAAGGATGGATATTCCACAGCTGGTTCCTTGAACCCATTAATCAGCAAGTTTATTTTTTTTTTAATTTTTTTTTTTTATGTTGACCCGAAATCCTGGAAACCCAGGAATATCACGTTGTTGGGCAGTGAATGCATGTAGGCTTAACTAGATTGTGGTGGATCAATCATATTGCCTTTTTAAATCGTAAAATATTCTGTGGTCTCAGTTCACTGTTGAATGGGCCTAGCCTACCCTATGCTTGCTCAAAATATATGCTTTGTCTAGTAGAGGTGCTTCAAATCGCCTGTCTCAGAATATAGGCTATAGGCTAGAAGAAGTCCAGGGCAATTCCGTGCAAAACTGTCACATCCATATTTAGTTGGCGTTACGGACGTGACAGTTTTGCGTGGTATTGCCCCCGTATCGTTATATAAAGCTCTGTTCGTCTCGCTGTCTAGCTTTCTCCTCTTTGAGCAATCGATGATTTGAAAATAACTTAGGCTACTTATCGTTAACTTAGATATCCATCTGATTGTTTCTCGTCCCGTCTCCTCTCCTCGCTCGTTTCAGGCTATCAGTCTCTTCCCCATAGTAGGCTACTTTACTCACTGACTCGACTTTATCAGAATTCACAAATTTCACTGGCTGAGTAGCAGCAAGTTTAAATGATGGTTCCTGAAGCTCCTGAAGTAAATGCTGTTATCCTAACCAACTAAACATTTAGCTTAGCTTTGAAATCTTACGTGAAAATCTAAATTAGGCTATTATGGTCTGGGTCCGGATAGGATCACGTCACGGTCCGGACTCGGACCGCGGTCCGCCATTTGGTGATGGCTGAGATAGTTAATCAAAGATAAGTCATTGAAATGACCATCTATAGGCTACATGCTATAGCTTCCTTTTCCATTCTCAGCTACCCATCTGGGAAAGTATGATTTTTTCCCTTCATATTTTTTTGCATTAATATCACTAGGAAGCATGCCAGTAGACATATATATTCCTATCTGTTTAGGCAGGATTGTCTGTAATCTGGCAATATATGAACCATGATGGTGGGACACTCTGGCTAAACATTTTACAAACATGTATGCAGGCTACTGACATAAAAAGTTTAGTACATTTTGGCCCAAAAGTTGGAGACCATGTAGAAATGTGTTACTAAACCGGATTAGTCGGGAACCGATTATTGTACAGAGGCATGCTTTATATCCTTATAAACGGTAGGACCTGTTGTTTATTGTGATATATGGTTTGCCGGTAACATTTTATGGTAAGGGTACATGAATTATCATGAATTCATGCATAAATGAATTCATGATTGTATTACTTCACTCCTTTATATAAATCATCAGGAATTTACATGAGTTCATAGTCTGTCATTAATGACCTCATGCATAAACAACACATCAACTACAACTCAACTCAAGGCAGTTGCTTGCCTCCCATCTGCACCTGGACAACTGTCGTCGGTTTGGCTGAGTGGAGTGAAACCATCCGTTCGTGAGTACACTTACACTGACACACACACACACACACACACACTCAGTCTCCGCCATGAGCGACCGGCGAGTCGGACGGGCATTGTAGCGGTGGCTACCCTGCCTTCCAGCTCATAGAGCTGACTTCAGTGCACCAATGAGCTCCAACGGCCAGCGCTTGGGTTGGGTTATTATAGTGGATGAAATCCACTATCTTGAAATTTCCTGGCTTCTTCTTCTTCTTCTTATGATGTCATAATGGCCTAAAGCCAGCTGCGCTCGTTAAGCTCCCAGAGTAGTTCCCGGGCTAATCAGAACACTGGCACAGGTGTCACCTGTGAATCCAACTGTCTCAACTACTAATGCATACAATCTGGCGCTCCCTAAAACTACACATCCTGTAATTAAAGGGCCGTTTATACGAGAACGATTGCGAAGGAAGACGACAAAATATTTTATCATAAGTGCCTTTCGTTTACAAAGCGACCCCGTCCGCATCGGGCTTGAAGACGAAAAAATCTGAAGACTCCTTCCAGAGTGTAGAGTTTTGAAGACGACCGGGTTGCGTCTCCGCCTAAACGGCTAAACCAAAGATCCTTGATTACCTCTCTGGCTAAACTGTCAAATTAGAATGTCTGCGCGTGACGTACCGGGGTTCTATCATACCACCACGCATGTGTCTGGAATGCATATCCAATCGAATATCACATACTCTTGCATCTTCATATAAACAAAGATTTCCCCCTGAGAATGCTCGTCTAAACGCGAATAAAAAAATGAAGACGAGATGCCACTTCTGCGTCTTCTCTTTTCATCGTCACCGTATAAATGTAGCTTAAGTTGTGCGCATGCGCAGTAGCTTTTGCCTAGTGTCATGAAGAAAGTTTACGCTCTTGGTGTCTCCTGAATGAAACTTACGTTTTTCTACCACACCCAATGTAAGTTACAATTAATTTGTGTTTTTTATTCGAATGGAGTGTGTGAACGACTCGGCTAGTTATCTTCTACTCAAGCAAGCAAGCAAGCTGGCGTTAACGTTAACTGTTTAGCAACGTTTGTATGAGTGGTAGGTTGTGGCGTAAAATGACTTGATTGTAGGCTTAGCTGTTAGTTTGTTGTTCAGTTGAACATATTTAGCAAACAGCTGTCCCCCTTCTATTTCTGTTAGGTGCCTCTTCACTCTGCTACTGGAGGATCAGGCTGACTGCAACTGCTATGGATGGCAGGAAAACACAGTACACGTGAATTTCTAGATGAAGAGTAATATATATATATATAATAAATATATATAATAATAATAACAAGTTGTCAATGGTTATTTATGCAAGCTTGTGTAGCCTAAACAAGACATACCTAGGCCTAGCCAAATTTATCCTGGCTGTAGATAAAGCAGGATATGAATTTTCCAATATTTTGCCAGATTAGGCTAACAGTGGTTTACTGAGGTTTAATATCAATTGAAATACCATTGAAATCACGTTGATCTTTAGTTTGGTTGTAATTTCAACATTGTTTTAGTTTTTTTTTATTTTAGTGGAAATACCATTGAAATCCCGTTGATCTGTAGTTAGAATTTCAACGTTGCTTCAATATTAATGAAGGGTGCAAAACTGATGTAGAATAAATGTTGCAGTGCGACGTTGATTCAATGATTTTAACGTTGACAAAGTAATGTTGATTTTAACATAGGTTCAATGCCTAATTGTTATCTGGGTGCAGAATGAGCAGTCATCAACACCAACTGAAAGCCCCGTTTTGCAGGTAGTCTTGCATTGCATACCATTAGGCTTTCTCTGAACTACAAGACCAGCTTTCGTGCTTGTGTCACAACTTCAGAACGGCTTGACGTACATGCTTCAAATTTGGTGTGAACATTTGTTTGGACTCAATGATGAAGTAAAATGTCAAGGTCAAACCCACCTTGAGTGTGATATCTCAAGAATGCCTGGCACACAAGGTTTTTTGGTACAAGGGTTTGTATGAACTCAAAGATTAAGTGATTCAATGTTTTTTTTCAGGAATCTCAATAAAGTATCTATCTATCTATTTATCTATCTATCTATCTATATTGGGAACAGTTTAGCTTAAGCTAACAGTGTATTTAACCGTTAGCTGCTATCTGTTAACTTTAACATTAAGGTTCACCCTGCTCCCCTCAGAGTGAATTGTTCACTCGCTAACGTAACATTAGTCTACTTGTCAGGGTGTTGATTCCCTGTTGCTTCTCATTGAAGGTATTTTATAAATGTCATTCCTTTGATTATTACTAGTGAATAAATATTCTTTATTGTTATATTTCATTATACTTCGGGTGTATTGGCCATTCATTCCTGTATGCATCCACCACTAGTGTGATTACTATTTACACATACATTCTATAATTCTTATTCTGTAGGAATACACTAGCCTAAGGTAAGTGTAGTATGTTTACAGTGGAGGCACTGCGCTATTGAATTTATTGTCTTTAATTATTAGCCTATTGGTATTCAGGAATCTCAGCCAGCTCACCATTCCACCGCTGAGAATTCACCATTCGAGTTTGCGCCATTGTTTTATACTGATTGAAACTAGTGCCTGAGCACACTCGTTAATAAAGGGTTACACATGTATTAATGGACAATAGGCTGTTTTTTCTCTGTTAATATTGACAAGCTGGAGTGCCAGCCAACTACTTTACAGTTAACCTAACGTGCAAAGGTTGCAACGTTCGTCATTGACCGGCTGATGAACAGCTAGAGCCATATAGCCCTGCATTTGACATGTTTAAATTGTGGAATTTTAACATTGCTTCACCTTCGACTTTAACTTCCCTCCAACATCTATACGTGCTTCGGCTGGAACAGCAACTGTAAACACAGCGACTTCATCTGCATGCGTGAACTGACACATGTGCACTCAAATCAGACAGGAGACCCATGAGAAGTGAGAACCTAACGTTGGGAAGGGACAACAGGGGGGACAACGGGTGTTAGTGAAGCATGGTTCTGTGTTCCTGAAGGACAGGCAGGCTGCAATTTGATGGTAGCCTACACAAAAAAAATTAACTCACCATTTATTTTAAAAATATCATCGCGCTATATCATTGGTATGAAAGAATATATTTATTTATTAATTTATCTGAGGTGGGGGAACTGCGTTCTACCCCGTTCCCCCCACTTTAACCCCTGAGTTTATCTGATTTGGGGGAGCTCCTGTCTTGCCAGGATCAAATCATGCCTATCATAGCGCGTCGGTGCAGCAAAAGTTGAACTTCTCAACGCAAGCGACGGGAGCAACGCGATGCAATGGACCCAAAATTCAGATGGCAACGGATGACGTAAGCCCATGTAAAGTGGATGGGATGCTTCTCCAGCACTGCACCGCACACAACTGTGTGTGGGAGCCGTAAGGGGTCTTGTTTGATAATATTGTTTGAACATGTCATGCAAGTAGTTTGGCCCCATCCCCTTCAATGACTTAAAAACTAACAGAAGTGCTTTAAAATCAATTCTATATCTAATTGGGAGCCAGTGTAACGACTTTAAGATTGGGTTGATATGATCTGTTCTTTTTGTTTTAATAAGGACCCTGGCTGCACTATTCTGTACCATTTGTAGTGGTTTTAAAGTCTTTTGGGGGAGTCTTGTTAAGAGCAAATTGCAATAATCAATCCTACTAGAAATAAAAGTGTGAATGATTTTTTCAAGATCCTCCTTCAACATAAATCCTTTAAGTTTATTTATGTTTTTAAGATGAAAGTATGCTGATTTTGTGACTGCTTTAATGTGACTGTTAAAATTTAGATCATTATCTATAAGGACCCCGAGGTTTCTTACCACATCCCTCGCAGTTAAGCCCTTCATTTCAAGCAAGGCAGAATCTTGCATCTTTCCTCCTTCCTTCCAAAAACTACAGCCTTGGTTTTATTTTTGTTGAACTGGAGAAAGTTCTGCGATATCCATGTATCTATCTCTTCAATGCACTGACAGAGAGTTTCAATGGGGGTATAGTCATTTGGCATCAGAGGTAGATCAATTTGTGTGTCGTCAGCGTAGCTATGGTAGGAGATTGATTTGTTCTTTATGAGTTGACCAAGTGGGAGCATGTAAAGGTTGAAAAGCAGTGGACCTAGAATTGAGCCCTGGGGAACTCCACAGGTCAAATATGTTGGTGTTGAGGAACAGTTTCCAATTTTAACAGAGAAAGTCCTGTCCATAAGATAGGATTTTTAGCCAGCTGATTACAACACCTGTGAAGCCAACCTAGTGTTTCAGTCGATGAAGCAATATGTTGTGGTCCACAGTGTCGAAGGCTGCATGAGGTCCAGTAATACTAGGATGGATGCCTTGCCTGCATCTGTATTTAGCTGGATGTCACTTATGACTTTGGCAAAGCTGTTTTTGTGCTATGATTAACCCGGAAACCTGACTGAAAGTTGTCCAGGCAGTTGTTAAGTGTCAAATTAAATAGGCTATTTAATTGTATCGCTTTATTACAATTAATCAACTCAACTTTTTATGAGATAGAGAGACCCCCTTAAAGACAAAAAGATAATTCGAGCACTGCCCCTTAAAATAATAAAAAGACATGGCCCTCCCCTATTTTCCTCCGGTGGTCCATTCCATAAATACCGAATGGTTCCTTACTTCTGTTCTGGGCGCGCTTGACATCTTGCAGCGCTGCAGAGATCTGGCTGAATCTTACAGTACAAAACATGCATCACATTCAGCCAGATTTGCACAATGCTGGAAGAATATCTTGATTTATCTGTAGTATCCATATGAACATTACCACAGAAGTGTAAGGCTATTTTTGTCAGTGGTTTAAAAATAGTGATTTATTTTTGACGTGTGTGTATGCCCACTGCAACACAGTAAAAACCATTTCATTGCTAATGCAAACAACGATCTAACTCAAAATTCCTCAGATTAACATAATTTTGCTCCCAAACGAAGTTTGAACCTATTATCAACCACAAATAAACCCAAGGTTGTTTTAACACCAGAACTTCCCTTTAATAAAGTGTTTGTACAGGCAGTAGTAAGTTAACAGCTTCGTAAAATCAGTAGGCTAACTCAATGTTACAGCCCACAGAACAGAAACCAATCTATAGCATTTAATAGTCTTTATTTAAGGTAACACTCCATTTAGAAGAATTTGACTTCTTGTATAGGTTCTCATTTGTTTTCCTATCTCCTCTTTACGCTATCTTTACGCGTTCTCATTAGTAATCACTGTATCTTCCTTATCACATCTGTAAATATGACCGCTGCTACCCAAACGTGCTACATTGTTGGCCCGTTGAATGGCTATGCCAACAATGGTTCATTAAAACAACATAATTTATCTTTTTCAGTTATCATACTTATTTTAATAAATAAGAGGATTTAAGCAGCTGGAGGTGTCCGGGCCTGTCTGTCCTCTTCTCTAGCTTCACCAGGCTGACATTGGCACATCATATAAGATCACGTAAACCATCAAGTTAGCCACAAGCCCATGCCGCTTACTCCGCTCATGATATGTTTTGGTAAATGTAGCAGACATTAAACGGTTAAAACAAAGTTGTTAACATGATTAAAAATTTGATTTTCACCAGAGGTGTACAAACATGTATCTAGGAAACTTCTTAGTGATCAAAATTATTCGTCTTTCCTTGACTTTAAACATGAAATATGGCCTTAGAGCATGTCTGGTATACAAATTATTTACTGTTTAATTTATTTCATCACAAAACTGTGAAAACGGATGGTAAAAATTTGAAGACAAAGTAAAATGTTGATATTTCCCTAAATAATATCAATTAAAGCAAAAATATCAATTTTAACATCAAAATCCAGCATAATTACACAAGGAATTGGACTACTACAGCTACATGATTTTCCGTTTTAAAGCCCAAATCACTTTTACAAAAGTATAATGTAAGGCTTCAATCACATACTTTGAACAATACCTACCAGACCAACTACTTCTAGTATGGCGTTGGGTAAAACTGCACAGTCAGCCAGACGGGCACTGCTATTCCAGCAAAGTTTTGCAGAGGGAAGTTCAGCAGGACAGAGCGGGTGCCATGCCAGTTTAGAATTATTATAAACTCTTATTTCACTGGAGAACAAGACATCCAGAAGTCCTGCAGGATAGTAAATATATTGGAAATGTCACTAGCAAATGTGAGTCATTGACATTAAATGATTCTAATTCAAATTTTGTTGGAATATATTTCAGGAGCTCAGAGACAGAACTAGTGTTTCCAAGTAATTAGCAGTGCATTAAATTGCAAAAAATGTGATGTAAAATATCATGTATAGTTAAAGGTGTTACTAGGGTAGACATGGTGGTTGCTATGCTAATTAATGCTGTTGCTAAGATGCTATTCATGTTGGTTGCTATACAGGTTGCAAGGGAGTACTTGAACTTCACATGAAGGTTGATAGACAGTTAAATGTATGTTTATAGAGCATCACAGTCCCGCCCACAGGAGTTTCCGGAAGTAAGAATTCAATGCAATTTCTCCATTGACAATTCGGGTATAAGCCATAAAAACTTAACTGCACATGGTAGACTCAAAACCAGCTAACGGCTGTACTAGTTTATTGTATATGGTCATATAGAGGGCTTAAAATTCAAGGGGCACTAACCTTGTTTTGAAATAAATGTCTTTTAATCGCGATGTCTTGGATAAGTACTTCATTACCCACAATCCTGAACAATCCCACAATCCCACAGTGATGCCTCTGATTGGTGGAAAGTCCGTTATGATCATAGTTTGAAACTTTATCAGCGAAAATTATTGACAAAGATGGCGGAGTCTTTTATTGCCTATAGCGAAAATTTTAATGTGAATAAAAACTTTCTAGACGAACATTGGTACTTGTATCAACAAGGATTGTGGTTTATATATCACACGAACTCAGTCAGGGCCAATACACCATCAAATAGAACACTGTAAATGCTAGTTTAAACACTTAACTTTTCAGGTAGCCGATAGGCTAATCATTAGCCTTTCAGACATTGTCATGTCATTATAATGCTGCTAACATTAATGTTTTAGTGACCTTGTTGTTTCTATGAACATGAATTGTTGTTTATAGGAAACATCAACTTAGTCGAGGCATAAAAAGCCCTGTATCTCAAAAAGTACTTCAACTTTTGAACTAGCTAGCTAGCTGATAGCACATGCAAGCTGGATGCTACCACCGGCTAGCAGCTAGACACTGCAGTAAAATGGTTAGCAAATCGTCCATGCCCCCGTGAATATTTCACTGTTTCAAGGACGAAATCAAGAGTGTCCAAAGGGGTGAAAACCATTTTAAATCGGGTCACATTATTGACTGTTGTGTGTCCGAGGGTTAGCTTGTGGGTTGTGTGGTGAGTTTTGCAGGGAGGTTGGTAATGCTAGTTAACATTAGCTAGGCCTAGCTACTAGCTAATAATTAGCTAGTAGCTAGGCTACTGTAGCCTTCATACTGTAGGAGTCATATCATCAATCATTAACCTAGAAATACTTCTTCATACATTTAATGAACATTTTGTGTAATAATTCACAGCAAACTGAATATGGTGGTCCAAGAGTAGACCATGCACCGGTCAATGTATCAGGATGGCAGTCAGATACGAAGCACTGCACAATGTTGCTAACGTTAACCGCTTTCACACACACGATATAAAATACACGATGGTAAATATAACATTCAATACCAAAACACGATTATTTGCACGATTACTCCTGAAATAACTGCTATTAACTGCACATTCACTATATAAAAATCACTGTTTGGAGGAAAGGGTTTCGCGTGCTGTCGCCGGTTGGAAATGATTTTGCGCTGGTTCGTGCATTGCTTATATATTATTCAGTGAGGCGTTGTGGTTTATGGGATGAGTAGTTCCTTCGCTCGGAAATGAAAATATGTACACAGTCTTGCACCTTTGACTTTTTTTAGACTTTCTCTACATTTTTTCACTCAAAATGGTATGTTGTATGCTTATGAGTTACTCCGTAGCTGATTAGCCTAAGACATGCTCTAAAACTCTTTAGATACGGATTTTTCCAAAACGGAAACAATGGGAGAAATGAATGGGAAATTTACTTCCGGAAACTAAGCTCTCTCGGAGGAGGGGCGGGACTGTGATGCTCTATAGGCAGATAGTTTAATGGACTTTGAGAAAGAGATAGTTGAATGGATGTTGATAGACAGATAGTTTAATGAATGGATGACTGATTTGAAGTAGGTATAGATAAAGTTGGATGGAAGGTGCCTTGTATCAATATTACTAGTGTATCTGAGATGGTTACTAGGGTGATGGTAGTGTAGACATGGTGTTAAATGTTAAATTAAAGTGTAAATTTTGATCCCAGGGTGTTTTTCTGCATTAACACACATCAAATAAGCAATGGAGACAGTATTTTTCGTTGATCAACCACTACAGAGCTTGGCCCGGTATATGCTATAGCCCCAAATCGCAAACAGTGGATTAGCTTGGGGCAGTGAGTCAAACGCTTCCCAAACCAGTAACATTGTTCAAAACAGCACCAAACCTTGTCAGTAGCTTGCTCAGGGTCCCTCAGGTACACATAAAACAAAGCACCAACAACGTAGTTAGCGAACCAGGAGTTTTTTACAGAAGACTGTTAAGAACACTTATCACCCGGAGAGAAGAAATACTCTTTTCTGATTGGCTGGTGGGGTGGCTATTAATTCTGAATAACAGGACACTGTTCCATATCAATGCTTATGAATGGTAACTATAACAACCATAGTAGGACGACGGTTGCAGCGCTCTAGAATCTTTGGTTGCAGGCTTCGCAACAATGGAATCAACTGTAAACAAGCTAAGTGGCCATGCTAAAGTTGTACAACAAGCTGAACTAGTGAGCTTCTTTTTAAACGGAACCGCGTGTTTCCTTTGCTTTACAGTGGCAACCGGCTGATAAGCGGGTTAACGGCCTTCGAGGTCCAGTTATACGGAATTAATGGACTCGGGCGGAGGCAACGCAATCCCCTCGCCCTCGTCCATTAATTACGTATAACAGGACACCTCGGCGGCCGTTATCCCTTACTTACCAACTGTCCACCTACCAACTCCTCTCTAAGGAAAGTCCATATAAGTCATGATCCGTGTGAGATCTCAGTCTTCTGTGAGATTAACAGTCTGCTCTAATAAACTCTGGGCTCGCTAACTATGTCTCTACACATGAACTCGAGCATTAGGGTCATTCCACATCAATTCAACCAGGGCCCATGCACTTAGGTCTCAAAAAATT
The DNA here is from genome assembly GCF_017589495.1 of Alosa alosa. Taxonomy (NCBI): domain Eukaryota; kingdom Metazoa; phylum Chordata; class Actinopteri; order Clupeiformes; family Clupeidae; genus Alosa; species Alosa alosa. The sequence continues at coordinate 1,619,850 of NC_063192.1, read as the reverse complement.
CTGAAAAAATTACCAGGTGTACCTATGTTACCCAGGAGACACACTGTAAAATTACTTTTATGTAAGATCAATACTTTCCAAGGTACAGCCAGTTTTACAGGGGGAGGGGGGTGTCGATTTTGTTCAGCCTCTTTTTTTGTCAAAGTTCACAAGCCCACAGCGCAAGAACTAAACCATGTAGGAGGCTCAAATTTTGCATGCTGGTACATAAATAGGAATAGTATGTAGCAAAATCATCACTTTTGGTCTGGATGATCCTGTATGGTCATAGCTGTCCCTCAAAGTTGATCAATTGACCAATTTGACTTGTCTTATGCAAATCTTTCTTTTTTATTTTCCACCCTGAACATGGGCAAAATGCCCCGGTGAGATCATTATGTTTTATATAGAGTTACATTACATTACATTTAGCAGACACTTCTTGACCAAAGTGAATATGTCAGCTATATTACAAGGGATCACACTGTCCCCGGAGCAACTCAAGGGCACAACGGTGGAAGCCGGGAATTGAACCGACTACTGCACGCTAGCTCCTTAACCACTACACTACCACCTGTGGTTGTATAGAGTAACCTGTGGTAACTCTATACAAAACATATTGATCTCAATGGTGCATTTTGCCCATGTTCAGGGTGGAAAGTAATAAAGAAAGACAAGCCAAATTGGTGTTTTTAAAAAGAAGGGATCATGGAAAATAAAGAAATATAAAAAATATTTGTATATTCCCACAAGGTGTTTGGGTGCTCTGAAAATGAAAACCACAACGATTTTTCAGACTTGTGAGGTCTGCTGTTCAGACCCTGAAGGAATTTATTTTCTGTTCATTGCTTTTTGTGAGTGTTTCTACTTATATCAGTAATGAAAATAAATCAAGAGCCTATGTTGAGTACAAATATGTCCTCTGAAGGCCTAAACAGAGCCCAGCCAAAAACTCCAATAAAAGTTTGATCAACTTTGAGGGACAGCTATGACCATGCATGATCATCCAGACCAAACGTGACGATTTTGCTACATACTATTCCTATTTATGTACCAGCATGCCAAATTTAAGCCTCCTACATGGTTTAGATCAGTGGTCTCCAACACGGTGCCCGCGGGCACCAGGTAGCCCGCGGGATGGCTATGAGGCGCCCCCAGCGCACCTTCTAAAAATAGCCAACAGGTCGCCTGCAGATCACGCTCTAAAAACACGCGCCATTGTGAAGTTTTTAATAGATATTTAAGTCTAGACCAGAACCATTTTAAAAATGTATGTAGCCATAGATCTGTTGGTGATACCTTATAAATTGTAGCTGCGTTACATTTTAGCCTTTGGCTCCAAATCCGTTTCCCTTTCAATCTTTAAACAACAACGGAAGCGGAGCGCATACACATGCATAGACATAAATAGACTCACATGCATAGACAGTAAAGGGGGAAAAAACTTGCTTGTCTGGTGTAGCCAATGGAAACATATCTTTGCAAAAGTTCTGTGGCCATTCCATGTTCGTCAAATACGGTTCTTGCATGATTGTTTAAGGACTGAAAAACAATTGCTTTAGCTCACAGGCCTTTTCTCCTCCGTAGGCTACTGCCGTATAATAGCGCTGAAAATTTTGTGGCATGCATGACTGAGCAGGACTGTGCATGACCTTTTTTGTCAGATCATGGAGAGATTTCAGGTGTGCAATAACTTTAAAAGGAGTTTTCATATGTTAGGGTGGTATGGGCGATTACTATTGAAATGTTAAAACCGAATTGTCCACTGAAATCCCCAAAATTCCCAAAAAGGTTGGAGACCCCTGGTTTAGATCTTGCGCTATGGGCTTGTGAACTTTGACAAAAAAAGAGGCCAAACAAAATCGACACCCCCCTCCCCCTGTAAAACTGGCTGTATCTTGGAAAGTATTGATCTTACGTAAAAGTAATTTTACAGTGTGTCTCCTGGGTAACATAGGTCCATTGACGTGGAGTGACCCATTAAGAACACACAGAGTACACAAACAATGTTCAAAACCTTTCTTTTTAGTAAACTTTGTGTACACAAACAATGTTCTCAATGCTCGAGTTCATGTATAGAGACCCTGGTAAGTCATCATCTGTCATGGATTTTCCTTTTCCCCCTCGGTGCCATCCAATCTCTTCTGTTTGTTCTCTTGTCTTCCAAACACACACACAAACGCACACTACCCATAATGCACCACACACAGCTTGGCCATGATGATGTCACATCTCACTCTCTCTCTTGCATTTGCAAGTTACAGTTGCATGCAAATTGTAGTTGTAATTGCAATTCTGCACTCCATCCATCATGCAATATAGTCAAGTCAACATTAACTCATTGGCTGCCAAAGACGTCTATAGATGTCAATTCAAATACAACCGTTGACTGCCAAAGACGTCTATAGATGTCAATTACGTTTTTCAGCGGGGCGGGCCGGGGAACGATCTGGCGGAGCTTGTCACTAAAAATCAGGCTTGTAAACAGAGAATTTAGTGAACTAAGCAAGGTGGCAGCAGTGTCACTTTGGATGGGAAATGAGAAAAGACTGTAGACAGCAGAAGAAGAAGCTGCTGAAGCCGCTATGGCGAGTCCCTTTACACACTCCTGAACAGTAAGTGGCGGTATACACACAATTCTGTAATCCGCCAATAAACAAGAAGAAGAATGGCTGAAGCCAAAGTGTATTGCATACAGCTAATCAAGCTAGAATGCTATGATCGAAGCAAAGAGAATATAGCGACGGTTAGGCGTAAGAAAAAGTTCATGAACTGTAGGCTACTAACACCTATGGCTAACACTTGAACAGAGTCGCACACACACGCACACACACAACGCGAGTAGTGTCGTGATTGTTGCAAACAACCGAGACCAGAAAGAGGCGCAATGTAAAGCCAAAAAACAATCAGAGAGAGTAGATGGATAGATATCAGATCTGCTGCCAGTGTCGACTGCTTCAAGTCTCTCCTCCAAACCCATCAGTTTAGGATAGCTTTTAACCTATAATCTACATGGACCTTCTTTTATTGTCTTTTTAAATTGCTCTCTACTACTTTTAATTGTACTGGCATATGTCTGCTTCTATCCACACGTGCGACTGCCTGTACACTTTTTGTGTGCCTCCCAATTTTTTATTTTTTATTTTATTCTACTACCCTACAGTGTTCAGTGCTTTGAGTACATGATAAAGTGCTCTACAAATAAAATGTATTATTATTATTATTAGTATTATTATTATTATTATTATTATTATTATTATTATTATTAATAATAATAAATATAGATAGATAGATAGATACTTTATTGATCCCCAAGGGGAAATTCAAAGTCTCAGTAGCCAACAGACATCACACACAACATGCACTTACAGCAGAAAAAGTAATATAAGTATATAAATATAAAAAAACTCCACTGCACAATAGAGACAGTAGAATATAAGAAAATACTAAAATACTAAATATACTAAATAAACTAAATCAAATATGCATATAGTAAATAGCTTAAATTAGTAGCACAAAGAGGCCAAGCGGAGGGAGTAGCACAAAATACAAGAAACAAAAAAGTTAATTCTTCACAAAAAGCTTGTTTTCTCCATTTTTGGTCAAAAACAGGTGTTTTTGGTGAAACCAAGCTATGTTCTACTGCCAACTACTAAAGAACAGAAAAAGGTAGAAACAGTTTTTTCCTGATGAAAGAAGAGAGTCTACTCTTTCTGTTAGTAGTTTCGGTCCTTACATAGTCATAGAACTCACTGTTCTGTCGGTCTTGGAAAATCAGTCAAAATGCTATAAAACGCTTGGCAGTATGAGGTTCTCTGCACTGAAAATGGGTGGCAACCAATGAGTTAAACAATCCAAACAAACTAGTAAAATTACCAACAAAAAATTAGCAGAAGTAAGTAGTGCAACAAAATTCATATGAATGCTGATGTTTTAACAGTAAACTCACCATCTTGAGTCTGATTCTCAAAGGGACATGTGACATTCCTCTTTGCATCAAGGTGATCATAATATACCTGCATAATAAGACCATAACCAGTACAAATTACTAAAGTATTAATTGTATATGTATTGCTTTTATAAATGGAGTCTTGGTCAATTTAACTTGAAAGTTTAACAATAATTTACAAAAAAAACTCTTTAATGACAAAGTAATTTTAATTCATTAAAAATATATAATGTAGAATAAGTGGCTCAAAGTGACTGACATAATTAAACAGCGGTCCAGCCAATTCAGAATCAGAATCAGAATCAAGTTTATTGGCAAATAGGTTTTCACATGCAAGGAATTTGCTTTGGTCTCAAGGTGCATGACATTACGGAAGCGTATTGCGGCCACACTAAAATAAATAAAAAGGCTCAGTATCATGTAATTACGTGTAATTACGTAAATTACGTTTCTTGTTATAACAATATCTTTTTCAAGTTTTAACAAGATATTTATTACGTTATTACATAAAAATATCACGTTATTTCTTTGTATTTTTGGATTTTCCTGGTTACCGATCTCTGGACTGTCTTTGGATTTGATTCTGCCTGACGTTTTGTGGACTTTCTGACCTGGAGGATTACACAGACTTTCACTGGAACATTTTGTGTTACCTTTTCGTGAGTAGCGAGGCTACCTTTACTTTGTGAGTAGACTGTTGCTGATTTCACAAACTCTGGTCTACAAGACAACTGACTGTGTGTGTTGGGCCTTTTATTAAAGATACATGCAATTCCTGTCTCTGTGTCTGCATCTGGGTTCATAATAGTCTTGCTCGTGACAAACTCACCCATTAGAAGTTAACTGTGAAAGAACGCAATGCCTTGCAACGAGTGGTGCTTTCAACTGAGCGCATCTCTACAACTCCTCTCCCCTATACTGTATATGTATGCATATATCTATACGTATTCATGTTATTTCATTATTTAATTTAGTCACTACTGACTAGTATTATTAATATGTTATCCATTTTATTTATACTCTTTCCCATTTTGCACAGTCAGAGTAAACCAGGTTTACATTTCACTACAAGTTGTACACTGTACACAAGTAAATCTCTGAATATGAATTTCTCTTAAATTTACAAAATCTTAGCAAACAAAAAGCTCTACAAATTAGATTTATCTACAGAGATGTCTCTCTACAGAGTTTGTTTACTTAACTTACCCACAACTAGCACATTAAAGTGAAGAGCTACATTGTACTCCAGCACAAGTATTAAAAAAACACAATAAAGTGTAGCTTGTGACACCTAAGTCAGTTAGATGAGCTCAAGATTTAACAGAGAACCATTTGAGGGTACTAGTCGAGTAGATTCAACACAGATCCAAAAATCTGGCTAGTGTGGCCTGGCTAGACTGAAATAAGCATAAGGGCGGCATATGGAACCATACAGGCAGTAGGCCTATCTTAAGGTAGGGGCAATAATTAATTGATTTTTATTATAAGATTATATAAGAACACTTGGTTAGATTTTATTTTTTGCAACGTAAAGAAGTCAGTTTTTGCTAGAAATAGATGGTGTTTGTTGTGGGGCAATTCCACGGAAAATGGACTTTTTGTCACATCCATAACGCCAGTGAAATGCCTTGGCATTTGTATGATAATTCATTTTTTGTGCATTTTTTCTCATGTACATTCTTCAGATTCACATCATACCATACCATCACATTTTATTGGCGTTATGGATGTTACAAAAAACTTAATTTTCCATGGAATTGCCCTGTGCTACTGCTATTAACAGTGATTCAAACAGTAATACTACAAAATTAAATGCCTTACCTGTATGCACAAACATGGCAGAAGATATGGAAAACTGATATTAGTAGAGCGGGAATGAGTAGTATCCATCTGAAAAAAATATATGAAAAGAAATTAATGCATATATAATTATGTAAATTATGTAAATCAGGTTTATCAGCCTCTGCAGGTCTCTGCATTTATCCCATCCGTGAATTAGTGAACACACAGAGCACACAGTGAACACACAGTGAGGTGAAGCACACACTAACCCAGAGCAGTGAGCTGCCTTGCTACAGCGGCACTCGGGGAGCAATGAGGGGTCAGGTGCCTTGCTCAAGGGCACTTCAGCTGTTCCTACTGGTCGGGGATCGAACGGGCAACCCTCCGGTTACAAGCCCGAAGCCCTAACCAGTAGACCACGACTGCCCCTAATTAAAATACAGGTAAAGATCAACCTACCAAAAAAGACCTCACCTGATGTTCAACTGGAGGAGCAAGTGACGCACATGTTGTAGCAGACCTGTTGCGGTAGCATAGCCTGATGTTCACCACAGGGCCACCTTCTGTCATTATTAAGAAGCTATGGGTCACAATATCCAATGAGTAGTTGAAGTGTGGCACTACAGCAATAAAGAAAAACTCTTAGTATCTGCATAAAAAGATATTAATTAAAATACCATATGTAGCTAAACAGACAATGCAAAGTTACTATGGTGTCGCTAGGGCAGACAAGGTGGTTGCTATGCTAAATAAAGTGGTTGCTATGCTGGTTGCTAGGGTAGTCATGTTGGTTGCTATAACTGTTGCTAGGGTGATGTTATGGTAGTGTTTGCTAGGTTGTTGCCTGGTATTTGAGATGGTTGTAAGGGTGTTGCTAAGGTAATCATAGTGGTTACTATGCTATATAAAGTGTTTGCTATTTATGTTGCTAGGGTAGTCGTGTTGGTTGTTATGGTGGTTTTTATACTATATAAAGTGGTTGCTATGCTGGTTGCTAGGGTAATTATGTTGGTTACTATAGCTGTTGCTAGGGTGACGTTATGGTAGTGGTTGCTAGGTTGTTGCCAGGGTACTTGAGATGGCTGTTAGGGTGTTGCTAGGGTAATCATAGTGGTTACTATGGTATATATAGTGGTTGCTATGTAGGTTGCAAGGGTAGTCATGGAGGTTGCGAGGTAGTAAATGAAGTTGACATGGATGCTGATGGATGTTGATAGGTAGTTTAATCAAGACTTTGAACCGGTTCACAGCACAAAAACGAAAACCAGAAACTTTTGATGTTTTGCTAGGAACAGATACGAAACCAGAAACTTTACATTTGTTCTGGAACAGATACTGCATGAAAAGTGGGATTTTCGTCCCCGTCAATGCCTGGAAATCTCCCTAATTTTCGGCAGTTAACGACAATTTACAGCCTGCGAACGTCGCATTTGTCTGTGCCACATATTGTCGGAAACGAACTATGACGTATGTGGAGAGCTCACAGAGTGCTAATGACTTTAATTAGCCAATGAATAGAATCAAAAACGCGCCTAGCTTGAATTTCCTTACTCAGTATGGGATGAAACCACTACTTTTAAACAAGAAAAATCATATGATTGGTTGGCAGATTTGTCACTATTGGTCACCCTGGGTCATTATAAATGTAAACCCCATATATATACTCATATTCCTATGCTATTATGTTGTATATTCATGTCATTGTTATCCTATGTAGGTTACTACACTATTATTACCATCAAGGACATGAATGAATTTATTGAGGAAAGGAAAATTTGCCAGGAACATGTTTATTCAAAGAAAGAGCTTTATTAGCACAGACACACATGGCTACAAAGTGAGATCACCCCTCACAACAAATTAGAAGCTCACAAGAAGCCCAAAATCCTGCAGCACCGTGAAGTGGCTGTTTACCACCTCGGAGCAGTAGGTAACTGGCGGTATTCTGTCAGAATTCGGTCCATTTTGCAGATGTCTGTGGTGCGTTGCCTTGTAGTCTACTTCGGAGTCTGTCTCGCTTCCAGCAGCTGTAAAAACAATCAATAAAGACAATCAGTAATGCGTGATGCACTGTGTGGGCTATGGAAACAACACATCTAATGCACATGAAAAATAGTCACCAAAAATGGATCTCACTCTCTTTCTTCTTGATCGACTCCGAGCTGAACTCTTCACAGCTTCCGCATGCGATATGCAACGTCTGGTTGTTTACCTGAAGCTCCTGCGTAGCCTACTGTCTCGTAATAGGTCTTACAGGCAGCTGGAAAACAATTAAATGAGAGTGGTATGAATAAAAAAGTAACAGTAAAATTGAACAAGGAATGAGAAAACAGTAAAAGTTACTTACACGCAATGACTTCATGACATGCAGACATAGCTCTGAGTAAATAGGAGGTCACGGCCTCGTTATGAGGCGAGGTTAGTCTGTGAAAACAAAATGTACGGTTAAGATCGGTCTCTATTAACATATTTATTTCCTTATAGCTTACAGAAGAATGAATGCATATTCTTTAAATCTTACCCTTACTCCAGTTTGTAGCGCCTACAATTTGTTTCCGAGTGAACACTGGTCGGTAGGCTACGGCTGAAGGATACCGCGGCTCTGATTTCCCGACGGCTGATGTCCCTCCTCCTGGCCCGATCTGATGAAGTAACCACTCGTCTGGCACTAGATGATCCAACGCTCACCATTCCTCCAAGCAAAGGGAAGTGCTCGTTTCAAGGTCCCCTCTTCTAGAAGGAATGACCGAGCGCCAACGATCGCGGATGTGTTGTTTTTGAACCACATTCTTACATCCAAGTAAAGTGAAGTAGCCTAACCAAACTGTAGGCTAGCCTTTCTGTTTGAATTTGCCGGCGAGCCGCACACTGACTGTTTGTTTACCCTATCAGCTGTTCTACTGGCAGAAGCGACGGGTGGGTCTTCAACTGCTCACTAGAGGAATTGTCTCCCCTGCTGGCGTGGGGGCGTAATGGTTGGACTTAGCTCATTATTGGAGCTTGTAGGGAACAGACATGTCATAGCCAGCATCATTTCTGCCTGTTGAGCGCCTTGCTGGGAGTTATGTGGTTAACACATCCACTGTGCATTTAAGCAAGACCAAAGAAAAGGTCACAGTCATGCAACTATGCACAGAAGACTGTGATGTTTGCATGGAATGCACCTTTTACCTTTGTGGCAAAGCCTGATTAAAACTACCATATTTTCAAGTCACACTTTTTTTCATAGTTTGGCTGGTCCTGTGACTTATAGTCAGGTGCGACTTATACATAAAAATATTAGTGCTGTCAGTTAAACGCGTTATTAACGGCGTTAACGTAAACCTATTTTAACGGCGTCAATTTTTTTATCGCAAGATTAACGTTCTTTTTGGTGTAACAAACTTTGTCGTTTTTTTCACATGCTGTTGCAACAACTAGTAACGTTAGAACAACTACAACACCACACCAGATCTAGCTAGACCGGATGGAATGGAACGTTGTATGTGCTGCGCATTACGCGCCCCCTTTTAGGGGAAAGATGACTGATATAATGGAAATCTATGCTGCATCAAAGTGGGGAGCGAAAAGAGCTTATAGTAAACTTACTAAATCTTGAAACAAACGTGTATAAAAGGCACAAAATAAGGTTGGTGTAAGAGTTATCTGTGTGTTTATGGGATTAATGTGATGTTCCTATGTTTTGCTCTTTCCAGTTTACTAACAGGAGTGTCACGAATGTATCGATAGGCACAGTCAAACTGCCCGTGGCTGACTAGCCTATAATTAAGTTCAGGAAGCTTAACTTTACATGTCATAACATCAACTAAACATAAGTCACACATTTATTCTATCACTTGTAATATGAACGTAGCCTATTTCCTACAACTAGGTGAGATACTTGGCTATGTTATACTGAAGTTCCACAGTTGGCTAGCCAGCAAGCTAACCATTTTGCATGGAATATTATGGTAAGTGTAGCTACATGCTAAATGTGTACAATACATGCATGGGGTATTGCAAACGAATTAGGTTGGTAATGTACATCGTTTCGACATGAGCAAGTTACATAAACATAATTCTTCATAACTGCCGTATTAGTAAAATGATTGAATGTCCTGTGAATTTATAACTAGATGTAACGTCAACGTGTGATTACTAGCTATCTTTCCCATTGGATCAATTATATGTTAACATGTTTTCCGCTAAAATGGGGCGTGATGCAGATTAAATGTATCTTTATGATGATGCGCCGTTAGTAGGCTACGTAAAGGCATGTTGCACACACTTGGTTGGGCTTACGAGCCGGCCAAAGAGTAGTAGCCTAGGCTGACGCATTAGTTGTGTGCCGCCAAAGATTTTATCACCATCACTTGTTCTGTTATCAACATTCCTCTTTGGCTGCTACTATTTGTGATGCACTCTGCTTTCGACATTCATTTACATTAGATTCCATTCTTTTCAATACAACTCCGTACACCAGCATCACACTTTGCCGCCGTGTAAATCACGATTCAGTTATATTTGGTCGACGTTGCTCCATAAAATCTATTGTTCATCCAGTGTTTGCCTGTTAAAAACTTTGGCGTTGATGTGTGTGGCAAGTGACAGTGCACCATAGACTGTAGGCCTATAAAATGGCAATGCCAATGCCATGAAAAGTTCCTTATTTTCAACTGAACTCAAAGATAATGAATATAGTATGAATCTAATATTTTCTGTTTGTTATGCCTTTATAATGTGTGTAGGCCTACATTTTGTGCATGCACTTCTGCGGTAGCATTTATTTCAGTGTATATCAACGATATTTCTGAAGAATATATTGTGTTGCCTCAAGTCTGCTGCACATCTTTTGAAATTTGATTTGAAATAATCAAATAGACCTACTACGTCTTAAAGTTTCTTAAAGTTAAAGTAACTTGCTTTGCTTTCATTTGAATCCCAATCAAGATACACAATAATTGCTTTATTGTTAATATGGACTCCTGGAAAGTTCAGAAATGCAAAATAATAGAATTTTAATCATATGATTTAATATGTGATTAATCGTGATTAACTATAGGAATTCAGCGATTAATCATGATTTGAGCCCAGGGACTCGCTAGCGCCCCCTTAGGTGACTGATCCCGTGGTTGGCAAATATTTAGAGGTGGTTAACATAATCGAAAAGTCTTGAAATTTGGCACACACATCAGGTGTCTCACAAAGCAGCTAGGTAAAAAGCTTGGCCCGGGTATGGCCTATAGACTCGCTTAGCCCCCTTCGCCCCATTAGATGACTGATCCCTGGTGGGCATATACTTTCAGCTACAAACACCAAATTTGGTAGGTGTGTGTATCTCCCCAAGATGAACAACTTTCGTATGTACAATGCATTAGCCACGCCCAACAGGAAGTGAGGTATTTGGGATTTTGTGCAAACTAATATGTGATGAAATATGTGATGAATCATGATGCCAAAAGAGGTGCTTCCCATGGGTGAAAATGCATGAAATTTGGCACACACATCAAGTGATACAGTGAATAGACAGGGATAAAAGCTTGGCACCGGGCGTTGCCCAGGAACTCCATAGCGCCCCCTTATGTCACTGTGACTTGTGGTTGGCGTATAGTTTTAGATACACACACCAAATTTGGTGGGTGTATGTAACTCCCAAAACCAAACAACTTTTGTATTAACATGCCATTAGCCACGCCCACATGAAGTGAGGTAATTGAGATTTTGTGAGTTGTGGACATGATCACTTTTAACATACTCCTTCTAGACGGTTGATCCGATTCATGTCAAAGTTGGTATACATGACGCCGAGATGTTCCTGATTATAAATTGTGAAGCTTTTTTTTGATATGTTGTAATTTGCAGAAATGGCGAAATTATTAATTTTAATACCCTTCCACATAAACAATAAATGTGTCATAATTCACCATGCATGGCTTGAAATGTTTTAAATTTCACAGGTCATTGAAGACCATGTTAATGATAATATTCACATGCCCATAATGCATGTTTGGCATAGCGCCACCAACTGGCAACAGAAAGAATGACAATTATACTGATGCCATATGATCAATTTGAACATACTCCTCCTAGACGGTTTGTCAGATTCATTTGAAATTTGGCAAATATGCCAAGATGTCGCTGATGTTAAATTGTGAAGGGATTTTTGATAAGTTATATATTTGATATGATTTTAATATCTCACCACAGAAACAGGAAATGTGTCATAAATCACAGTGCATTGAATGAATAGTCTGAAACTTCTCAGGTTAATAGATATCATGATTATGATGATATCCAGACACCCAATGGGCCTGCCTGACATAGCGCCACCACCTGGCCAAGCAGGAAATGTGCCAGAAATGGACAATGGAAATGGTGCCATCTTTGCTGCCATCTTAAGGAGAAAGTCCGTAGAATTTCAAGTGTGCTCTGGAAATTTGAAATTAAAATTGCCGTTTAAAAAAAAAAAAAAAACATAGTCCAGTATTTATTTTGAAATTGAAATGAAGTTGTATGGACTGGACTATGTTTTTAAACTTTTTTTGAACGGCTAATTAAATTGTGAATTTCCAGAGCACACTTGGCAATCGAACTCTAACGGACTTTTCTCCTTAAGATGGCAGCAAAGATGGCAACATTTCCAGAAAGGTACTGGCTTGATGAAATTCATTCTGGACTCTCTGTCCGACCACATAAAGACCTCGGGATACTTCGGTTTGGCTTTAGGGACCCTCTACTCACTACTACGTAAGTGCAATGTTGTTTGGAACTGTAGAAGAGGTATAAAAATAGCGTTTTGTAGAGGCGAAATAATATGCCCTTCTCACTTTCACGCTAACGAGCTTTGACTAAAAACGGTAACATCGAACTTTCTCAAAACACATCCGAATGACATGATTTGGACGTCAACTCAACGTATGTACTCCCAATCATCCGTAAATCGATCTAAAGTGCATTTTACTCCGGATAATTCCTAGCCTGGGTGTTCCCATGCTGCCTTGCGCGCGATTTGATTCACGCTGCTAAGGCAGCCTGGAGACCATGGAGCAAATTTTCGCCTGAGATAGGGAACCAATCACAGAACAGGTGGGAAAGCAAGACGATGATGAGCTATGCACAGACGCATTTGATAGACATCCGTGGCACCCAATAAACGGATCTGGGCATTTTTTTCAAATACGAGAAAATGAACGTTTGGTTCCCAGACCACGTCTCATTGAGAAGTGGTGGCGCTAGCCAGGCTAGATAATCCTTTAACTCACACTCTAAAAAATGCTGGGTTGAGGCTGTTGGGTCATTTTGTTTGGTTGTTTTTACTATTGGGTCATTTCTGTAACCCAGCCTGCTGGGTTGATAGTTTATCCCTGCTGGGTTGATAGTTTAGGGCTGTGCTCCCTCCTGTCCCCCACCTGACGTGGAGTACATTACCCAGCACCAGGGTGACTACACAGCTGCATAGTTATTTGAAGGTTGAGGGGAAAAAAATCGTCAGGCAGGCAGGCATATTCTTTCAACCGTCAAGCCCAGCAGCTGTCAAAATGCAATGGAAATCAGGTGATTTCGGAAGGTATGTATCTGCTTTTATTTATTTATTTATTTATTTTTATCCAGACGGATTAAAAGTCCACCCAGAGACATACCCTTTGTGATATCAAGGAATATTCTGCCTTCCATTTCGTTCAGCTTCAAGCAGGTTAGCAGGTGTCATTCCAGCTAATATTAGCTACTGTTAAATCTACTAAAGTACAGACTCATAAAAACATAGTTCTGAATTCACTGGGTAGGAACTGTTGAACAGAAACAAAACAAACTTTTACAACGAACTACAATTAGCATTCCAGCAGCTGGTAGGTAACGTTAGCAGACTTGGAAACTTTATGCTAATTAAATATGCTTCGTGGCTAACGTTTGTCAACTAGCTAACACAGTCAAAGTAGTCTCTACACAACACGTAACTTACGATAATAATCATGCCAAACAACATCTTATTAAATCATTCAGGGTAGCCTCATATTATAGCCATGTAACCTACTGGGTGGTTCTTGGTGGTAACATTAACTTGGATTCACTAACTGAATAATGTGTAACATTAGCTAACGTTAGCACTGCTGAACTTTGTCAGCCTAATGTTAGGCTAATGGTAATGTTAGTGTTATCAAGCTCATCTGACATAAACGCACGTTTTGTAGGCTATTACCGGTATTATGTTAAAAACAACTCCAAAATATTAGGTGGTCATGGTTTCCGAGTGTGTTGCACTAATAATTTGTCTCCTGGTGGATTTTTATGTCTGTCAATATAATTCACTGGTAATGGTTCATGCAAGTCTTGATATAAAGTGCTGTAGGCTAACAGTGATTTAAATGCACTCTTTTTTTCTTTGATTGACAGGGCTGACCCCCAAAACGGACTTTGGAATCTGCCTGCCTTCATGGAAGTGTCACATGCATTTTATACTAGGCTATCTATTCAAAAATAAAGAAAACTATCAAATGAATAATTGTGTCGAACTGTTTTATTTCATTGAATGGCTTTTGATGGCCATTTGATAGACTGTTTATACCATGCCTAAAGCTGTTAACAGAAGGTGTGACTTTCAAGTAAGTAAATACAAACTTTGAGTTATTAAAAGTTTGTAACAGCAGAGTATTTTAAAAATCAACCAGTAGTTTTTGGGGATTTGGTTACATAACCCAAACATTACGTAACTTTAACTAAACAGTTGTGTCAACATAACCCAACATATTGGTTAAATTTCAACCCAATTTGCTTGGTTAAGATAACCCAATGCTGTGTTGGACCCCATTTTACTCAGCGGCTGGGTTGAAAACAGTTTGGGTTGTTTTCAACCCAGCATTTTTTAGAGTGCATAAAAAGAGATCTTCTTAATATTTTATATTGTTGGTTGGTTTAATATTGTTGCCAATGAAAAGTCATTGTCCTACACACCATGAGTCTCCAACACGTCGCTGTCAAGCTACCAGTCGCTTGCCGCCCCCTTCTGAGCTTGCCAGAGGCTGAAGCATGCAGTAACCTACATTTAAACACAATTGTTGCTGCCAGGCATCAGCCTACGAATTTTTTTAAAAAAGTAAATCATGCATAATAAAAAAAAACCTCTATTTAGGCTATCGTAGAAACCTCTTTGGCTATAAGGAATAAGGTTTCCATTACATCACAGCACACGTTCCATGAATGAATGAAAGCGGATGCCTTATCTCGCAATAAGCGGATGGAAATCCCAACACTCTTTCAACTGCATGAAACTTAATAGTGAACCATCAAATAACCCACAGATTTCAGTGGTCATTAGTCCAGATATTTAGCAATATAATCAAACAGTCCAAACGTAAATTAAATCTCAAATCGAACATCTTCTGCTTTTGATAGCCTACCGGTTTTCCGCTCCAAACGAAAAGCCTATGTCTCACAATAAAACGCACCACGTACACTGTAAGAAATAAAGGCCTATGGTCACGGGGTGACTAGGTGGGGAACAAGTTACTGGGGATTTAGTTCTCTATGGGAAAGCTGAGGGTGTGACACCAAGATGGTGGCCCCCGAGCCGTTCATTGACTAACGAGCCACAGGTGTGTTAGCTCAGTGGTGGTGGTGATTGGTGCACTGTTTGTGGGATTAGTCTCTTAAGCACTTCATACAGGACGATAAGGACAGAGGCCTGAAACGAAGAGGGGCTCTGCTGAAACGGATCGAAGCCAGGGACCTGGATGCCGGCATACTGGATCTCGATCGACTGAGCGCTGCAGTTGTGTTGACGTTACCGACTGGGCTGCGCCGCCGTGCCAAGGGTTATCTGCGTGAACGGATACGAGAGGGGTGGAATCGTCCACCCCTCCATGAGCTAAGTGAACTCTCTAAAGCCTGTTTGTTACCGTGTAGCTCGTGCTATAACTGAGTGGTGCCCGACGTCTCAGGCTCTGGCCATTTGTATTCCTCCCTCTTCCAGAGGACCTAGCATCTACGTGAATACCGACAAGATCCCCGGGAGGTTTCCGGTGCGCCTATTCACCCCTTGCAGACACGTGACTTAAGTCACGTGACGGCTCCATGCTGGACGGCAAAAAGATGGGAGACGGACGACAAATTACATTATGTCATAAAGATTATGATGAACTGAACACCATTACTATAACATCTTTGTAGTTCAATGTATTGCTGTTTGGGGTCTGATAGTCAAAGAAGATGCCAGTGGTGTTGTTAGATGAAATGGGTCATGATCGCAAATGTAAACTTATTAAAACTGGTGGTAACAGCAAGGGGAGATAACGTTACGTTAGGCTACTGTAATTAACATTATGGTAAATGAACACCCATAAGTATTTCTGGACTAAAATATTGCAAAGCGATTTGGTTACTTTATTTGTCTTGCTTTTATCAGTCAAAACGTTAAGAATGTCATATCAGAACATGAAATAATAACTAGCTGCCACAGAAGCTAGCTATTCTAGCTAACGTTTATCGTAGCTCATAGTGCTAGGGCTAATGTAACTCGTCAGTTTGTAACGCTGCCCAGCTTAATAAACTTACTTCTTACATGTCTTAATTTAAAGAATTGAAAGAAATAGGAAATAAAAAAAAAACTTGAACGGTATTATCTGTTTACATTCAGATCTTGCCAAAGACTTTGCCTAAGTGCTATCTGCCGTCCTGTTCAGAGTCTATGGTTGCTATAGCAACCGCTGCTGTGCTTTATACACTGAGGAGATAAGCATGCAATTGTGGTTGAAATACTCCTCAAACACAAAGAAAACAAACCAAAATATATCTATGCAAGAACATGGGATGTTGTTGTATTCCAAACAATAAGCCAACAGTCGTGGAAGGGCATTACTACGGTTAAATCTCACTATAATCTCCTAGCTGTGCGATATGTCCCATTACAACCCATTGATTTGATTCGTGTTCTTGCCGTCCACTAGGCTATTTTGCTGTGCCGCGAACAAAACGTGACGTCACTTGCAAGGGGTGAATACACTGCTCTGTGGACCAGGAGAGGGGTGAGGACGCTCACCCCTCACTAAGTTAAATGACTTTTCTATAGGGAGGGAAAGTAATCTCATCGCCATCTAGTGGTTGCGTTCCTAGAGTTTAGCGGAGGGGATGGGATTTTTTTTTAGAAAAAATATATCTCGGTGCACATTGGGATCTTAATTTAATGCCTTCCATATGTTAGGCACTGGGGTCACCTCTATTGCCTATTGCTTCAAGTGGTCATACCTTATTTTTAGGATCAGTTGAATTGTTTTGAGTTTTTGTCGTAACATGGTGATAACAAACTACAGTTGCATGTGACGTCACAGGTTTGGGCGCTTAATCTCTAACTGATCAATACAGCAATTTGCTTAACTGGCTTACATATTTTGTAATAACGGAAGGTGATGTAAACCGGCGTGGTGATAACCTTTATGTCTGGATAACTGGTGTTGTGCTTCTACTCGCATGAAGAGCTGGCAGTAAGTGTTAAGTGGCATGCTAACCAGGCTAATAAACAAACCATGCTACCGTGAGTAACGTCGAAGGGTAAAGTCACGTGGCTTTTTTGTAGTTCGTTTATGAAACAAAAGGAGCAATTTCGATTTTTTTAAATAAGGCAAAATATGGTCAAACATTTTCACAGTTAGAAGATTATTACTGTATAGACACTGAAAAATATATTTGGTGGATAAGATCGCTGATTTGGCTTCACAGTATTTTTAAAAAAAATAGGTCTATGGGACTTAACATTGGAGCTGCTCTTCGATAGGAACGCAACCACTTGGGGCGCAGGTTTTCACTTTCCCTCCCTATAGCCTACTCCGGCTAACGGACTCCGAAGCACTCTCTCGCTCTTCCTGCTGATCCCTCCCCTCGATCGTAGATCTACTGCCTAGGCTAACGACTGGACTGTTCTTGTTTAAATGCTCCCGCTGTCATTCTAGCCCAATAGCGTCATAGAAGTGTGTTGTGTGAACTTGCTGTGCCTTATAGACCCTTTCAACAATGAAAACAAAAACAATGCTTGAACGTTCTATTTGGGCCCCAATCTACTTCCTCTGCATTACGATAACATATGGAATGTTAAAAAGGAAGTCTTGTGGGGCCAACTATGATGCTGATAATGGAACTCTCTTGAAAGGGTCAATAGCTTTAATAGTGTGCTGTCTAAACATGTGGTGAGCCCTATAGCTCCAATGGTGTGCTGTGTAAACCTATGGTGAGCCCTATAGTCTTAATAGTGTGCTGTGTAAACATCTGGTGGGCCTTATAACTTTAATAGTGTGCTGTGTAAACGTGTGACGCGCCTATAGCTTGAATAGTGTGCTGTGTAAATTTGCTGTGGGTTGGGATAAGACAAAGAAATCGTTCTCTGTCCGTATGGTTTCTATTGCATAACTCTTACTGGGCTAACTGCCCCTTAATAAGCTTACTGTGAACTTGGGTTGTGACAAGTGGGGGTGTACTGTAAAAGGGCTGAATCGCTGTGCCCCTCCTTTCCTGTCGCACAGAAACCAACTCCAGTCGGAGCCCTGGACCGTGACCGGGCCAGTAACAACATCTACCCGGGCCTCGAGGTTGGTGACATCACAACTGGAGGTGGCTCTACCTCAAGCGCGGGTGGGTGCAGCTTGGACTGAGCATTGGACTGTGCATTGGACTACTGTTTTAATATACTTTTTCTATTGCATTGCCCTTTTAACTCCTGTATTAATAAATCATATTTTTATACTGTATCCACGTATCCCTGGTTCATTGAAGGGCAAAGTGTACTCCCCTGGGTTCTGGTGGGGGGGAAGAAACATTTATTAGTGACCCCTGGTGGTGACACTTTCACATAATGAATGCGCACTCTAGAAAGTGAAAGTGGGCCTACTATGCACTCCGTGTCTGTAGCTGTCTGTTCACATCCGCAATCGATTAACGTTCCGCAAATGGTGAAGATATCCATGTTCTGTCACGTTATAGGCTGTCATGCTTCTTTGTTTGCAAAATTCCTGACGTTTCCTGATCGCTCAACTTTTGTTTTCCTTTCCTGACGATAGCGGTTGATGTACTGTAGAAGCACCTAGGCCTTGACCTTCAGCGGTGACAAATCCTGCTGAGAGAGAGAGAGGGAGAGAGAGAGAGACCTGCAAAGTGGTCCTGCGCGTGTGTGTGTCTCTGCATGGGGCTACGTTCAAAGTCAAAATTGGTCCGTCCAGTCAATAGTCCCGCATTCAGGCCACTCCATTATTATATTAACGTTATCAGACAGCGCTGTAAAATGTGTGCGGGAATTTCTCGCATTGATAGAGCATTGATGCCGAGCATTTGCTTTTTGTGCCTATACAGTATTTTGTCCAAAATGCTTGATTGCATTGCATTCTACACATTTTTAGCTACATTTTCATGTACCACATCAGCACTTTTGTTCAGTGAATCTTTTGTAAATAGCTTTACAATTAGCGTCGGGCCCTCGTTGGCAACCTTCGGGCTTGCCTCAACTTGCAACTATTCACTCCTTCGCCCGCATTAACATTCCCGGTAGAATGATATTTTGGCCTCTATGTAACCAGTTACATAGTCTGTCTGTTTTTGGTCTTAGAAATTTGGGGTGGGCACAAAATCCATTTGCCCCCCCAATCTGGAGATACATTGAGCCTCGTAAATGGGTGTAAAACAGTGATTTATTTGCATGGCTAGCCCGATGCCGAAGCACCACTATTGAAAAAGCTGTTGGTAGCATCGGCTAACTAGCGCCAGATTTTGGAGTGCAGGGGACAAGCCGAGATGGGCTATGAGACATACGTTCACACTCGGTATCATGTTTCAATACACTTTAGATCAATATCACACCGGAAATCTCCTTTAACTTTCACGAGTTGAATCATACCTCTCCCGTGTTGGTACGTGCACTTAAACGCTCTGGTGCGCGGCATGAATGTGTTAGCATGTTGCTATGCTAGCGGGCTCAGACGTAGAAGTAATCAAAAACATCCACGTTTTCCCGACTTAAATACAGTTACACGAGTAGTTGATTAAAATGTCTACGGTCAAACAACATGAAACGTGGCGATTTTCCAAGCGAATAAACAGGAGAACTACAATGTTTGGCGCAATAGCACTTGGGAGTACTTCGACCTAGCGTAGTAATATTATTTAACACCTAATTGTAGATCCTATCCACCACAGAGTATAGAATCCATGCTTGATCGACCCCTCAGCCTCCCCCTCCCCTCTGAGTGAGAGAGGCACACACACTAGAGATGCGCTGATGGGCTATTATTTCAACCATAACTGCATAGCAAAACTTAACATCTATCCACCATCCATCAGCACCAAAGTTTTTTGACCAATTTTCAAAACGGCACCCGCCCACCATCCGCTGGTTGTTTTAATGGGTGATGCAGCGCTGCTGACGTGAGGCTAGAAAGCTCTTCTTTGTTCTAGAAAGACTGATCCAATGCAGCAAATATACTATATTAAAAGGCTACATTGGCTATGTTGTAGCCTATCCCCAGAATATCAGCAGCAAACTCAGTCTCTGTCTCGCAAAACAGTCTCCAAATAAAACGCACATCGCCATGTTGCCTATTCTGCCAGCTTGTGCAAATATATCATCCAAAATGCTTGATTGCATTGCATTCTCCACATTTTTAGCTAAATTTTCACGTTCCACATCAGCATTTTTGTTCAGTGAATCTTTTGTAAATTGCTTTACAATTACCGTCGGGCCTATAAGCCTATTGCCTGGCTTGCCTCAGCTTTGCTCACGTCCTTTTACAATTTTATCATTGCAATAAAAAACGCAATTTGCCACATCATTTCAACATGCTGCTGGCCTACTAATTTATGCCTATTGTACTTTATTTTTTTTGCAAAAAGAAAGAAATCCTTGATAAAATAACAAGTCATTCACATTATAGGCTACTTTGTACGCACTGTCATGTCAGGGTGACACTATGACAAGCCTGTTCTGAAGACTCCCATTCATTTTGACTGCAAGGGAAGAGAGCGCGTCTTTTTCAGACAGACAGCGATTTAATTTTATACCAGCAGGCCCGATCGGACAAAGCGCCTCGATATTAAAGAAAGCGCCGACTCCATTCATTCTGAAAGTCCACCGCACAACAGTGCAACGTGCATGTTCACATTTTTAGTAACAACCGCCAAACTTGCCTTACACATCTAAGTTTTCCGACTACTTTTCTTACCTTCTTTTTCCGCTGGATGTTATTGAGTTTGTAGAAGTTTTAGCTCTTACATTCTGAACATCTCGCACTGCCATCGCCCGATGTCATTTCTGAGTCACATCACTCTCTGTCTCTCTTTTAAATGCCTATTCCCTGAATGGTAGGCTACAATTACTAGTGTTTTATATATAGGCTAATATCGAAAATAACAAAATAACCCAGCCATCTAGGATATAACACAGGTTGAAGTCAACGTGAAGTTGGTTCTGTTTAGGGAGGTGAATGTGTGTAAACATCTGTAGATGATTCAGAAATGACCTCGGAAGACAAGGAGTGAATAGTGGCAAGAGGCAAGCCGAAGGCTGCTGACAGGGCCCGACGCTATTGTAAAGCAATTTACAAAAGATTCACTGAACAAAAATGCTGATGTGGTAGGCTACATTCAAATTTAGCTAAAAATGTGGAGAATGCAATGCAATCAAGCATTTTGGATGATATAGGCCTATTTGCACAAGCTGGCAGAATAGGCAACATGCCGATGTGCGTTTTATTTGGAGACTGTTTTGCGAGACAGTTTTGCTTTTGCTGCTGATATTCTGGGGATAGGCTACAACATAGCCAATGTAGGACTTTAGCCTTTTAATAAATTTGCTGCATTGGATCAGTCTTCCTAGAACAGACAAGAGCTTTCTAGCCTCACGTCAGCAGCGCTGCATCACCCATAGGCTACATTAAAACAACCAGCGGATGGTGGGCGGGTGCTGTTTTGAAAATTGGTCAAAAAACTTTGGTGATGGTGGATGGATGATAAGTTTTGCTATGCAGTTATGGTTGAAATAGGCCTAATAGCCCATCAGCGCATCTCTAGTGTGTGTGTGTGTGTGTGTGTGTGTGTGTGTGTGTGTGTGTGTGTGTGTGCCTCTCTCACTCAGAGGGGAGGGGGAGGCTGAGGGGTCGATCAAGCATGGATTCTATAGTCTGTGGTGGATAGGATCTACAATTAGGTGTCAATTAATATTACTACGCTAGGTTGAAGTAGGGGAGACCGGGGTTGGTTGTCACAATTTTTACTCATGCATGAATTGCTCATCTTCAAAAACTCTTTCAGCAGTAATTCCTACATGAAATGAAAGCTTGGGGTCTTGGCTTTAAATGTGTATAATATATATAATTTACTTTTAGAATGTATTGTAACAGGGAGCAATTAACCATCAAAGACACTCTGACACAATGTGACAATCAACCCCATCACAGGGTTGGTTGTCACAGGGTATGGGGTTGGTTGTCCCTATAGAGTTTCAATGGGATTTCAGTGATAAAATGGGATCTTAAAAAATTATGTGTAACTTTTTAGTTTTTTAAGCTAGAAACTGCAAATAAGTTTTAATATGAATACCACCCCTATGATAGTTGTCATCAATGCCCCTTACTGTATGTTTAAACAATGGGATTAAAGGAGGTGATCAGTTACTTGAATTGTCTACTGTGTTGAGAAATAAAATGAAATCATTTTCAGTGCCAACACCTCTTTATTATCATGTAAGTTGCAAACAAAGTTGCAAACACAGACACAACACTGTGACACAACTGTGTCACAGTGACAACAAACACATGTGACAACCAACCCCACAAGCTATGTGACAACCATCCCCAACTGACCTCTTGACAAAGATGTTAACCTAGCTGCCACATGGCTTTAACTTGATAGCTGAAATATGACTCAAAATAAAGCTACTACCTTTGGCTTTTTAATGAGTGTTTTGTTTTGAACTACTAATATCCTACAAGCTCTCAATACAAAAACAACACCAACATGAAAATTTACTCTGACCCATGAAATTTAAAAATTGTCTCCTCACCTCAATGCTGTGTGTCTGCTCAGCAAAATTTCTAGTGCAAACGAGTAAGCTATCAACGGGTAACAGTTTGATATCAAAATTTTACCACAGCATCACCTAGTGTGCCTGGAATAAGCAATGTGACAACCAACCCGTGAGACAACCAGCCCCGGTCTCCCCTACTCCCAAGTGCTATTGCGCCAAACATTGTAGTTCTCCTGTTTATTCGCTTGGAAAATCGCCACGTTTCATGTTGTTTGACCGTAGACATTTTAATCAACTGCTCGTGTAACTGTATTTAAGTCGGGAAAACGTGGATGTATTTGATTACTTCTATGTCTGGCTACGTCTGAGCCCGCTAGCATAGCAACATGCTAACACATTTGCGCCGTGCATCAGAGCGTTTGAGTGCACATACCGACACGGGAGAGGTATGACTCAACTCGTGAAAGTTTTTTTTTTTTTTTTACTTTATGTTTATTGGGTAAAATTACACATTCATATACAGTACATCAATATGACTGTTGTTTTCAAATACAAAGTTGTTTACCACATCTGGTAACCCAATATTAAACAAAAAAGCAAGAAAAAAAAGGGAAAAAACAAAGAAAAGAATATCTCGCACATCAAAGACAAATAAGTAAATAAATAACTAAAAAATAATGTACTGTACAAGGTTAGTCCAGAAACATTGAGTCCAGTTGCTACATTTACCATTATACACCATCTTTGCACAGCATGACATCTGACGATATTCCTGACAATTAAAAGTTTCCCAAATATCCCATCCTCCTTCATCAGTTCCAACCATGGTGTCCATTGTTCCAGAAACTGTGCTTCTTGTAATCTCAATTTATAAGTTATATTTTCCATTATGTAAATTCCTTTAACTACTGACTTCCATGTCTCACATTTTTGGGGGGTCTGTTTTAAGCCAACTAATTGTTTTCCTGGCTGCTACAAGAAGTATATGTAATAAATATTTTGTCTTGCCATTCATCCCTGCATCTGGAACATCCCCAAGAATGGCCAACACTGGTTCCCTAGGCAGCTGAAGGCCAAATATATTATCAAGGAAATCAAATATCTCCCTCCAAAAGTTATTTAAGGCAGGGCATTTCCAAAATATATGGGAGTGATCTGCTGACTCTTCCCCACAGTTCCTCCAACATGCACCTGTTCGGCTGGGATCCATTTTAGAAAGTATATGGGGGGTTCTAAAGCATCTGTTGACTACTTTCCATTGGAACTCTCGCCATATGCCAGCATTGGTAACTCTATGTATTTGCAAGGAAATATTGCCCCAACTCTCCTCACTAATTTCTATTTCTAGCTCCCTTTCCCATTTGTTTAACATGTAGAGTGTTTGTTTGCTCCATGCTAGATAGCACATTATTTAGATTAGAAATGGGTTTCCATGTATGTCTTCCCTCTTGAATCTTCATCAAGTACTGCTCAATCGGAGAGCCCAATGTCCTCAGGCCATCCCAGGTAGGGTGCTTGAGTAGAAAGCTCCTTATCTGAAGATATCTAAAAAAGTCTGATCTAGGTATATCAAATTCCTCAACAAGTTGTTCAAATGTTTTTAACTTCTGAGTCTCAATAAGCTGATGGACAAATGTTAGATTTAAGTATTTTCATCTTCTGTATCCCACATCTAATTTTAAAGGAATAAAATCTTTGAGATACTCTATACTTGACAATCCTGATATGTAAGCCAGGGAGATCAAAGGTTAAGCTGTACCTCTCGCCATGCATTAAGAGTAGTTTTTGACCATCTGTTCAAAGTATCTTCTGAGGATTTATTCTTGGTAAATGGGGCATATGCCAATGGTACCGAGGGGCAGACTGATTTCTCCATCTCTAGCCACCTTGTGTCCACCTTATTTGTAATCCAAATGGTTAGTGCCCGTAATTGACAAGCCAACCAATACTTTCTCAGGTGGGGGAGACCCCATCCTCCCCGATGTTTAGGCAATTGTATCACTTTGTATTTTACTCGCGGGCGTTTTCCCTGCCAAACAAATCTGGAGATGAGACGGTCTAAAGTTACAAACAAACTTTTCGGTGGTTTAAGGGGTAACGTTTGAAAAAGAAACAACAAGGAAGGTGGCTATGGCGAACAAAGAGCGGTTGTTTGAATCGGCGTTGGCGTCAACTTTGGAGGAGCTGGACTTGTGCTTTTCTTTGAAAGTTGAGCAACACAGTGCACTTAAGTCATTCCTTTCGAAGAAGGATGTATTTGCCGTTTTGCCGACCCGGATCTGGATATGGTGCGGGCGCTGGCCTATTGCATGCCTAGGCAGTTTGAAAGACAATTCTCTGCCCGCCCCTTGGATTAAGCGAGGTGAATGGCTCGATTCCAGACTATACATTTCAATGATATAGGATGGCCCGCCAGGCTAGGGCTCATTAGGTCAATGAAAGTTTTGTAAAATTCGTTAATGTATCCATCTGTACCTGGACTTTTATTATTCTTTAGGTTTCTAATAGCATCCTCAATTTCCTGTTTAGTAATCGGCCTGTCTATGAACTCAGATGAAATATATATTATAGGTAGGTTTATGGAATTTAAATAAGAATCAATTGATGTTGGATTGCCTTCAGTGTCTTTGTCTGAGTATAAGTCTTTGTAGAATGTTGCAAACGTTTCTGAAATCTCATCTGACTTAGTTTGCCAGGGTTGTTACTTTTGAGTTTTTGGACAGTAGCAAGACTGCATTTTCTCCTCAACTGGGAAGCCAGGAGACGACCCGCTCTATTCCCATGCTCATAAAATTTCTGCTTCAGGGACCTTAGGTTTCTTTCAATTTTTTCAGTCAGGAGTTCCTCAAGTTCCTGTTTTGCCTGTTTGAGCTTCTGAAGATTTTCTAATTCTAAGTAGAGGGCAAACTCCATTCTCAGAAAAGCCTGAAATGATGGCATCCCCAACAGAGAGGCATTAAGCCTCCATCTGCTGGAGGACACTGCCTTTCCCACATCCCAAACCAATGACATTGGTGCATGGTCTGACAAAGTTATGTTATGAATTTGACAGTCAATTGCTCTATATGATTCATTTCTAGGCATAAAAAAATAATCAATTCTAGAGTCAATTGAGTGGGGGTGTGAGTAGAATGTATAATCTTGACCCTTTGGCTGTAAATGTCTTCAAACGTCGATGAAAGCAAACTCCTCACAACAATTGTTTAGTGTTCTACTCATTGTTGTTGGATGTACAGAAGACATAGGGCTCTTATCCAAAAGCGGGTTTAGCATGGTGTTGAAATCCCCTCCAATCAGTAATATACCTAGTGCTTTCTCTAATACTAAATCAAATATGGCTTTCACAAATTGTGGGCTATTATCATTTGGGGCATATACATTTAACAAAGTTACCCAAACTCCACTTATTGTACCATTTACCAACACATACCTCCCCTCTTTGTCTTGAAACTGAGAGTCAAAGCAAAATTGAAGTGATCTACCTATCAAAATTGCTACACCTCTCCTACGTCCAGATGAATGGGAAGAATAGAAAACCTGTGAAGCCCATGATTTAGTCAGTTTCTTATGTACAGCATCAGATAAGTGTGTCTCTTGGAGGAGGGCCATATTACAGTTCATTCGTTTAAGTTGGTCTAGTATTTTCCTTCTTTTTATGGGGCTATGCATGCCCTTAACATTATATGTAACTACTTTACAGCTTGACATATTGGGATTTGGTGTATATCAGCTTGAATGCAGGAAACATTGCAACCGTTGTTCTTAGGCATTTTACTTCAAGGTGTGTGCGTAACATATAAAAGTGGTAAAAGAAAACAAACAGAACTATTTACAGGAACATGGAAAAAAACCCATGCCTTTATGAGTCAAGATCCCTGCCTCCTACCCAAACTAAGAGCAGTGACAGAGAAGGAAAGGAGTGACCAGACCGTCTAAGTCTGGGCCAATACTGTCTGGTGTTAAGACAGTAACGCAAGTTATTAATGAGATCCTTGCGTTAGTTTCCCCCTGAAAGCCCTTATCGGACTACCCACTATTTCAATGTAGATGCTAGTGGATTCACCAAAAGGTCCAAGTTGTAAAGAGTATCACATTATTATGAGTAGTAAATTATCAAATGAAAAGAGAGCATACTTTTTTAAAGTAAGGCAACCTTGTCTCAACTCTCTATCCCCAACAAAAGATTGTTCATTAAGGGTTAATGTTTTTTTTTTGCGCCTGGAATTTGTCCACCGTGTTTGCAAATATGTCTATACTTTTGAGAATTGTTCCAACAGACTGTTTTAAAAATAAAGGAAATAAACAGAAGTAACAGGATAATGGTGGCAAAACTTATTAATCTCTGCATGAGTCCAAATAAAGCACCTCGTTATTACAGCATCTCGTTATTAGCGCACACAACGTCAAAGAGTAAGTAAGGCTGAATGTCTTTGTAAGGGGTCCTATACCTCAACTTAAAGTGAATGTCAAATTTACTTCATGTCTGACGCTCTCTACCACTTCAAGCGTCGTCGGATATTTAACTAGAAAGAGCTTCAATATCTTTCACCAGGGTGCGCGATATCTGCTCTCTGCCTGGGCGAAACTGGCTCATCCATCCCAGCTGATGTAGCTCTTTATCCATAATTTCGGCCTCCGACAATCTTACGTTGATTCCCAACTGCTTAAGTCGTTCTGCGGCCTCCC
The DNA here is from genome assembly GCF_017589495.1 of Alosa alosa. NCBI lineage: Eukaryota > Metazoa > Chordata > Actinopteri > Clupeiformes > Clupeidae > Alosa > Alosa alosa. Next base: position 1,592,482 of record NC_063192.1, on the reverse strand, counting down.
ACGCTGAGTTGAAGGTTACTTCTCCGTCGTCCAAGGTAACTCTCAGCACTGCTGGGTATGATGATCTGAATTTAATGTTGCGTTCCTTTAGTTGCCGTTTAATCTCTCCATATTCCTTGCGCTTACGTTGCAGTGCTGCTGAATAATCATTGTCCAATGTGATACGGCTACCCTCAAATTGTATGTTTTTCGTATTCCAACCTTTATACAGGATCCGTTGTTTTGTTTGAAAATTAAGGAACTTCACCACAATCGATCTGGAGGAGTTGGGTTCAGTAGGCTTTGACACAAGGGATCTGTGTGAGCGCTCGATACCTAGATCTTCTTCTGCAGGGATATCCAGAGCCTTTTTTAGCAGATTTGCCGTGAACACTAGCATATTCTCATTGCCCTCCATTCCTTCCTTCACCCCATAGATCCGTAAATTGGACCTCCTCGAGCGATTTTCAATGTCCTCGCAGTGTGCTTCCCAAGCGTTGTTTCGCGTATCATGTAGGATAGTAGCCGGTCTGTTCGAGCTCCCTGGTCTTCTATGTTGCTCACTCTTTGCTCAACTTCATCCAGTCGCTTTTCACACCCTCGAATTTGTTCATTCACACCTTTTAAGGACTCCTCAATCTTCTCCAACCTTTCCGATATGTCCTTTCTCATTCCTTTCATCTCAGTCAGAACTTCAGCCATCAGCCCACTTGCTGCGCTGGCTGCTTCATTAGCTGCTGTTGCGCTAGCCTCTGGAGTGGCCGTGGATTTATTAGGTACTTCGTTTCTGTTACGTCTGTTTTGGTTCATTTTTATAGTCAAAAGTAAAGACAAAGTAAATACACTTACTTATAAGTGAGAAACTACTTTAAATAATTTGTAAACTGTGGGTTAATAGTCCAAAAGGTCGGCAGCTCAATTACCAAGCAGCCATCAGGCAGGGGGCGGAAACGGAAGTCCAACTCGTGAAAGTTAAGGTAAGAACATATACTACTACTGACATTGGGTGGCGTGTTCCTTTAAGTAAACAGGCGAGTTATGAAAAATTGAGTGTGAGGGATAATTTGTTCACTCCACACAAAATGATCTTGGAATGAGATGGCTAACTGTAGTAGCGATTAGTCCTCTGTCTATAATAGCCTAATTTAGAGAGAACTTTACGGACAACTTTCATCAGTTAACGTTGATTTGGTCAACCATCGGTCAAACGGTCATCGGTTAACATCCCTACCTGCAAGTAGCCTAATCAAGATCGTATGCCCAAGCTGTAGCCTGTCTCATGCTCAATCATAAGAGCTAAATACAGACCCGGCGGCAGACACAAATTTACGGACGGGCATTACACCTTTCCAGGGGGGGCACGGTAACTTAAATTGATCATGGTAATTTAAGCTGACACTTGACAAAACATTCTAATATGAAAATGTAGATGCAATTGATGTAAAGTGGTGCAGCTAGGCCTACTTTAAGAGAGCCCCGTGTGCAGGGATGATGGAGAGGATGGAGAGGGGATATGTGTTAGAGAACTGGAGAGGCGTGTGTGGAAAAAAAGTAGACGTGCTGTTGAGACTGAGCGAGTCATATTCAAAATAATGCAAAATAAATCCGCAGATAAAACCAAAATCTACTAGGCCAGAAGAAAAAACAGTAAAGGTTAACACTATCAAACAAACCCAGAAACTACTAGGCCTACTTCTACTAACTACAATATGAGACATAGCCTACCTGCGAGCCGATAAGCCATATTTGTCATCGGATGACAGGGGTTAGAGCAGATGTGAAGTAGACTGTGCCACTAAAACCTCCATTTATGTGATAGCTGGGCTTACCTAATGTTCCTAATTGATTAGCTACGGAATAATACAGAAGTTTTATTTGCTGCTATATTGACAAACTTAGCCTATAATATAGGCTAGGCTACATTTAATTAGGGCTCAAAATCAATCCATGGGATTGGGGAAGTGGGGTTGGTTGGTGCAGCCAAGCTAGTCCAGGGCGGGCACAGATGACTTCCAGGCCGGGCCCGGCCCCCCAAAGCCCCCCCATGACGCCGGGACTGGGTAAATATTGTACCAAGTATCTCACAAATGTTCAGTTTTACATACAAATTCTATCTATTTAGATCTATTTCTATCTATAATTTCCAATGCATTGTTGTAAAAATCTGCTGGGTCAAGCTAACGAAAATACAGCTAATTGAAGTTATCAATGACAGCTATGTAGCCTGCCCCGTTTGCCATTTGCACTGTATGTAAGAAGTATAATGGATATGTGTTTAGCTGGTTGCCAATAAACAACAAAATTTTCCTTGTCTTAATTCATCTATAATACTGCAAAAACCTAGGCATGTCAGAATTACAGTTATGCCGCTTACATAATGTAGCCTTTAGTGCTTTTTTAATGTTTGATGACAGGATAGAGACTTAGGAAAATTATGTAGACTAACAATATAATTTCCTAATGATCAGCCTACTTATTTGTATGTCCCACTGCTGACATGGAATGTTATTAACCGGTTCTGGAACTTTATATTTTGTGTGTGTGTTCGCTTGTGAGTGGGTGTGTGGGGGTAATGGTGTGTGTGTGTGCGTGTGCCTGCATGTGTGTGTGTGGGTGTATTTATGTATGCATGTGGGTGTGTTTGTGCATGCATGCGTGTACGTGTTTATGTGCGTGTGCGTGGCGTGCGTGTGCTTGTGTGTGGGCCTGTGTGTATGTATGCCTGCATGTCTACTGTGTGTGTTTGTGTGTGCATGTGTCTTTATGTGTGTGTGTGTGTGTGCGTGTATACCTGTTTGTGTGTGTGTGTGCATTTATATGTGTCTGCTTGCCTGCAAGTGTGTGTGTGTGTGTGTGTGTGTGTGTGTGCTTGTGAGTGGGTGTGTGGGGGTAATGGGGTGTGTGCGTGTGCCTGCTTGCCTGTACAATATGTGTGTTTGTGTGTGCGTGTGGGTGTGTTTGTGCATGCGTGAGTGTACAGTGGGCATTACTTCAAATTGACCAGCTTCCCTCGCGGTCGGAGCGTAACATCACGCGGGATCACGCAACTTTAATTTGTATTTTTCCAGTGCCGCTGCAACGACGCTGCAACAACCCAAACAACTGGCAGATGTCTCTTGTGAGCAGGGTGTCTCGTAAAAAGAAATGGAGCCTGGAAAACCCTACACAGACTTCACTACAGACTTTAGCAGACTGGTTTAGAAATAATTTAATAGCCAGAAATACGCCTGCCCTGCCCTAATAAAGAAATATTTGCGAGTGCATCCTGCGAGTGAATCCTGTTTGCAGCCATAGAAGAAATGTATATGCCCTGGCTGTCAGTAGACGGAGGAGCGCACAGTCTACGAACACCCGATGCTGCAGCTCAGCGATTTAAAATGGCTCAAAACCACTTTGTATTAAGTTTTAATGACTCAAAAATGACATTTTTAGAATCAGAGAATAAAGAACACGTCAGGTTCATTAAAAAAGTATTTTTTATGTGTCACGAAAGGCTTCAGAGGGTGGGTTACATTTAACACGATATACCCAAATTTCAATAGCCACAGAATGGACTTCGTAGGCCTATATGTTTTAGGAATCATTAGCCTACATGCTTTAGGCTACTTCAGGACATGGCCACCGTCACCAGTATTGCCACGACAATACTACTTTTCAAAGTAGGCTAGTATGCATTTATTCTAGGCTACTGTCAGTGACTGCCGCGAGAGAAGCGGGTTTTGTGTTGCCTTCATTTCAGTGACTGACGCGAGAGAAGCGGAGTCTGTGTTGTGTTGCGTTAATTTATTTTCATTGGGCATGACCTGCCGTGCCGTCCACATCTCTTCAGCACAGCAGCAGCAATGGCAACTCTTCGTTGAACTTTTAAGTGGTGTTCAATGGTGTTGCTAAGTAGGCCGAGTTAGGCCTATAGGCCTAAATCAACATTGAATTAGTTATTGGATGATATTAAAAGAATTAGCCTATTTGTGTGTGTGTGTGTGTGTGTGTGTGTGTGTGTGTGTGTGTGTGTGTGTGTGTGTGTGTGTGTGTGTGTGTGTGTGTGTGTGTGTGTGTGTGTGTGTGTGTGTGTGTGTGTGTGTGTGTGTGTGTGTGTGTGTGTGTGTGTGTGTGTGTGTGTGTGTGTGTGTGTGTGTGTGTGTGTGTGTGTGTGTGTGTGTGTGTGTGTGTGTGTGTGTGTGTGTGTGTGTGTGTGTGTGTGTGTGTGTGTGTGTGTGTGTGTGTGTGTGTGTGTGTGTGTGTGTGTGTGTGTGTGTGTGTGTGTGTGTGTGTGTGTGTGTGTGTGTGTGTGTGTGTGTGTGTGTGTGTGTGTGTGTGTGTGTGTGTGTGTGTGTGTGTGTGTGTGTGTGTGTGTGTGTGTGTGTGTGTGTGTGTGTGTGTGTGTGTGTGTGTGTGTGTGTGTGTGTGTGTGTGTGTGTGTGTGTGTGTGTGTGTGTGTGTGTGTGTGTGTGTGTGTGTGTGTGTGTGTGTGGTGCGTCCACATCTCTTCAGCACAGCAGCAGCAATGGCAACTCTTGTTGAACTTTTAAGTGGTGTTCAATGGTGTTGCTAAGTAGGCCGAGTTAGGCCTATAGGCCTAAATCAACATTGAATTAGTTATTGGATGATATTAAAAAGAATTAGCCTATTTGTGGTTGAGCTGGAAATTTCAGCTTGTTTTGGATTTCATGTTGACCGCGACTTCAGAGCATTGTTACGTTGTGTCAGTGTAAAGTTAGCTGGCCTTGTCTAACCAAATATTTGTCTTACAAATCTAAACCACAGGCTCACGTTAATCTAATGGGCTTTGATCTGTTTTGTCTTGTGACAAAGTCTCTTGGTTCAGTTATTTCCAGTTTCATAGAAAGGAGGGTGTTACATTTGCAGTAGCCTAACTACGAAATCTAACCTAATAACGACCCCCACTCTCCGGGGCTAGGTGGAAGGTGTTACAGTAATAGCCTATTGGCGTAGACTACAGTGGACTAGGGCTGTCAAAATTGCTCAAAAATGACGTTCGAATTTTCCCTCTAAAATAAACACATGTATTCGAATATATTGGAATATCTAGGCTATATATATATATATATATATATATATATATATATATATATATATATATATATATATATATATATATAATTGGTTATATTATTTGCGCATTATGTCAATGACGCGCATCACGTCATCTGTTTTTAACTGTTTGGAAACTTTTGCATTAACTGAAAGAAGATAAATATTTTTCTTTAGTTTTGGAAGTTTATTTTTACGTAGCCTACAATGGCTAGTTCCGACAAAGCCGAAATTACTCCTTTTGAAACAATGAGTGCAGGCCACATGTTTGTATGGTTATATTGCTTGGCAGGGGGGGATCCCAAGCAGCTTTCAGCCATAAGGCTACTTTGAGAACATGTCCTAATTCACCCAACACTAATATTCAAAATGTTGAAAACTATTTCGGCATAGCCTATAAGCAGTTTAATTAAATATAATGTTAGTTGTAAACAAACAGGCTACTTGGTGAGGCTTGGCATCACAGATGTGCTCGTGCCTTAGATGGCAAGAAAAATCTTCACGATATAGGCCTATTAACTGACCGCCCGATTCACGTTGGCTGGGGGGCAGGGGGGGCCATCAGACATTTGTGCCCAGCCCAGGGGTCTATGAATTGTTAATCCAGCCCTGACCCCAACAAATCACACCTTTCCACTGTGACAGCTTAAAAGAAGTCGAGAGGACTCCTATCTCACAGACCTATTAACAAACCGGTTTTTGTGACATTTCGCCATGTTTTGAAATCCTATGCGGCTACAGGAGCTTCCAATCGTGAGGAAGCAATTTTGCATTGTAGGCATAACTAACATGCAATAACGCCACCAACAACAACCAAAACTTGGCTGCTCATTGTCAACATGTAAATTAAATGTAACGTTTTTGTGAATCAAATTAAAATGTTCTCCTCTTTGCAAATGTAGGCATAGGCATAGTAACAGATTCATTAAATAATGTTACAAAGATACTACATCAATTCGTATGTTTCATTAGGCTACTAGGCTATTTGTTTTGCCTTACTCTTGATTCATATAGGCTAGGCCTTTTTATTCAGTTATTCATAATCTTCCGTCCTTGTGTAGCACACGCATTCTCAGACCTGTCACATGTCACTCATCATCGTAAGGGAGGTGTTTGGAATTCCCACATTACAATCATCAGCCAATCAAGGTGGTCACTTCAGTCAAGCTTGTGCATGAGTAATAACGTCATCCATAGCAACGAAGACTCACTCTTAGTTTAGGAGTTATCATTTTTCCTTACTAAGAGTAGGTCTGAAAGGCTTTGTGAATAACTTAATAAGAGAAACTCCTAGCTAAAATCTTTTATTGCTATTTAGGAGTACTCCTAGTGGTAAGATAAAAGGCTTTGTGAATATGGCCCCTGGTGTCTAACCCAATGCATAGCCCATTTACACAAAATAATGTTCGAATATTACTGATGATCATTGTTATTTAAGAACATGCAGTCTTGGCGTTGGGCACCAAAACATCTTGCTCGTAAAGAATCATCATAACGCGCACATTGTGGGTCTGTTATTTAACCTACTTTACTGTAGGCTGCGCAAACCACAGGCCTTTATTTTGGGCAAGCCTGCATTCGAGGCAAGCCTTCTGTTGAAGAATTTTATATAAAACCTGCGCTAACAGTAATCCTCCTGCCCCCGCTACCACAGCTGTGGATAGTGTGGCATGCTCACACGTTATGTCTCCTTCTTGCAAACTTGACTAGGCCTATAGCGCAACCATTTACGTCTTCATAAAATAACAACTTGCAAGATATATCTTCATAGCTTTGGGCTTCATTCAGCATTTTGTTCTTCCATTGGAAATGACTCTTCTACATTTGCTGCCTGCTGCATCCTTTCTGTTTTTAGTGACGGACTGGACGGTCTGGCATTTGGGCAGATGTCAGAAGGGCCGCTGCCCCTCGTGGGCTAGCCAATCATGGAGCGGCATGTTTGTCGGGTTTGCACGGCCCATTTATCGTAAAGACGGTTATCTCTCGGCCCACTATCAAGCATCAATAGTGTTACATGGTTTTGAATAAGCCATTTATCTCTAACTCCTTTTTCCTCCTTCATAGTTAGAAACTGATCAGTATTTATACCAGACATGAGTCTCTACACTACAGTCATGGTGACCCTCAATATTTACATCAGTCTACATTCTTTTGTAACCTTATTCAATCAAATGATTTAAAAGTGCATTGTTTGAAATTGGAATACAGTATAAATATGCTGCCTGTATCTTTTATTTTATTATTGGTTTACAAAAGTTAGGCTACATGAAGCAATGACTTCTGGGAATTTCAAAACCGAATGCGTCTACTTCCTTTAGCACGGGAATTGCCGATCTAGCATGCCTTGATCCTCGGAATTTTCCCCTATTAAAAGCTAATAAACTGCCCCCAAATGCACTTTGAAACATAAGAGAATGTCTCGCCACATCTCGCCACACACTGGGACAGCCTGAAAAAGTCTCCTCTAAACGAGTAGGCCTATACAGTCAAAGCGTCGGACTTTGATGATGCCGCGGAGATATAGGAAGATACAGAAATAAACCTGGTGAGCAAGAAATGTGCTACCTGCAAGAATTGTGCAATCTGTTGCTATTTCCTTCTCCAGCAGTTAAACCTCTTTACCTGTGCCTACAACTATATATGATTAGCAAATGAATTCCTACAAGTGGCATGCAAACGGAGTTTTTCCACTCTTAAATTTATTCAAGAATCGCCTAAGGACACGATTGTCACAGGATAATTTGGAGGCCTTTATGCTGATGGCGACAGAGAAAGAGGTCCTATAATGAACTTGGATGCTGATGACGTGATAGACAGGGTTGCGGAGAAGAGCAAGCTCCTTTGCACCTTGTTAACTGCATGGCGTTAATTAAGACGCGTTTGTGGAGCGGCTGCTCTGATGGGTTTCCCGTTTATCAACAAAACTACATTCGCACGCAGCCGTGGGGCAGAAGACGCTTGGTGCCACAACGTTATAAACTTGACTTAAATAGTCGGCTGCTGTAAGCTACAATAGTATTTTTATATACCCCTGGTCCCCTGTTGTCTCAATGATAATAGCATCTCATTTCAGGCTATATTTCAGAGTTTGCCGTTCATTTGCATTGACATCGTATTTTGTCATTTTTGGCGAAGACATGCATTCCTTTAGGGATATTGAACATATTGAACATTCTCTAACCATTGTGATTTCGAATTGGTGCAGTTTTCAGCACAAAAACTAATTTTGTTCTTTTCATGGAGAGCACTGTTCTATGCTGTTCTATGGTGCTTTCTGCCTCTTGCGCACGCATGTTTTCGTGACGTTACATAGAAATCCATGTATTCTAGGCTATTCTTTTTTCATTTTCATATTTCATATTGCATTCATTTTTTTGGAGTTGTGCATTGATATATCCATGTTCTTGGTTCAGTCTTTATGCATATTAAAGTTAGAGTTCATCACCAATGGGGCTACAAACGTGTTATGTCCGTGCATGTGAAGTTATATCTGTGTGTTGCGAGCACATGCATGCGTGCGTGCATGCGCGTCCCCGTGTGGGCCGCTGGTTGGTGAAAATGCCAGGGCCGTTTTTTAATCCCAGTCCGTCACTGAGCAGATGTATTTGTTTATTGTACAGAAAAATAAAAATAACCTGTCAAGCAGTCAATTGACTACATTGCAGTCAAGAAGTAGGGCAAATTAATTTACGAAACCAAAACGTGGGTCATAGTTGTCTAAGCCTCTATAGTTGTCTAAGTATTAAATCGCCAACAACATTGTTTTCTGCAGAAGCCTACCCTAGGCTACAATCTATATTTTCAATAAGGAATCACTGCATTCCTATGGAAACAATAAGTCAATATATTAGAGATATCAAGAGTAACACAGGAATGGATGTTACAGTTATTCAGTAACTGTAACGATTTACTGAAATTTGAATTGTACTTTGTAACACGTTACCCCCAACACTGACAATAACGTAGACAGCAAATTAAGATATTTTTTTGTTTTGTGGAGCGGCACTGGTACCACTGTGTAGCCAAAGCCTTATGCCATAGGCTACCCAAGTAGCCTAAATTGAGGTAATGTTTAATTATGCATGATTTATTTTGTTATTGAATTCGTAGGCTGGGATTCCTCAGTGACCCACAGTGGCTGAAAGTGGTACTAAAGTTTCACGCAGCTTCACGCCGCGTAATGCACGACTGAAGTGGCCATTTGAAAGTAATGCCCACTGTACGTGTTTGTGTTTGTGTGTGTTATTGCGTGCGTGTTATTGTAATAATGCGTAATGCGTCGCGTGCATCATTATGTTTATGTCTACTGTGTGTCTGTGTGCGTGTGTTTTTATATGTGTGTGTTTATGTGTATATGTGCATGCGTGCGTGTCTGTGCTTGGGTGTGTGCATTTATGTGTGTGTGTGTGTGTGTGTGTGTGTTTGTTTATGTGTGTGTGTGTGCCTGCATGTGTGCATTTATGTGTGTGTGTGTGTGTGTGTGTGTTTGTTTATGTGTGTGTGTGTGCCTGCATGTGTGTGCATGCATCTTTATGTGTGTATTTGCGTGTGTTAATGACTGCGTGTGTGTGTGCATGCATAGTGTACAGTCACTAAATGTATACTCTTTTGATCCCGTGAGGGAAATTTGGTCTCTGCATTTATCCCAATCCGTGAATTAGTGAAACACACTCAGCACACAGTGAACACACAGTGAGGTGAAGCACACACTAATCTCGGTACAGTGAGCTGCCTGCTACAACAGCGACGCTCGGGTTACAGTGAGAGGTTAGGTGCCTTGCTCTTCAGCATTATGAAGAGCAGTGTAATAAATTGAAGTGAATTATGTTTCCCATGTCATTTGGTAAAATAAATGGTCAAAAACTCAAAGAAAATCTATCTTGGATTATAGCAGATAAGTGTCTTGTATCATATCTATAATTTTGGTGAGCTCTACAGGAATTACAAACTCTCTCAGATGTAAATGGTTGTATCCTATTACTCAAATTCAATTAAACCCACCAATAGGCTAGCTAGACCTTAGTTTCACAGCCTAGGTATGTTAGCAACACAGGGCTTGAAAGCATTGCCTGGATCACAAACAAAAACGAAACAATGCGTGGAATTTATCTGGGAATAGGCTACTGAAGGTAGGGGCGAGCTAACTCGCTGGCGTGTTTAATTTGGTTCCTTGGTTAACATAATGTAGGCTACGTTTTTTTGCACAAAATTGCGTCTGCTAATAAACTTAAACATAAACACAAACAAGCATTATCTCCTGTTGAATCCCTGACTGCGCCTTCAGCGTTAGCCTACTATTTGTTGACATGAAACCTGAACAAACGGCAGCTGTTCCTGAAGTTCACTTGCGTCTATTTTTTAATTTTTTTTTAAATAGGCAACTTTTTTTGCAGTGGCGCTTGAATTCCAGGAGCGGCGCTGCGCCGCTGATGAATACATTGTAGGGGAAACAATGGTAGATCTGGTAAAAAAAAGTTTAATCGGCGTTCCATATCAATGCTTATGAATGGTAACTATAACAACGATAGTAGGACGACGGTTGAGTCTGGAGGCAGGCTTCGCAACAATGGAATCAACTGTAAACAAGCTAACTGTCCATGCTATCGCTGTTATAGGGCCAACGAAAGTTGTACAACAAGCTGAACTAGTGAGCTTCTTTTTGATTTACAGTGACAACCAGGTGATAAGTGGGATAACGGCCTTTGAGGTGTGTCCAGTTATACGGAATTAATGGACTTGGGCGGAGGCCTCCGCTGCGCGTCGGGGAGTTATTTGCCCCTTGCCCTCGTCCATTAATTCTGTATAACGGTTGAAAAGGGTGTCGTTTAAAAAGTGATATACTACACCTATAAAAAGACGTTCCATTCCAATTGCCTGATGACAGTTCTAAATCACTGTGCTGGCTCAAATGTAACCAAGGCAGCATTATCAACAATCAACTTATCAACATTCCACAGCGTTGCAATAAACAGCTGAAAAAACTAACGATTTTAGCTCTAAAACTCATTTAGTATTAATAATTGATTTCATATTTATTTATTTCGTAAGTGACCTTGGTATAAACGGGATAATGCCCTTCGATCGTCCATTATCAGAAATAAATGGACTTCAAGGAGCAAGCGTCCTCCGCCACAAGTCGGACAGTTCACGCCTCCGCGTCATCCATTTATTTCTGATAATGGACACCTCGTCGGGCATTATCCCTTACTTATTGTATGGTCCCTCATGAACGGAATTCCACAAAACTTGGCATGCATTCAGAGGGTGTCATAATGATCCTACACTTCAATTCTGTGCAGTTTTGGACCTGTCAGCCAAAGATACCTGCTTCACTGCACGGCGGTCATAATAAATAGGCTACAGTATTCAGAAATACAATTTACAATTTTTTTCTTACAGTTATACTTTTTTCTGTTGTGATATGAAACCATATTTATGGCTATCAGTAGTAGGCTACATAAATAATAAAAAAGTGTTTGTGCACTGAAAGCCTTCAATGTATTTATGATCTATGTTTATTCTGATTACTTCTGACTGTAGAATGGGATACAAACAGTCAGGCAAAACTTGTCATTTTTGGTCATACTGCCGCCCAAGTGCCTTTGCAGCTTTCCCGCTTGGCCCTCAAGAAGAAGAAGAACAACAACAAAAAGTTTGGCCCCCCAACTAAACTTACCAGGATCTTCCGCATTCTGTGTGGGATAGAAAAAAATAAAAATTATTTGACCTTCTGGTCCTTTTTTCATGTAGGCTAAAGTTAACATGACTGAAATCCTGAAGGGCAGTGATTGCAAAGTTTCATTTTGTTAAAAACAGTCAATTTGATAAAAACTAAACAAAAATCCATGTGCCAACCATACCACACACACATATTGTATTCATTCTCAGCCACAGTAACAAAGGTTCCGATGCCAACCAATGTAATGTAGCCTAATGTCTGTGTAATGTTACAGATGTAAAACTGCTATGCAAACATAGAGTGTAGATGAACAGTTGGGTTACTAGACTTCTAATTATTCTGCTGCGGAGTCTGACAGCATATACAGCTATTTGTCGGCAACTTCTTTTTTTGTTGTTTTAATGGCTACCCTAGAGAATTTCCGAGAATAACTAGGTTGAATGAATGAAAAATGAGCGACGCCGCCGTTGATGGAATAGCCCCAGACATGTCGAGCTATTATGCCAACAAAATGGCCAAAATATTTTTAATGAAAACATTATCATTTGTTCGACAATATTGGGGGGTGGGGGTACCTTCTGGAAAGTTTCTGCTTTGTTATCGCTTGATGTCGGTTTCCTGCGATGTGCACTGTCTCGAGCATCCTGTCTTATGTTTCTGGACCAAGGCCAACTTGCTTATCACTATACACAGTTCTTCTCAATCATGCAATGTCAACACAAGTAACGTTAGCGTCTGCTATAGCCTGTTCCAAGTAATGTTAGTTGTAGCGCATGGCAGTGCAGTCGAAGCCTACGCGTAGCCTATTTAAAGTTGCACGCATTACATTTTCAGTTAAGAGAGCTAGTAGGCTACAATGCGCTCGTGTGTTTAGCCTACGTTTCCTGATGCTCTATTAAAGGCTGCCTGCTGACAACAAAGTGAGGCAGTCAACTTACCGTAGTGAAGTCGACGTGGAGAAGTTGGATTTCTTTTATGACATTCAGTAGACTTAAATATACTATAAATGTGGCACGTGTCAGGATTGAACCACTCATGGCTAGGAAAAAGTGGGCAATAATCTCCAACGGTATGAATAACTGGTTACCGGTGCTGTGCGCCTTCTGGTTTCTCCACCTACTGGTTTCCTTGCGCGTGAACGCGCTGTGCTCATAACGTACCGCAGGAGTTGTCCTCACAATCAAGTTTTAGACAGATTTGAAGTCGCTTTTCATATGCCATGAGCAGTAAATTACAGCCACTCGGTCAAAAGACATGTAAAAAATATAGCCGCAAGTGGCAATGGCGTGGTGCGGCCGACCCGTGACATTTCGGAATCCAACAAAGCACTGACATGTGGTAGTTGTACTTGTAATTTATTTATTTGAACAGGGTCAGTGCACAAAAAACATTATAGATGTCTTGTGCCAGGTTGTAGCAAATTGCTAGTTTCCGCCCGTAGTCCCAGGTAGATGGCACAATAAAATACAAAGTATTTACAGTATACAAAACAGATACATAAAGTCATAAGACAAATGTAGCCATAAAATTTAGCACATCAATTCACTGGTGGAAGCAAGTCTGCTTTGTTAACAATCAATGCTTTGCTAAGTGAGAATGAGTTTAAGTTAGTGCATGCAATTGGAAGAGTATTTCTAGCCACAAAGGAGAATGATGTCCTCCCAAATGCAGTTTTGCAATGTGCGTTTGTGAAATGTACATATGTGTGTGCTATTTGTTTTTGCATGTTTTCTACATTGGAAGCACTTGCTCACTTCCTTTTGGGTGTGAAGTTTTACACCGATGGTAGTCACTAGGTGACACTACACCACAAATATGTAGGGTAGGCTACAATGATACGCTTTCAAGTTATGAATTTATGACATACATTTTGTGATATGTTGTCAGGGCTCTCAAGTCCCTCCCTCCTCCATTTTGTAAATCATTTTTATACATCAGATTGTTATGTAGCATAGCCATAATATATATCATTTGAAAGCTTGGACTCTATTAATACATGACAATCCTTTTTATGTAAATATGTGTAGTACTTTACATTGTCAGATTAATCTTACTATGTCTCAATTAAATTTAATCAGTGTAACCTTGCATTTGAGGCCAAGATTATGCTTTTAAGGGGTTCATATGCAGTAAGCATTTGATTTTCAGTATGCATTTTGGATAACCAAAAGTCCTATGGGGAGTTTCCATAGGGCATTTTACAAAACACATACCTTGGCAAGTAATGGTCTAGACTCATTTGTTCATTCTATATTGATCTAGTTATGCACACAGCTTCACAAGACCTGATTCTAGGTCTGAGTTCTGTTTCTAAGTCATATCAAGTGGCCTAGAGGTCTGAAATGTGGTCAGTTCAGAGATGCTTGTTATCCGGCAGAGACATCACACACAGTTATTCAGATTGTTTTCCAAAAAATTGCAGTGTCTTAGCTTTCCAAAGAGGTCAGGCATTTGATTATAGGCCAAAGTATGTAGGAGCAATGCTCTCCTAAGTATATAATGTGCAATATTGGGCAAACAAATCAAAATGGGACATAAGTATAATTTATAATTGCTCAGACTTGCAGAAGAAAAGATTTGACAAATGACACTGACAATTCAATAATAGGCCTACTCGTTTCACCACCTTCTCTGTGCAAGCATCCACTAACCTGGCCTTTTTAGGTGGCTTTCCTCTCAGGGCAAATGAGAGGATGCTTAATTGCTTTTTCCATTTTGCTTTTGACATTTTTGAAAGACAGATGCGATGATTAAAGGAACCAAATGTAAGATTGTGGCCAAAACTGGTACTGCAATCACTTTCAAATTACTCTAGAGCGTTGTATCCCCTCCCCCGACTCGAGGTTGCCAACCCGGATGCCGAAACACTACTCACTTTGTGATTAGTAGATAGGTAGAGGGTGGCGCATCAGGCCAAAACACAACATGACATGACAAAACACAACATCAACATCAGTTGAGGGCTGCAACTTCACTGAAGAGGATGAAATTCCCGTGCACAGCACACAGCACATGTATGGGAGACCAGATTGTGAATTGGGTGGTACCTTGTGCTAATTGGTGTGGTCATGTGACCTGGCGAATCACCTATATCACCTGTGGGTGGCATGTGGAGATTAAGAGTAAACCTGATGAAGCATAGGCGAAACGCGTTGTTCACTACTAAATAAAATCAGCAAAGAAATCCCACCAGTGTGCGGTGATCCTTCACTCTCCTGGCTGCAACTTCACTTTTTAAATGACAATATCCTGGCTGGACTACTGTTGTCAGTGATATAAGTATTTGAAATGAACATGATTTCTTAATGTCTAGTGACATATCAGGGCCATTTTATGATTAATTGAAATACATTTCTTACATACAGTTCCTTTAAAGCATCCATGGCCACTAGGATATAATTATGATAAAATATTATTATTATATTATTATTATAAAATATGACAATATTTTAAAAGTAACCTATAACATTGACTATGCAATACACTTTAATTGATTTAGTATTTATTTACTTTTATTTATTTAGTGCTAATAAAATGATTATGCATATTTGGTGAGAGAGATGTTTATAATGCAGGGGTTAAAGCAATACAAATGGTATGTGCCTTAAGTTATCAGACATTTATGAGGACGTCATATATACTGTTGCCTATTTTCAAATCTTAAGCATACCAGCTCACGCCTGAATTCAGGCACAGTGCCTGAACACTTTAAGCCTGATAATGTGACAATATGTCAGTCATAGTGTGATAACGAAAAAATGACTAGGCCTAGACTACTTGTTCTGAGCAGGTGTTGTCGGTGAACAGGCTGTAACTGTTGGCTAAGTTATAGACATAAACAACTTATGCTAATTATCTGGGAAACATTCTCTAACAGTCAAATTGTCATTGTTCATGTCAAACAAGTTGTGAATTTGTTGTAACATTAAAAGATAACTTACTCTGTGCTCAAAGTGATGCTCGAAGCTCCAGGGGTTTCCTCTGAGGGTGAACGAAACTTTCGGTAGCAGAATCACGTGAACAATTCCAGGGTATGCTTTTTTTTCATTGATTGTTGTGTTAAATCTTACCCAGATACAATAGTGCCCCTTTCTTTTTTTTGCTTGGCTGATAAGTGGCAGACTTGTCTAAGAACTCCAGGGTAGACACGCTTGATTCCTGTCGGTTCCATAGTGAGAGCGGCGCAGGCGCTGCGGCATATATTATTAATAGTTTTTCTGTGTGAGAAATATAATGTGTGGCGGGAGTGCGTGACTAAAGATCGAAATGAGTGACTCTCACGATCAATGCGTGACACTTGAGAGCCCTGTGTTGTGAAATACAGATAACAGTTGACTAGTTATCCTAAAAGACTGCTTTTAGCCTAACCACTCAGAGGGAGGGTGTATGAACCCCATCTTCTTGTGTTCATCTTAGGTAGGTCCACATCCATACCAACTTTTGTGTGAGTGGGTAAAGTTATTTGCTGACCACAAGACTCAATGACATACGGGGGCACTATGGAGTCCCTGGGCCACACCTGCGGCAAAATCTCTGTCCCCAAATAGAGACTGTGAGGGATGACATTGATTTCAGCCTACCAACCAGGCATGAGCCCCCCGCCCCATTATATAAAACTAGGTTCATACACCGAATGTGAAACGAATCTCATGAAATTTCTTGGAATGGTAAAGGTAAGACCAGTCAAATAGCCATAATGAACAATCTGTGAGGTTTGACCCATGTCAATCAATGCATGACAAATGTATCACATTTCTGGTTTATATGGTGAGGTATGTAAATTCTGTGTAAATTCAGCCTGTATATGTGTGTGTGTGTGTGCAGATCTTTCCTATGTTTGCGATGTACAGGCAGGTCAGCGGCAGGGTCGCCCATCACAACTTAGGACTGTCTTGTTCTTCCAGTGCTCTCCAGACTGCCAGTGAATTCTCCGGGTTGGTCAGTTATAAAGAACTTTGTTGGCGTTGCATCGGTTGTGAAGACACAGCTGTGCGCCGTTTTCACGCGGGTCATCATTGCCCTTGGACATTTTCAGCTGGTTTGGAAATTGGACTAATTTAAAAAAATTAATTTCTTTTGAAATTGATTTTCTTTTTACTTTTTATTTGTTAATTTGTTTTTTGTCTTTTGTCTTGTATGTCTTGGCTATGACTAGGCCACTCCGTCCAGCATCTTTTGTGTTTGTTATTACCTTTTGTGTTTGTTATTTGTGTTTGTTATTACCTTACTTCCGGTTTGGCGGGTTCACCGCTGATTTTGGTCTGACGGGCGAACCCTTTCGAAAATCAAAAATCCTTCTGGTAAATTTTGTGACGCTTGGTCTGAACATCACGTAAGTCAAGTTTCATGAAAATCGGACAAAATTTATGACCTCAAAAGTTCATACTTTTAGTCTGAACATCACGTAAGTCAAGTTTCATTGACTTACGTGATGTATGTATGAATGTAAAATGTATGACCTCAAAAGGTCAAAAGTTACATACACACACACCTTCACAGACAAAGATGGCCCAGCACAGCCCAGCTTTATAATCAGCTGCCAGAGAGTATTATAAGGCCTTAGAACTCTAGCATGGAGGACCAGACCCAAAGGTTCTGGCTACGAATAATGAAAATGGCCCAACTAGAGGGGCGGCACCAAGCATACATTTGAAAATATCACTGCACGCAATTGGATAACACTACAACCAATGTTTACTGACCGATTCCTGACGTTGACGCAATTGGATAACACTACGACCAATGTTCCTGAATATCGACGTCGCAGCGCTGTCGTCATCTGTTTAGCTCGCCTATATTAGATACACCGATGTGATTGGTGCAGCTCGGTTTCATGGGCACAGGTAATGAGAATTACTCATCGCCAGAGTCACTCGTTGAGCAAATTAAACATTTTTCTAAAAAAAGTAATCAGTTACTTTACTTTACTACCTTCTATGGAAAGTAACTTCTTAAGTTGCTCTTTACTTTTATGTTGTTCGACTGTCTGTTCGAGCAGAACCCAATATCTGTTCCTAAATGTGCAGGCCTACATAAAGTTCTACTATGGAGGACACAACAGGTATTTCTTTTGTGCTCTTTATTATAAAAAATGCCAAACAGAGCACTTGACAAGAAAACATTTGGCTATTATAGGCTTCAACACCACCACTAAAGCCCTATGAAACAATATCAAATAACATAGCCTCTATATGCCTTTTATAGTCTTATACTCTTTCATTAAAAAGGCTCCTCCTAAATTGGTGCAAAGCTAGTGCAAATCGTATCAATAGGCTGGCAGTTGAGTTAACGGCAGTGGTCAAAAGTTTCTTACCAGGGCACAGTGTACACCTTACACTCACATTCCTCTCCTTAGTTTCAACGAGTTTGAAGTAATGCAAATACCTCCATTCCTCAAAAGTTAGCGTTGGCTGCTTCTCGCTTGCCATGATTGATCTTCATGCTACCAGCCTCTGTCACATACCGTCCGTGAGGAGGTCCTGACTATTGCGCAACGTTACTTTGTAACGCTTTATACACAACACAGCCCTCCAGGTGCTCAGGCTTTAATAATCTTTCCAAAAACAATAGGGCCTTGCGCCCCCAGTAATCCTGCCAGAAACAATAGGGCTTCGCACCTACACAGCCTGCACCTCCGGTGCTCGGGCCCTAATCAGTGTCTCTATAGGGCTGTGCACACCTCACATAAAATAAATTTGAAAGACTAGTGTATATTTGTTTTTCCAGTGTGTATGTAAGCTTATGCGCCACGGTCACGTCTGATGCAGTCAGTTCCATTGATTTTAGTGTTAATGTCTAAGTAAAAGTCAAAAGTCAAAAGAAAAAGTCAAAAGAACTCAACAGTTTTTGACACATGGGTTTGAGTACTGCCTCACTGCAAGAACTGCTTATCTAAAAAAAATCTAACCAAGCGTCAAATAATTGAATAAGAATTGGACTTAGTCCCACCCCAGCAACTGACAACAGATAAGTTGTTCACTTCCGTTGTGACTTTTGCGGCCGTGTTGTGACTTGCGGTCGTGTTGTGGCTTTTGCGATTGTGCTGTGGCTAATGTATTTCGTTGAGCTGTCTGGGCCATCGTACCATACCAAATATAGAAATAACACTCACAGTAGAGAAAAAAAATCACTACATGTTTAGACACAATGGCTGTGTTTGTGGGATTAAGGTGTGCATAAAGGCAACAATGTATGGAAATGGTGGAATACGATATTTTTAAACAATTTATTTGTACGATATTTTTTATGAAAAACAAACACATGACATTTGTATGTCTCTGTGGTAGAGCTACAACTATCCCAGTTGCCGTGTTGAAAGTGTTGTGTGGTGGTAAATGAACAAAATGTGACACTGATAGTTATGAGTAATTTGTGGTCATGATTGTTGGTCCATTGATACACATAACAGAAGTGGTCCAAATTCTTTTATATACAGATTGCAGATAGAGTGAATTTCCTTCATCTGCACAAGCTTAAAATGAAACTACTGCACCAACAAGGGAATACATTTAACTGTATGAATATTATAGTCCACATTTCCTTTTTAATCTTCAAGTGTATTTGTGCATTTGAAATGAGGTCTGTGGGCATGCCGGTGCTTAGTCACTATCACTGGTGTCACTGCTGGGATCTCCCTGAACTTTATTACGGTGCTGCATGGCTCGGTGATAAGCCACTTGCACTGACTTCCTAATGTTTGACTTCCTCCCCTCAAGCATCTTCTCTTTATCCAGTTCCTGATCCACACCCAATGGCACCAGCTTAGAGCGTGGAAGCCACTGCCTGAAAGAAAAAGAAAATATAGAATAATTGTCAATGATATATTCAATTTTATTCAGATCTGAATTTAAGCCAAATGTATAATAGGTTCACGCATCATGTGTTTTCATGTGTCAGAAATTAAGAAAACAGTCCTGTTAAGTTTGGACTGCTTACTGAATATGACATGGGCAGTAACTGGCAGCAGCATGGTCTGATATTAAGTTAAAACACACTATTAGGCTTGAAATGATCATACACACTTACAGATTATGCCAAAATTTTCCAAAAACCCCTCAACAAATCCAGAAAGACATAATGACCAATTTATTGGTAAAACTGCACAAGTCTCCCATTGACATTAGTGCAGCGAGGGTTTACTCTGGTCTGCATAAAAGGGGATTCCCCCCCCCCCTTGCAATAATCGAATGCGGAAGTTATTGAACGTTTGCACCTGTCACTCCGCTTTAACCCTCTCTGCTATAACTGATACTAGTCAAGTGGGCATGGCCAGCGTAATTTCTTTCCCTGATTGCTGACATAATTTCAAAAATTTAAGAGAGAATACCAACAAGAGTTAGGCGGGGATCACATCAGCCAGCGGCAAGTGGCAGCGGCAAATGTAACGCAACGCTCAGACCATAATAAGTTTTATCTCGTTCCTAAGCAAAACAAACAGTTTGTCAATTGAATACACTTGCGTTGCGCTTTGAAAGTTGAACCAAGTTCAACGCTCAGCTTGTTCAACGCTCAGCTTGCTCAACGCTCAGCTTGTTCAACGCTAGCGTTACGCCAGCATTGCCACCGTTCCGCTGCCGAACCATAGAGAACAATAGGAAACCTGCCGCTTGCAGCTGGCTAATGTGATCCCAGCTTTAAGGTAACTGGCTATATTAGGATGGCAGGATAACATATAGCCAGCTATGATCAGTTAATGTTAACTTATGGTGACTGTAGTCGTAGTTGTAGGCCTTATGCGTGGGTCTTCAGATGCAGTAGGTGTGTGATTTTCAAAACCATGGCGGGAGAACCGACTGCACTTTGGTTAGCTGCTGCGCACATTTTTAGTACTCTACAAATGCAAGTGAAGTTGTTTTGAATCATAGTGCAGTACTATGTGTTGATGCTTAGAATGTCGGATTCTTGAGATCAACGTCTTCGGACAATAGAGTCATTTGGAAGGGAAATTGAAGAGAAGCAGGAAGCAGGACAGATGAAAGACTCAATGATCTTAAACGCAGTAGACGAAGACGTTTGGGCTGTGCTTGGTCAATTTGCGTTGGAATCTGTGGCATATAGAAACAGTGGTATATAGAAATGTTCAAATGGGCGGGCACAGAAAAAAAAATGGGTGGGCAAAGCCAATTTGATTGAACATAAGAGAGGCCAATATTAGATACACTATATATTAATCATAGGCATGTTATACTTATGACATAAAAGTGGAATTTATTGAACGTATTTGATCACAGCTGACAAATTACACAGAAACATTTTCAACCGGAGCAAAACGATGCATGATCAATAGATTGACCATATTGGACAACTGCAAAGCCTTATCCTACATGGAATGAAAAGTGTAACTTGTTGAACAAATTTCATCATAGCTGACGCTATGTTTATATCATATTATGTCATATTACGCATTTTAAACTAAACGGCATGAAGCCAGCATCGGCACGTCACATAAAACACAAATTGAAGCAATAGTTTGACCATTGGACAATCCTACTGCAAAGCCTTTTCATAGGCATGCTACGTTTATTACATAAAAAGTGGAATATGAATGCATTTATCACAGCTGACAATTACGCAGAGACATTTTAAACGGAGCTGCCGGCTGTTAGCGATTTAACGGATTCTTGAGCTCGCAGTGGAGGGCTGACTTGAGCATCTTTTTTAGATTGTGAACGTAAACATAAGCATGATTTTCTGAACTGGGGATTATCACTAATTTTACCCCCATAACTTTTGACAAATGAAAATAAAATGTGATGCAATGAACAGAAAGCCTCTTCAGTGTGCTTAATCGCCATGCAGCCTAGTCTAGCCTGTTAATCAAATTAATGTATGAAAATAAAGTTGTGCGTCATGGTATTGAAGGAGAGTAACGTTGCTATTCTCTGAAGATGAGTCAGATGTAGCTACAGTTAAGTTATGTTGACCATTCATCTACAAATGCTTTTCTTATGGATGCCAGAAACTGCATATTACAAAGTGTTTCTGGAGTGAAACTTTAGTCAGACCTGTGTGATAGAAGAATATGGCACGGCTCTAACTAGCTCATATCGAGAAGAATGCATGACGGAAATAACAGTGGACTAACTATGGATAACTTGTAGACCATAAAGGTAAGAGTTCATTGTCCTTAGTTTAGCTATGTTCGCCTAACCTCACTCTCGGTAGATGAATTTCGTTCCGCTTAGCTCCGCCTAACTCCAGATTGTATGGTAGAGCCAATCAGAACGCAGGGCGGGAGTTTCATAGATGTGACGTAGCGTAGACACGACTGTGAGACTGTTCTTAGCGTCACGAGTTGGCTTCGATGTGAGTGGTTGAAGTAGCACGTCGATAGATGACGGACAAGTGGCTTATCCAATCATATGCAAGGATTTTTGATAAGGCCCAGCACCTGAAACACCTCTCCAATGGATCGATCCCAGATGGATGAGTGGAGCTAGGCGGAACGAAATTCACCTGGCGAGAGTCAGGTTAATGTTCGCCATGTCCAGCTTCTAAATGTTATGTGGCTAACAGTAGTTTATAATGTGATAATGTAAAAGCTTGCTAGGACAGACGCTCAATGAGTTCATGCTTTGTTTTATCGCTGAATTTTAGGACAGCCTATTATGGCAACCGATTGAATTCCGACCTCTCAACTCTAGCAGGCGTTAAATGACTGGAAGCTTTGTGGATTTAAAGATTGTCGTAATGTGCTGTCTCTGCTATTGCTGCTTTTGATCAGTCAGATTTGAAATCTCCTGTGTTGGGTTGGACATATCTAGCGTCATCAAAACGCCCGTCCACATACTTAACGTTTTCACACTGGTGCCGGAACTAATTGACTCGGCAAAATGTCTAGGGTGCTTGGTAGTAAATTTGGCGAGACACTTCGTACCGCCGTAGTCGATGTGAAAAGGTCAGGCGTTCCGCGAATCTGGTACATAAATTCGCGGGAATTGTGGCAGTGTAAAAAGGCCTAATGTTAGTGATCAGACTTGCTTTCATTAGGCTTAGCCTACTGTTATGTTTGGCTACAAAAAACTATGCTGTGATCTACAGTACCATCGTGTGTGTCAGGCTACAGTTCATTTACACATTAGTTCAATTGAACTGATGAAATTGTATTTGCCGTTTTGCTAAGGGACAAATTCATAATTTATCAAATTTAATTTGTTATTATCTGGCTAGATGTCACAAAAAACACTTTAATAAACATTTGGTGGATGTAATTCACCTTGGACTAATTATATAGCCTTTATGCAAAATGCCATCAACTAGTATAACATTATGTTTCTTTCAAGGTGACGTTGTTTAACAATCTTCTAGTAAGATGTGGAAATCATAATAATAGACTACTGACCAGTGATCATCTGAGCATAATGTTAATATGACTTGATAAACCATTTCAATGTGAAATACCAATGTTTAAACAGCTTTATTTAGGAAGTGGTTCTAAATTTAGGTTTGATACGCAAATCAGCTACATAGCTTAACCATAGTTCACACTGGAATCCAATAATTTAATTTAAATGTTGAATGAAACGTCATAAACATAACGAATCTTGGGGGCCAGGTAGGCCGCAAAGCATACATCCGATTCACACTTCGGAGGAAAAGAAGGGTGGGTCTGTCGGCTGAATTCGAAGGAACCCACGAAATGGGACAGCACTATTGACACTATATGACACTACAGGTCTACAAATCTAGCCTTAGAACCATCTAGCCTCTGAAATGAGACACAACTTATGTAATCGCTTGTAATCTTGTGTGGTAGAATTTTTGGATTACTAAACAAATCGTATTACATTTTTAACCATAGGCGATTAACCATAGACAGTAAAAGATATGGACAGAGTCATCATGTAGACGTCAGTCGAGACGGGTGAAGCAAATTTCAACCGTTTCCTATTGGTTGACGAGGCTTTCTGCGCAGGCTCAGGGGACGTAGATGTAACATAGGGACATAGTCTGACTCGTGTAACTCTTGTGATGGCTGCACCGAGAGATTGGGTTAATGTAGGCCCTTACTTCGTTACCACAACGTCTACATTTACTTTTCTTAAATGTCATAGTTGTTCGTAGATAAATGTGATTTCATATAAACAGCACTCTCCACATTCATAGCCTACTGTCAATCCATCAAAACCTCGCTGAAATGTTGGGGTTCGATGCTTTCGTTCTTATCCAGAGAATACGGTTATTTTGCTCCTGTGCGACGCTTTAACCCACACTGGTCGCATACTCATTACGTAAATTACGTCACGTTAGCATTGATTTCGGAAAGAAGTTTATTATTCAGCCATTAAGTCAGTTACAAGGTTATGACGCCAATCACACAATGTTGTATTACTCCAAAAATAGAAAAAGTTCATATAAAGGCTTAAAACGCTTCAGCTGTAATGTTATTTGATGTCAAAATGGCGCCAAATTGAATGGGGTTCAATGGAATGGCTAGGTGGAACTGGTCTACTATTTAGCCTCAGATCCGCCATAGTGTCTACGCTCTCCGAACGTTTGCCTGCCCCCTTGTGATTAACAATACATTTTCATATATTATGTGTATGCTTTTCTATACATTCAATACTGTGCATCAACTTTGCCTTGTCTGTCATTTGCTCTCTCTGTGTCACGACTTTCTAATAAAGGTCATGCGACCCCTTTTGTCACGAGTTAAGGGTATTCTGCCTGAGGCAGTAATGTTAGGAATATCCTGACAGTAAATGGACTATGGAAAAATGCGGAAGGATGTATATGTATTGTATTGACCAATTATCTTACTTACTTGAAGTAGCCACATGACTTGCGTGTGTATTTTTATGTGTGTGTGCATGCGTTCATGGATGTGAGTGTGTGCGTGTCTGTGTGTGTGTGCGTGCGTGCGCCTGCATGTGTGTGCGTGCATTTTGTGTGTGTGTGTGTGTGTGTGTGTGTGTGTGTGTGTGCTTGCGTCTGTGTACAAAACATCTCCTTGAGTAAATGGTTTTCAGATAGAGATGTATCGGCCAAAGATCTACATACAATCTAGTTTTATGAATTGAAAGAGACTGACCAGGTCCTCTTATTGTCGAAGAACAAGACCAAATAAAGGTGTTCATGGGCCTCCTGGGTCATCTGCTCACCAAGCTTGAGAACATCTAGTGGAGGCACAGGTATGGGCACACCCCTATGAAACACACCCTCTCGTGGCATCTTGGGGTCTATGATCTGGGATGAGTGTTAAAAACAAATTAGAAAAAAGCTGAAGACAGAAAAAAGTAAAATTAACAGTGAAAAACATACAAATCTGAGCATGACTGCAGACCACACCTTCAGTTGTACTTGGCATACAGTGAGCTTCTTTGCTCATTCTTTCGATTGTGTATATGATACAAAATACAATATGAAACAAAACAAAATGGAAAATTTACTCCAGGACACATTAATTAATCCCTAAGTCCCTTAGTACAACAAAATAATGCATGTTCTATGGACTGAAATTCTTGACTTACCAGTGCTGGGTATGATGGGTAACCTCTACACTTAGCCCAGACTAGGTCCAGTGCATCTAAAGATGTGTAGTCATCTGATGTCATCCAACAACCAGATCTACTACGGCCTCGGACAACTGAAAAACACATATACACAGATTGGCAATTCCATTGAGAATTCACTTTGTTTGTGACCACGAATAACCACTCATAGAGGATAGGCACAATTGTATTGGTAACCTTGGACTTAGTCATGTGATCCAAGGTTACAATGGATCCTGTCAGATATATTTTAATTTGCATTTGGCCCATCATTTTTCTATCTGACAAAATGTAATTGTATTTGTGAGTCGAACTGTGGCCCTTCCAAAAAAAGGACTATCAATGTCCAGTGACATGTTGCATGTACAAAATAAATCAGGCTGCGATGAATTATTTGCCACAGTCACACATTGGGTGCGAGTTTCACAGCGAAGCGGTAGCATGAAGCTACGTCGAGGCCGGGACTCTGAAATGGGCAAAACCTCTTTATTGAAGTGAATTGAAATAAACCAATCACATGCAACCAGCATTAAATTCTGTCTATGGGAAAATAAATGCAAACATGCCTTAATCGTAAGAATGGGACATGCTGCCGTCCTATGTAAAGAATTTATCAGGACAGTAGGGTATAGCCAAAATACCACGGCGATATTTGTTGCAAATAGCCTATCATTAACATGTCATGGCAGGGTACCCAAAACGGTATACAGGGGGCCTCAACAAATTAGAAAATCCAATATTTTTTCCTCAAAATGCATTTCAAAAAGTGAATCATATATTCTAGATTTATTAGATATATGACCTTCTGTGGCTTACCCTCCTTATTATATGGAGGTTGTCAATGAGTGTCTTCTGGACAAATATCAAATCAGAAGTCTTTCCAATGATTGCAGTTGTGTTTAATTAACCAGACTAAGAGATTAAAGGCTCATGAAACTTACATTTCTGTATTATAACATCTATTACATCTTTATTCTAATATTTTGAGAAACTGTTTTTTGATTTTCATGAGCTGTAAGCCATAATCATCGACATAAAAAAAAAATGGTTTGAAATATTTCACTCTACATGTAATGAATCTATGACATTTTTGAAATAAATTAGGGGTGAACTTTTCCACTATACCAGGCGTGAGCGTTCTGTTTGTGTTGCATCTGTGGCAACAATTACCTTCCACTGATGTTTAATAAACGCATAGGGGCTACATTCACACATTCGTTGCTGAAGTTTTTAATGTTTTCAAGTTTTCAAGATTTGTTTGCGTCTGCACGTGATTTGTACAATAGTAAACTCAGTTGTAAACTCAACTCACATTGAACAGCCCCCTTAATATTTTCTCATATAACGTCATCACGTAAGTTACCCATTTTGGATTCAAAACGGCGAATTTCGCCGAAAGGTGAGGAGTTTGCATGCCTGATAAAGGCTACTCTTCACATAAAATATAATTAGGGTGTGTGTGGGTAAGGCCTTGAAACAATTTCTGAGCTTGTTTTAATCAGCCATTTTAGAAGATGTCATATGCCTTATGGGCACTTGTTAGCATAGCCTACTAAAGTAAGCATGATAAGATATGCATATTTGTTTGAACAAATCAGATAACAAATAACAAATAAACTTGCTTAAGAGACCATTATTAAATAGAATAGGGCAGACTAGGCCTGCATTTGTAAAGTTGTTTAACTAACCATGTTGTGAAAACAGTGCTCACATCAGAATCAGAATAATTTTATTGTCAAGTTTTTTTTCTTTTCCACACGACATATAAAAGACAAGGAATTTGACTTGGTGAAATGGTGCAAGACACATAAGAAGTATTTAAATTCAATATTATATTATATATAATCCCAAGGTATCCCAAGATTCTGATAAACTTCGCTATTTTACTTAGCCTGCTGTCATCCATCTATCAAAGCCACCTCCGTCATATGCTACAATGTTGCCATGTTCTGAACGTCTGAACGTGCAAATAACATACGGTTAATGGTCGTTCTAATTTACGTAGAACAATGGGAAATTCAACCAAGCAGTGGAATAATATAACATAATATAATATAGGCCTATACAACTAACTAGAGTGGTGGACACCGAAACTTTCTGACTTGTATGATAAATTAATTAGTAAACACTAATTAATTACCATATGTCTGTACAGAAATACATTTATAATTTTCTACATAAAAAATAAAAAATATATTATATAGGCTATACGGCCTGATTAAAGTGGACAGCTAAGAGAGACATACTGACCAGGCTACCGAAGTTTCTCCAAGAAAATCGTTGTGAAAGACGGATAGACAATCAATCTGAACACTTGCGTGTGCACCAACCAGTGGAATATTACATTGCCATCAGCCTTCGCTGGGCCTAGTAAAAAAGCTACTTAAGACTACTATCGTGGTCACTCATTTAAAATCTTCAGTAGTACGCTATGCAGCATCCCACGTTATCAGGCTACCGTCTATGATGACTGTGAGGGTGGCGGGAAGTCAAAGTAAAGGGCTGCGATCGCGCAGTCCAGGCTATAGGAGGGCAAAGTAAAAAAACGTTTACAAATAACGAATCCCGATTACCACTCCGCTGCTGTCTGGGACTTTTGCTAAATGCATGAAATACAAGCCTTACAGTGAAAGACGGATAGGCTGCCTTCTGATCCTATAATTAACAAAAGAAATGGTTTATTTTAACACAGAGGAAAAGGACGCATTTGGCGCTCGCTGTAGCCTCGCAAAAATATTTGAGCGCTAGAATGTCCTAGTCGTAACCTAACAATAATAGGTTACACTTTACTTGACAGTATCGACATAAGAGTGACATGACACTGTCATGGAAGTGTCATAAACAAGTCATAAATGTTTCTGTCATTAAGTGCCATTCGTTTTTTGTCATAACAAGTTAGGGTTAAGATTAGGGTTAGGATTAGGGTTAGGGTTAGGGTTAGGGGTTAGGATTAGGGTTAGGTTTTGGGTTAGAGTTCATGCGTCATGACAGTGTCATGTGTTCATGACAGTGTCATTTCACTCTTATGTCGATACTGTCAAGTAAAGTGTTATCCAATAATAATTCAAAATAAAACTGATAGTTTGTTTATTTTCTGAAGAGAAGCATATTTTCCCCTTGCAATCTACAATATCATGGTTTCTCCAGAAATTAATTCACATTATGGTATCCATTAATTCTACCAAAGGAAAAAATAAGACATTGTGAATGAAATGCAATACTTTTAAGGCACACTAAATACTCACACCCATATAGACCCCTGTCCCAAATATAAGCAAGTTGAGTTTTGGCGATCAAGGTTTTTATAGTATATGATACCATTATAAAGTTGTTTGTTCTTTGAAAGGATGTATTTTAATTATATGACAATTGTCATTTTGGATAGATTTTTTTCCGGTCCAATGTCCGCACAGAAATAGAAAAATTTGAAATTCCTGAAATACCTGACTTAATTAAGAAGAAAGAAGTCCTCCGTTTGACTTTTAAATTAACATTAAAGTTTAAGAAAAATGAAACAGTTGCAAGTGAGTATAATCTCAATATTAGCAACAAAAATATCCTATTAATTAAGGATGTTTTCTGTGCTTGATTTGGGTCAGTGTTAAAGTACTTTTCGCCCAGATATGGTTACCGACAGGGTGCGAATTACCCCACCCCAATTGGGGGGTACTGCTCCTTCACTTCTTCTATGACCATCATGGTCCACTACCATATCAATCCCAATCGTGATCGCCAAGTGCAACATGTGTTGTGCAACACACATACAAGGTGTAAACATGCAACAAACTGATAATCAGTTGGCTACAGAATATCTCATTGTTATTATATATCCAAGAGAACTGTTTTGATCAACTCTCAAACGTTAAAAGTTAAGTGCACTGGAATACCATTCTAATTACTAGTAAAAGTAATACCTTTACAAGAAGCCTATTGCTTATTTCATGACATATTGATTTGGTTTATTTTTAGATTTCATAAGACCTGGAGGTAAGATCCAACCCTCTAATATAGCCTAGCCTACTGTATAAACAGAAACCAATTTTCCATTATAGTCTATGGTAGTCAGTGTCAAATCAACACAATTGCCTAGAGATATGTGAAACCTAAGCAATCTTTAATGTGATTAAGGAGTATATAGCCTACTATGAAAAAACATACTACCACATATGAACTACAGAGCGGTAACCTACAAGAATCCGATAACCAGAATGTAAAAACAATAGGCCTACTAACCAATTAAAAACCAATTCAAATACTAGCATGTACTATTTAGCCTAGGCTACTTGGCTCTTTATGTTTCCACAGGTTTCACTAATGTTATGTAACCAAGGTCCACTTTACTAGCCTCAGTGGGTAAGTAAGTAGCAGGTAAGTAGCCGGTAATTAAATGTATGAAGACGTGACATGAGCTATGAAAGAACAAAACATGTTAATACATGAAGGTTGTAAAATAGCACATTTTCAACAAGCTAGACGTCTGCTAGCAACTTACATTTACCCATGCATGTCAGCAGCAAACCGAATTTAGGCTACTGGAGGAATCTAGCGATTTGTCATTCAACGTCGTTGACACTTGCTTGAGAAGTTGAAGTCGTTCTCTATCTCCGTTGCTTCTAGCGCCACGGTGGTTAAAAATGGTACGGTCCATAATAGGTGTCTGAAATCGCTTTACATTAAACTTTTCCTAGTGAAAATAGGAGTTGACTTGTATTGTAGCCAACTGTAATGATATTTTTTCACAATATCAGAAAAATTATCCCCCAGTACCTCCTGTAATTCGAACTATGGTTACCGAGGGGGGCGGGGGGTTACACATTTACACTTCTGAGTACAAAATAAAAAAATAAATCCATTAGATAAATTTAAAATAAACAATGTAACAAAATTGTTATCTATTTCAGTGTCAATAACTGTGTTATTGGCACACTGGACACACTTTTTGAGAGATTAAAACACTTTTAGTGAATTTCTTACTATGAGATACAGCACGAGTTGCTCCCACAGAGTAGGTGTCATTCTCAGTTCCTGATGTCTCCTCACTGCTGTCCTCTTGAAAGGCAGAACGAGAAAATGAGGGCTTTCCACGGCCCAGTTTAGATGGAGTAGTGCTGAGGAATAAGGTGAAAAGGAATATGTAAAAAAAGAGTAACAAGAAAAAAACATTACTTGTAATACTCAAATGTACTTCTTCTCTTTCCCAAAATATATTTCTTAAGTATATTTGTGATATTCATTTAAAGAATTAATCTGAATTTAAAACAATCATCATCATCATCATCATCACAAAAAAACATATCAAGCATGAGTATTACAGAGATTCCCACACCAACAACATCCACAATCATGATAGTAATGTAATCCAACATAAATGGTAAAATAACCCAAGTTTTCACAACTCTGTCCAGGATCTCAAGGGCCTGGTCCACGTGTTATTTGTTTCCATTGATGCTTTCCATAAAAATGAGATTTTGGGCCCTGTCTTACACGCGGCGCATTGTGGTGCCAGTCCTAGCTCACACCCAATGCAGTGATCAGCATTACAGTGAGATTTATTCCTTTTTCATGCTTGCCAAGGCTCTAAATTCAAATGCAAAACAAAAAACATGCTTGTATTGTGTGTTTCTGTTTGTCATTCTCAGTTACTTGTAGAATTAAAAAATCAGCTTGATGTTGACATTAATCATAGCATTATGATGTAAAAGTAGCAAAAAAAAGAAAAACTCATGTTGTCAGCGGCGACAGGGCAGGGCCTCATCTCTATTATGTATGAAGGAAGGGGCCAAGAATACAGAAGTCTCACACAGGTAGTATTGATACCTGTCAGTGTAGATTGACTGTAATTCACAAATAGTCTGGCCATTAAAATTGGCACCCGCCACTCACCAAATGAAAGTAAAAATCTGCATTGGCGAGTAAAATAAAAAGGTAATTCGCCAGTGGCGGGTTGCTAACATAAGATTGCTTCACTGTAAACTTTCAGCACTGCAACAGAGTGGTTATTCAGTTCGGTTCAGTGGATATTCGCTCGGTCATCAGTACTCATTCTGCTTGACTTATCGGCCGCCTTCGACACGGTTAATCACCGCATCCTTCTCTCTATACTCGCTAACATGGGAATCTCCGGTTCTGCTCTCTCCTGGTTTGAATCCTACCTCACAGGGCCTTCGTTTAGCATTATCATGGCTTGGTCAGCTATCTGCACCTCACCATCTCACCACAGGGGTCCCCAGGGCTCAGTGCTGGGCCCCTTCTCTTTGCTATCTACACCACCTCCTTGGGACAGATTATCCGTTCGCATGGCTTCTCATACCACTGCTATGCAGACGACACACAGCTCTATCTGTCCTTTCCACCTGATGACCCCGTGGTTTCAGCACGGATCTTGGATTGCCTCTCAGACATAGCTACATGGATGAAGGCACACCACCTCCAGCTGAACCTCTCAAAGACTGAACTGCTGGTCCTCCCAGCTAAACCTACCATACACCACGACATCAACATCAAATTGATTGACTCCCTGTCTGTTTCACCTACCAGGACTGCAAGAAATATAGGAGTTGTTCTCGACAACCAACTAAACTTCTCAGATCATGTTGCCTCAGTCGCCCAGTCATGCCGTTTCGCACTCTACAACATACGGAAAATCAGGACTTACTTGACTCAAGATGCTACCCAACTTCTGGTTCAGGCAATAGTCATTTCACGACTCGACTACTGCAATGCTCTCCTGACAGGTCTCCCAGCCTGCGCAGTGAAACCACTTCAGATGATCCAGAACGCGGTGGCGCGCCTGGTCTACAACCAACCCAAAAGGGCACATGTTACCCCGCTGCTCATCCAGCTACACTGGCTACCTATGGCGGCCCGCATCAAATTCAAGGCTCTAACGCTTGCCTACAAAGTAGTCTCCTGTTCTGCTCCCACCTACTTGAATGCCCTCATACAGACATACGCTACCTCCAGACGCTGCGCTCCTCAGGCGAACCATGTCTAGCTCTACCGCGGTGCGCTCAAGCCAATCAAACTTTTCTCATCTGTTGTTCCTCGTTGGTGGAACACACTGCCAGCTCCTACAAGGGCAGAGACATCCTTCTCCATTTTCAAAAAACTCCTGAAGACCCAGCTCTTTAGAGAACATCTCCTCTCATAGCAACACTTACAACAAGTCTTACTGATCCTAGCACTCACCAGCCGTCTTAAACTGACAAGTAACTGTTAAAAACAGCACTCACTGATGCACTTATTCTTACTGTACTCTAATGTTTTTAAATTGTCCTAAAATTGTTGAGAATTGCTCTAAAACTTAAACTGTTTACCATGTTGTTAGTCGCTTTGGCTAAAAAGCGTCAGCCAAATGTAATGTAATGTAATGTTATTGCCTACAAACTTTGTCATCACATAGCTTGGTGGACTAAGTTTTGCAATTATTTGAGTGACCCTCACTGTCTACCATCACTATAGCTTCACCTGATGCATGTTTTTTTTTTGGTGGAAAACAGCTGATGGATTAGTCAGGATGGATTAATGCCACCGAAGTCATAAATAACATGTTTTTTAAGGGAATTGTTACCATGTCGTTTAACAAGTTAGGGTACATGTTTTAAACATGGTGTCATCTGTGTTCTGACTATCAAGAAGAGGTAGAATTGTAGAAATGAGGGTCTTAACTAATAGGTTTAAAGTGTGCGCAATTCCAGCTGATATTTTGGGAAATTATTTATGTTTATCCCGTTAGTTACACATGCTTCGGACATTATGTGTAGTGTTCGTTTCCCATAGGCTAAACTAAGCAAATCTAAGGCCTTGTTTACACGTATCCAGATCTTTTTTAAACAGATTAAAAAAATATCTCTGTGCACTCAAACGCAAAACGATTCCAAACATGAATGTTTATGTAGAGTAAACTCATCTACTCGTCTGCTCTGCGTTGCCCCCCTCAATTAATGGCAGGAAACGTAAGAACAGTGTGTTAGTTTATCTAGTGGAAATAACAACAGGGTTGGGAAAACATTGCATGGCAGCATGGATCACAACACAGTATGATAGGCCTACAATATGAGATGGAGATGAATTATCAGTTATGCAAAGAAAACTGAAAGAATGGGTGATCTTGCTGCCCATTAATTAATAGGGTTATATGCCAAAGTCACAAAGAGTTTACGTTAGACTACATCAGACTCTCCCAGGTGCTCAAGAGTGCGAACTTCACCACAGACAGGTTTCCACCTACCACCTTTCTATCATTTCACACTCAACAGAAAAAAAGAATGAAATCTCACTACCACAGTGAACAGAGAACCTTTAAGAAGACGAGAGAAGTGTAAAGGACAAATATCAGTGCAGCTCAGTGTCTGGTTTCTTTCATTGGGAATTGTGGCCAAATAGTTCAGTCTTTGTTTTGTCCTTCTTTACACTTCTCTCATCTTCTCGCAGGTGGACTCGAATAAAGTTGTAGAAGCATCTCAAGGCCCAAACGCATAACAAATATGAGTGTACAAAAACATCTAGATACGTGTAAACGACCCCTAAATCTAGAGTCTTGGCTGAGCATGTTCCTTTGATCCAAAAAGTCCTCAAGTTGTTACGTTTCAAGTTGTACGTCAAGATGTACATAAAAAAATGTGCGCTTGTAAATAGTGCATCATTTTACAAAATTGTGGGCCTGTTTACTATTGTGTCAGGCAAATGAATGCACTAAAATCAGTGCACTATTAACTAAAATGAGTGCATAATATACTACATTCTATGCACAGTGAAATTAGATCATAATTGAGTAAAACGAGTGCACAATTTGGTCAAATGAGCGCACATTCTCATATACATGAGAAATACGGAACACATCTTTTTCCTTTGAAATATGGGACGATTACGTATTTTACGGAACGGTTGGCAACCCTATCAGGAAACCTTTCTAACTTCAAAACTGCCAAATCCAGTCTTCATGCAAGTTCTTGTCCTTAAAGTGACAGACACCTATTTAACCTCACATCGCCAATAAGGAGTAAGGAGTTCAATTACCTAAAGTTAGACGTTTTTGGCGAATTAATTTTCTATTTACAATAAAACATAAAATGCATAGCAGGTATATTGGGCCAACAGCTTGTATTAGCCTATCTGACAGTCAGCAGGCATGTCACAGCGCGTGGAGAAAGAAACTAGGCCACTGGTAGGGGTGTGTATATCCCCAAGATGAACAACTAGCCACGCCCAACAGGAAGTGAGGTATTTGGGATTTTGTGCGCACTAAGATATGATGAATTGTTATGCCAAAAGAGGTGCTTCCCATGGGCGAAAGCTCATTTGGTACAGTGAATAAACAGGGATAAAACCTTGGCACTGGGTGTGGCCCAGGAACTCCATAGCACCCCCTTTTGTCATTGCGACTTGTGGTTGGCATATAGTTTCAGCTACACACAACAAATTTGGTAGTATGCAACATGTCAAGACAAACAACTGATGTATACATCTCATTAGCCACGCCTACAGGGAGTGAGGTAATTGAGATTTTGTGCGTTGAGGACATGATCAATTTTAATGCACTTTTCTTAGACGATTGATCCAATTCATGTCAAATTTGGCATACATGATGCCAAGATGCTGCTGATTGTAAATTGCAAAGCAATTTTGATATGTTGTAATATCATGAATGGTGAAACTATGAATTTTAATAATTGATAACTAATACTGGCTTAAATTTCACAGGTTATTAAATTCTATGGCACTGATGATATTTACATGCCCATAATGAATATTTGGCATAGCACCACCAACTGGCTACACTGATGTCACATAATCAATTTGGACACACTACTTGTAGAAGGTTCATCTGATTCATGTGAAATGTGGTATACATGACGTGAAGATGTTGCTGTTATATTGCTAAAATATTTTGGTAACACTTTATCTGACAGTATCGACATAAGAGTGACATGACAATGTCATGAATACATGACACTGTCATGACACATGAACCCTAACCTCTAACCCTAATCCTAACCTGTTATGACAAAAAACGAATGTCACTTAAAGGTGCTGTAAGCGATGGCACACGTTTTTTAGGCTAAAACATTTTATGTCACTTACTGCAAACATCACCTAACCAACCGCTAGCTGTCTGTGTCCTGAATACACTGTAAAAAATACAATCTCTGTGGACAGCCTAGGCTCCAAAAACGGCAACAAACACAACCTGGGCAAACCTAGCCCATGAAAACATAACAAACTGTTCCAGCAAATCACAGACGAGGTGCGCGTTTAGGAGAGTTTCAATTGACCGATCCCAAGCCCCTCCTCCCATTGTCAGTCCCATAGTTTCTGTTGCTAAGTCGGACAAGTTTGCAGGAAAGTGTGCGAGAACGCGTGTTCAACATGGGTACGCAGCACCATTTAACAGTGTATGCTAGATTTCTGGGCGTCAAGTAATATTGATATATTCAAAAAACAGAGGCCAGAAAGGCCTTCAGTATTCGGAAGGACACATTCACAATGTCTGCTGTTATCAACGAGGTGGAACACCACAAATTGAGGACAAACCAATCTGGTGTTACGGATCTTAATGGGATGCATGTTAACTGGGGATAACGTGCTAATTGTTTATCACAAGCAGGTAGTTTACCTTATTTGCTGCAGATGTGACTGATTCAATAAACAGGTCTGTGCAAACATATGGTGCTGACGTGTCCATAACAAAATCTAACCATATTTCGAGGATTAATTAAAGGCGGGTCCAAGTGCTGCAGATCCAAGTTCCCATAAAATTGGGAGAGTGGCTAGCCTGTTAAGCAGCTCATGTTGGGGAGGTGGAGAGATAGCTTCGCTTCGGTAGGCTGATAGCCTACTTATTATTTTGAATGGCTGCTTTAGAAGGAAGAGTTCAAATAAACATGATACAAATGTAGGCTATTGAAAAGAAATCACTAGATCTACCCGAGTTTACCCATACAACGCACGACATATCTGCAGTTTGCAGACGTGATTTGTCTTGCACAAGACTTCATCAGTGCCCGCTTATGCTATACTTAATTTAAATGTGGGCAATGTAGTAGGCCTAATATTGGCGATTTCGAGACTGCATAGCCTATACAGCAAGGTTTTCAATCGGCACATGATTTGATCTTTAGAAGACATTGGCTATCTCTCGTTCAGCCATCAATGATTCATCGCAGTAGTCTATTCCGTTTGTTGAAAAAATGGTCATTAGCTTATTTCTGTGAACAGTCTTCTATCCCAAGTTAAACATGGCAAGGTAGCCTATGCCCATTTTCGTACACACTCAGATTTCTTTACTGAAAAGTAGCAGCCTATCCAAAGTTATGCAAAGTTAGGCCTATATGTCTGTCAACGTTTCACACGGTCAGGATATCGGATGTCACTTCTACAAGTATCCCAGGCATATATTTGAACCTTTTTGAGCTCTTTAGTTATTTAGTTACTTAGGCTACTTTAAAAGAAGCATTAGCATTCACATAACCCGGTATTGTAGGCTACAGAATGGACACTATAAAATTCAAAATTGACCGAGGTTGACTGAGGTCCTCCGACGTCCTCATTGTGACATAGTAAAAGGGGGCGGGGCTTGGGATCGGTCAATTGCACGGGAGCAGCGAGGGAAGGAGAGCAAGGAAGTAGCGAGCTAGCTCTGTTTTGTTTGAAAGTCAACAGAAGTGACGTTACCCAGCATCACTTATAGCACCTTTAACAGAAGCGTTATGTCATAAATGTTTATGACTGGTTTATGACACATTCATGACAGCGTCATGTCACTCTTATGTCGATACTGTCAAGTACAGTTTAACCGATATTTTTGATATGTTGTAATATGCTGAAATGGCGATAAGATTAATTTAAATATGTTGCCTCTGTTGGATTTTGACTTTTTTGAGATGGTTCATGTGGTTGAAATTTGGTAGTTGTGTGTAACTCCTCAAGACAACTTTCATACTACAATGTATTAGCCACGCCCAACAGGAAGTGAGGTAATTGGGATTTTGTGACATATAATCAATTTTGAAGCTCTTCTCCTAGGCAGTTTATGTGAAAGTTGACATGATGTCAAGATGATGTTGATTTAAAATTGCGAAGAATTGTTTTGATATGTTGTAATGTGCTGAAATATGCGATGAATTTACATACCTCGCCATGTAAACAGTAAGTGTGTGATCAATTTGCCATACGTTGTTTGACATGACTCAAACCACAGGTTGTTATTTATTATGGTAATGATGATTTTCACATGCCCACAATGCATATTTGGCATAGCGCCACCATTTAGCAACAGATAGAATGGCTATTACACTGGTGGAACATGGTACATTTTGACTCAATTCTCCTAGGTGGGTTATCAGAATCGGCGATAGTGGGCCTGAGCACCTGCCGTCCGCAAGCCGTGACATTTCGGAATCCAACAATGCACTCACATGTGGTGCATTTGTCAAATGCACATATCTGATGTGTGTGCTATTTGTATTTGCCAGTTTTATACATTGGAAGCACTCACTTTCTGTTGGGTGTGACATTTTACACCAGGGCTATTCAACTTCATTACCAAGTGGTCTTCGCGGGCCACCCAAAATACAGTGTTGCAAAAATTACTCCTACTGTGGCTATAAGAGACATGCATTCATGAGTATCATGACTACATTTAATGAGTTCAGTAAAATATATTCAAACACTGGATGTGGTTGACATTCCTTTATTTTGAAAACGGACGTTAAGGCTTGTTTTAAGGACATGTTTGTGCTAGTGTTGCACGGTGTATCGATACTAGAAAGGTATCACGATGCCTTCACGCAAAAAAAACGATACAATTTCCGACGTTTTTAGAATCAATACTTTATTAACCCTTTGCAGACCGCACGCTTTAATTTCGGTACCCCAGTACCGATGACGTTCAGTCTAATAACTCCGCCATACCCCAACCAATTTTATCAATGAAAACTTCCTCAAAAACGTCACATCATAGGCTTTCTGGCGATATGATTGGTTAAGGGATTTGTGGCGCGAATTTCTTTTACTACGTGAAGGAAAAATCAAGAGTTGACGTCTCCCTCCACTAGAGGAATCACAGCAGGAAGCACTATGCATGGTTCAAACAAGGTAAAAACAAGTCTTTTTATGTTATTACTACTTGTTATCCATGTTATTACTTTAAAATCGTTTTTAAAAGTTATTTTTGCTGGTAATTACACCTTGTATGCTTGGCCGTAACATAATGAGTGTGTGTGTTCACTTCAGCTGATATGATAGCTGGTATTTTAGCACACCGTAATCTTTAGTAAACTCATTATTTTCAGTCATTTTTGGGGGGTTACTATATGTCAACCAAGATTACAGA
Source organism: Alosa alosa (assembly GCF_017589495.1). Taxonomy (NCBI): domain Eukaryota; kingdom Metazoa; phylum Chordata; class Actinopteri; order Clupeiformes; family Clupeidae; genus Alosa; species Alosa alosa. The sequence continues at coordinate 1,553,949 of NC_063192.1, read as the reverse complement.
CCTACTAGGACTGACACTTTAACGATTTGTTCTATTTGAACGATGTTGTTTGCTTGTCATCTGATGATACAGAAAACTAGCTAAGTTAGGTAACGTTAGCACCAGGAGAGGCTGCAACATGTCCTTGACGCGTAGTCGCGATAAAGTTCACTCCCGTGCTTCATGACTGCCAACTTTATGTCAAGTACACCTAATCGGTATTTTATTGTCAAATAAACCTTTCATTCCCTCGTAATATGTATAACACAATTTACAGTTGTTTGTAGCCAAGTTGCTTAGCTTACTTAGATAGAAACATCTGACATGAATGACAAGGTTAATGTTACGTTACCGACGTGAGGACTGTGTTGACTTGATCACCGATGGTGTAACGTAAGGATTTTATTCATTGACTGCTGTTTTCATGAATACATGACTGAAGATTTGTTATAAATGTGTCTTAGTATTGTTTAGCTTTTAGGCTGTAAGGTTGGCTGCTACGATTATGAGGATTTTGGGTGGCTAACTATGATGGGAGCTCATACACCCAAGCCTACTCGTCGACACATTATTTTCTAAGGGGGTGTTTTGTCTTTACGCAACTGCAGTAGCCTATGCACGGTGTGTATGTGTATGCATATGCTGTTAAGATGTTTTCTTTCATATCTCCTGACTCATGTTCATGAATCAATGTTTGCTTGTAAGCTGATATGGTATGGTTTAGCCAAGGCAATAACACTTAGTGAGCTCTGAGACTAATGTTACCTCTCCAAGCAATATTGGAGTCCTCCAGTGATAATAATACTTTTAGTGAAAAGAGTCATGGTTGGTGGTGATTAAGATTATGTGGAAGTAATGTAAAATAAAACTAAGCAACCTATTCACTATCAGACCTGTGATTTTTTTTGTTATTTCAGATGGAGGGAGAGTAGTACGTGCAACTGAGGTGAAAGCAGCCGACTGCTGATGGCAAACATGACCCCAAGGACCACGATGGCACGATGGCATGGACATGGGACATGGATGGGTAGCTTCTGGATGAAAAGGAAGACAATGATGTGCTAGAGGAGGAGAGTAATCTCCCATCATCCTCAGATGGGTAAGCATGTTTGTGTGTGTGTGTGTGTGTGTACTCCGTGCTTCATGACTGCCAACTTTATGTCAAGTACACCTAATCGGTATTTTTATTGTCAAATAAACCTTTCATTCCCTCGTAATATGTATAACACAATTTACAGTTGTTTGTAGCCAAGTTGCTTTAGCTTACTTAGATAGAAACATCTGACATGAATAACAAGGTTAATGTTACGTTACCCGGCGTGAGGACTGTGTTGACTTGATCACCGATGGTGTAGCGTGGGATTTTTATTCATTGACTGCTGTTTTCATGAATACATGACTGAAGATTTGTTATAAATGTGTCTTAGTATTGTTTAGCTTTTAGGCTGTAAGGTTGGCTGCTACGATTATGAGGGATTTTGGGTGGCTAACTATGATGGGAGCTCATACACCCAAAGCCTACTCGTCGACACATTATTTTCTAAGGGGTGTGTTTTGTCTTTTTTTGGCTTGCAGTAGCCTATGCGCGGTGTGTATGTGTATGCATATGCTGTTAAGATGTTTTCTTTCATATCTCCTGACTCATGTTCATGAATCAATGTTTGCTTGTAAGCTGATATGGTATGGTTTAGCCAAGGCAATAACACTTAGTGAGCTCTGAGACTAATGTTACCTCTCAAGCAATATTGGAGTCCTCCAGTGATAATAATACTTTTAGTGAAAAGAGTCATGGTTGGTGGTGATTAAGATTATGTGGAAGTAATGTAAAAATAAAACTAAGCAACCTATTCACTATCAGACCTGTGATTTTTTTGTTATTTCAGATGGAGGGAGAGTAGATGCGATGCAACTGAGGTGAAAGCAGCCCGACTGCTGATGGCAAACATGACCCCAAGGACCACGATGGCATGGACATGGGACATGGATGGGTAGCTTCTGGATGAAAAGGAAGACAATGATGTGCTAGAGGAGGAGAGTAATCTCCCATCATCCTCAGATGGGTAAGCATGTTTGTGTGTGTGTGTGTGTGTGTGTGTTAAGCCCAACTGGTATGCACATTCTGGTTGTGATAAGAGTGTTGCTTATAACAATAATGACAGGGATTATAGTGATAATAGTTTGCTTAGATTTGTAATTCAATTTCTAATTTTCTTATCTGACAATTTCTTTATTTTGAGCTTGGTCAAGTCCCATGTCAGGTAGAAAGCATACACTTTGCCTATCCTTCAAACACAGACAGAGACACCAACTCCAGTAGCATTTACACCTCATAGTCTGCTAGGTTTAGATGGACACACACACACCACAGATCTGGTGTGAATGCGGTGTTAGTGTATCACCTTATGTGTAGGGCAAATTATATCGATAATTATATATTGTATCGAATTATATGCTGTATGGTTGTTAAATGTATTGAATTTCTTCTAATGTGTTAATTGTTTATATGTGAGAATGTTAATATGAATTGATGCTTTGTTCACCATGGTCAAAGTATTTTGTTGATCTTTGTCATACTGTTGTCTTGTCATTCTTGTAGTTCTAATAGTTACTGCTTGTTTGTAAACATATGTTTGTTATTTACCTGAAGTTGTTCCTGGTTATTTAATGAAATTGTTAAAGACGTATCTAAATAAAATGATTTATTTCCTCTTTTGTAACCTTAACACATGTGCCAGTGTCTCTTATTCTTGTTTTCATAGTAGAATGAAGCACACGGAGAAGCAGTTACCATCTGCCTAGTCTTTATTTCAGCCTTTATCTTTCCTCCCCACAATTGATGTAGCCTCTTCAGAGTACAGTAAGGCATCCTATATTTAGCTATGCATCTTGTTTTGATGGTAAAACATCTTATATTTGTTACATGACCATTATATCTGTTTTTTTTGGTCAGATGTCAAACCAGGAAAGGAAAACATCCTACTCTTTAAAAATTATACTTGTTACTGCGACTTGCAGTTATAAGTAAATTAATCATAACTTCTGAACCAAAGGTGATAAATTGATTCTGTTTTTTTCACTGAGGAGAACACAACACTGTCTATCTTTTACACACTATATCTACAATAGACATTAGGTGAAAAGTAAGATTCATCTTGACAAATTGATATTTCTGTGTTTTTTTACGTTGAATTTTGAAGGTATTGTTTAAAAACAATATGTGTTACACTCAAACTTATTAACTATGACATGTATCATTTGAAAGGGCTAGTTCCCCTGATTACAATGGTGGGTATATCTTATCTCTGCTATGTAGCATGACCACACAATAAGCCTTTTTGTCTCACAAGGGCATCAAGTATGAAAAAACGGAATGTTTTGTGCCGTCTGCAAAGGTCTAATAAATTTATCATAACTTTTGAACAAAAGGTGATACATTGATTCTGTTTTTATCACTGAGTAGAGGACACAATTGTGAATCTCCCATACACAAGTTTTTCTCTATCTACAAGAGAAATTGGGGGAAAAATTAGATTAATCTTAACAAACTGATAGTTTTGTGTTTTTTGGGGTTGAATTTTAAAGATATTTTTAAAAAAATAAGTGTGTTCTCAAAATTATTAATTATATTGTATACCATTTGAAAGGGCTATTTCTCCTGATTTTAATGGTGGGTAAATTATATCTCTGTCATGTATAATCACACAATAAGCCTTTTTGTGCCATAAGGCCATCGAGTATGAAAAAATGGAATTTTCGGCGCGGTCTGCAAAGGGTTAAAATAATAATGTTCTGTGTGGACTGCTCCCACTCTCCATGCTCCTTGCACGCATCTAGGCAAGTGGGCGTGTCAAGCAGGCAGCTCTGAGTGAGTGAGTGCGCAGCCAACGCCAACATAGTTCTTTCCGACAGTCCTCGACTTGTGGATAAAACAAAAGGTGAAGTGAAATGGAACTATTTCGGATACATCGCGGATAGTGAAGGCAAGCTATTAGGTACACAGAGGCCCGTTTGTAAAATATGTTTCAAAGTCATTTAAAAGCAGTAGGCCTATAGGCTACGCATAGAACTTGGCTAAGCAACTCGCAGACATATCCCAACATTTTTAAAGAACGACAGGTTAACGAATAGAACTAATTTCTTTAATAGAACATGTTAATATAGAAATGTAATCACCTTATCAATAATGGAATGGCTGTTTAAAAAAAAAAAAGTGAGACTTCTGCTGCAGTATCAAACTATAATGCTTCCCAGTGTGGGACATTCATTTCACACACTACTAATATAGGCCCTAAATGCACTGTTATGTAACACCCATTTTTTTTTCTCACATCATATCCAATTAAAAATACAAAAACAATTTTCATGATACATTTTAACATGCTACCATGGAACATATTTTCATTTGCATTTATGCATTTATGGGAGGGCAATGGAAAAGTGGGAGTAGGCTATCAGGCAAACACAGGGGAGGAGAAGTGCTAATAGCGATTGATTAGGTGCTCCACCATATATGAAAACAGTGCACGTCTGTTTTGCAGTGAAAAAACTTAAATCCGAATTCCGGTTAAATGCATCAATTCTAAACTTTCAGAGACAGCTGATTCAGTATTCAGACCATCAGTTTTCTTCATTGTAGGCTATGTCAAAAGCAACTTTAACTTTTGTTTACCTTTCTAATAGGCTATCGTATGTTCACTTTCACAACATCCAGTTCCCTATCTGCTAGACTATGGTATTAAGGCATAGCCCCTAGTCTACGTGCAGTAAATACTTTGAGTATTTTTTTTAAGTGGAGTAGAACTATTAGGGCTACTGTATGTCACTGCTTGTTGACATCTCCTCATGTAGCCTATGATCGCTAAATTTTTGACATTTTGACTTTTTAACAATCGGTTATCTCCGCTCCGTGGTTCAGCTTTGGGCACGCAATTAGCGGCAGGGACGGGTGGCGATGAGCCATGTTTACGTAGCCTAATGAAGTGACAGCTTAGTAAATTCCACGCAATATGGCAAAGCACAGTGTTCACTGCATAGAACAACAGTAGCTTATTAGCGCTTTCTTTGTACATCCAGCCCTGAGTGTTGGCCTGGTTGCTAGCTTCTTCAAACTTTGCAAACTCAGCTGGGTGTTGTTACAAGTGCGGCGCGCGAGTGCATTTGACCGGCATAAAAATCGGTATGTCTCAGACTGACCGGCCCGTCACCGGTCATGGCCGATCACATGAAAATCGTCCAATTCCGGTCACCAGCCGATCAATTGGTGCATCTCTAATTTCAACACTGACCTTGATCTAGCCCACTTTGGCTATTTAAAGGTACTTTATTGTCAAAACACAACACAATGTAAATGAACTATACCAAACAATAAAGGACTTAATCACACACAAATTACTATTTTACTGACTATAAAAAAATATAATTATGTTGGAAGTTTAGAACCCAGAATTGACCTGCACATTACAAAAGTGCACCAAATTCAACACAAATGACTCAATACACTTGGAGGTCTGCGTCCTTTCCCCCCCAGATATTTTAGGATTTCGCCGTGGTATCGTTTCAGTATCGAGCATCGAGATATTTATGGCAGGTATCGTATCGAAGTCATAATTTTGGTATCGTGACAACACTAGTTTGTGCATGCCCATAGCCAGCCACTCTGAAACAGTCAAAGGCTATTCAAAACGAGACAGGACCCATCGTCAAAAATTGCGTGCAGTAATGTCAACACTGACCTTGATCTAGCCTACTTTGGCTATTTAAAGGTACTTTATTGCCAAAACACAACACAATGTAAATTAACTATAACAAACAATAAAGGACTTAATCACACACAAATGACTATTTTACTGACTAATTTCGGTGTCTACCACTCTAGTTCATCCAAAACAAACTAGAAAAGGGACTCAAAGTGCTATTATCCTTTAAATGTGCTATGCTAAATAAAACTGACTGACTGACTGACTAACACACTTCCATGCAGTGGTGGTTCTTGTATGTCGTCCTGGGCAAACAATGCACATGCGTCACATGACCTTTGTTGTCATCATAATGTTATCATAATGTGTTCCACCTAATAGATTAACTAACAATATATATTATCACCCGGAGAGAAGAAATACTCTTTTCTGATTGGCTGGCGGGTGGCCTTTAATTCTGAATAACAGGACACCGTTCCATATCAATGATTATGAATGGTAACTATAACAATCATAGTAGGACGACGGTTGCAGTGCTCTAGAATCTTTGGTTGCAGGCTTCCCAACTAGTGTTAATTTCGTCAGACGTAGTGTTAATTTTGTCACCTATTTTTAATTTAGTCTTAGTCTTAGTCTTGTGACGAAATGTCCTTTTTAGTCTTTGTCATATTTAGTCATTCAAATATCATTTTTGTTAGTCAAGTTTTAGTTGACTAAAAGTCTCGTCATTTTAGTCTAGTTTTAGTCAAAAGAAAACTAAAGGTATCTTAGTCTTAGTCAGTTTTAGTCAACACATTTTAGTCTTTTTTTTATAACAAATTATTTCTGATTACCATTTTGAGTCAAATAGTGTTTCACACATCTCAATTTTCTAACAATATTGTGTGTCCACAGGGCTACTCGTCTGTTATAATTACTCATTCTGATTTTTTTGTCAGTCAGTATGTTTACATGCACAGGTAAGTCGAGCTACAGTTATAGCTTCGGCTGGGATTTGACCATAGACAGTAAAAGATTTGACTGGACCACTGTCATATTAAGTAGACCAGTGTTTCTCAAAGTGTGGTCGGGGATCACTGGTGGTCCATAAAGGTATCCCAAGTAGTCCTTGAGCAGACATGGTAAAATATAATATAGATGAGTTGTTTGCAATATTGAACCAACTTGTATGTAAAAACAGTTCTGCAACTAAGATATGCCAGTTTAAATCATACAGTATGAATCCACACAATAAGCAAAGTGCAAAGACAATAAGCAAGGTAGTTCAGTAGGCCTATTGTGTAGACTAACTATAGGCTACTGTTGAAGTTGAAGTGAACTGTATCTTTTTTTAGATAGGGTTAGTTAAGTGGTCCTGAAACTGAAAAGGTTTGAGAAACACTGTCATAGGCCAAAGTATTAATGTTTTACTCCGCCTCGCTAGATGGCGATATCTTGTACAAACACAACACATTCCCCAAACAGACTCTCCATCTTAGCCATAGCTAACTTGCTAGCGAACTTTCCATATTAGCTTACTTGCTAGCAAACTTTGCATCATCAGTCTAACTAGTTAAATAGTTGACATTACATGATGAACATTTTAAGTATGGACATTCTGGGGGATGTTAATTTGTATGAGAGAAGCTTCAACTTCTGGGTATGTAGCATTGTGGCATAAAGCTTAGGTAGTTAGCTTGCTAACTCTGGCAGAAAATCTCAGTGTTCTTGTTCCATGTAGTTTTAGGTATTTGCAGCCACAGGGTTGCAGCAACAACCGCGTGAACTAGCCTACAGGAAAGCTGTTAGCGTATGAACTCATTCGAATATTTTGGCAGTAACAGCTAGATATTCTGTCTTCTCATTTTGTAGATGAAAATGAAGAGAGATTTTATCTTAGTTTTTATTTCATGCAAAACATTTTAGTCTAGTCTTTTTTTAGGTCAAAAATAATGCATCTTAAGATAGTCTTAGTCAGTGTTTCAGGACATTACTGCCCGTCTCGTCATCGTCTCGTCTTAGTCATGAAAAAAAGGTTGTTGGCGAACATATTTCCTCTCGTCTCGTCTGGCCGAAATTAACACTAGTCAGGAGAGGAAATATGTTAGTCAACAACCTTTTTTTTTTCATGACTAAGACGAGACGACGACGAGACAACACTAATGTCCTGAAACACTGACTAAGACTATCTTAAGATGCATTATTGTTGGACTAAAAAAAACTAAAATGTTTTGCATGAAATAAAAACTAAGATAAAAATCTCTTCATTTTAGATCTACAAAATGAGAAGACAGAATATCTAGCTGTTACGTTTTCAAAATATTCCGAATGAGTTCATGCTCCTGTAGGCTAGTCTACGTGCTGTTGCTGCAACACGAAACCACATGGAACAAGAACACTGGAGATTTCTGCCAGAGTTAAGCTAACTACCTAAGCTTTATGCCACAATGCTACATACCCAGAAGTTAAAGCTTCTCTCATTAACAAATTAACATCCCCCAGAATGTCCATACGAAAATGTTCAGCATGTAATGTCAACTATTTAACTAGTTACACTGATGATGCAAAGTTTGCTAGCAAGTAAGCTAATATGGAAAGTTCGCTAGCAAGTTAGCTATGGCTAGATGGAGAGTTTGTTTGGGGAATGTGTTGCGTTTAGGCGCATATCACCATCTAGCATGGCGGAGTAAAACATTAATACTTGGGTCTACGACAGTGTTTCTCAAACTTTTTCAGACGAAGGACCACTTAACTAACCCTAGCTAAAAAAAAAAAAAAAAAAAAAAAAAAAAAAAAAAAAGATTAGACCTACTTCAACAGTATATTAGTCTACACAATAGGCCTACTCACTGAACCACCTTGCTTATTGTCTTTGCACTTTGCTTATTGTGTCAGAGGATTCATACGATTTAAACTGGCATATCTTACATAGACAGTGTTGCAGAACTGTTTGAATTTACATACAAGTTGGTTCAATGTTGCAAACAACTCATCTATATTATATTTTACCACGTCTGCTTGCGGACCACTTGGGATAGCTTGCGGACCACCAGTAGTCCCCGGACCACACTTTGAGAAACACTGGTCTATGAATATCATGACAGTGGTCCAGTCAAATCTTTTACTGTCTATGGTCAAATCTTACCTTTAGTTTTCTTTTGACTAAAACTAGACTAAAATGACGAGACTTTTAGTTGACTAAAACTTGACTAACAAAAATTATATTTGAATGACTAAATATGACAAAGACTAAAAAGGACATTTCGTCACAAGACTAAGACTAAATTAAAAATAGGTGACAAAATTAACACTACAATGGAATCAACTGTAAACAAACTGTCCATGCAAAAGTTGTACAACAAGATGAACTAGTGAGCTTCTTTTTAAACAGAACCTCGTGTTTCCAGTGTTTACGGTGGCAACCGGGTGATAAGCAGGATAACGGCCTTCGAGGTGTGTCCAGTTATACGGAAATTAATGGACTCGGGCGGAGGCAACGCATCGTGGAGTTTTTTGCCCCTCGCCCTCGTCCATTAATTCCGTATAACAGGACACCTCGGCGGCCGTTATCCCTTACATAACAATTATAGTAATGAAGTACAGTTTTACTGTTTGAGACTTAGCCTGTGTTCTGTTATTCATTGTTGTACCATCTACAATAAATCATCATCTAATCGCCGATCCTGATCCCGCCGTCAAGCTTTATTGACCATCTTCAATACAGACATTAGAACTAAAACACAACGCAACAACCAGAGAATCCAACAATACATTAAATGTACATATTTTAGCAAATCAATACAATATTCTAACTGACAAAACAATAGTTTTATGCAACAACTAATTCAAGTACTCAAATTGGCTCTTACAGTGCTGCGAGACACTAGCACCCATGGGCTTCAACCTCCCTGCTAGCATGTCCACCTCTCAGTCTGAGGTGCTGCTCATGTTACACTCTTGCTTACCTTCATAATTAAATGTTTGCATATATGAGCAAGTGTATTGAATACCTGGTCCTGTCAGACGCTGCACTGCTGCTGCTACTGCTGGTGGACTCAGAGTCTGAACTGGAACGTGGAAGACTGCGTTCATTGCGGTATACACGGAAACTCTCTGTAACAGGCTGACTGCCACCATCAAAGCCATTGCTAGGCAAACCTGTGGACATAAACAGGAGAGTCAATCATTTTTCAATTTGTTCATTAATGGCATATTTCAACCTAAAAGAGAATGTTTGGTTAGGAGCCAATGGGAACTCAGAATTTTACATGAGAAGAGTTGCTTTCAAGATACTCAGTCGATGCAAGATTTGTTTCACTAAAAGAGTATTGTGCACCACCAATCTAGCCAACCAAATGATGTGTAAAGTGAAAGTGAAGTTGCTAATACTGAAGAAAAGAAGAATCTGATTGGACTTGTTATTTGTAGCTTCTCTAGATAAACATCAAGTACCACTAATTTATACAATTATACAAACACTAATATAGATGCCAAATATACAATTTGTGGGCATATGAATATCATTACCATCAGAGTTGAAGTTGAGCTTCAGTAAGTAAAAGTCCTACCATGTATTAGTTCTACCTGTACACTTCATACAAATATTTAGACTTTCACTTTCTGAAGCAGGACTTCCACACCTGATTAACATAATTTTCAATAACCTCTGAAGTTTGAGCCATGTCAAGTGATATATGGTGATATATGACACATTGCCTGTTTTTCTAAACAGCCAATGTGTCTGCATAGTCTGTCTGCCTCTTCATCCCCTCCATGTTTGGTACTGTCTGTCCACTAGCCACTTGTACCACTGTCTTTATGCCTCACTGTTTGCGTGCTATATTAGCACATTAGCATATATGCATAACCCCCCCCTCCATGCCACAGCCGAACTGTGGCCACACTTATACATTTTCTTAAATAGTTAAATATATAGATATATAGACTTTACTTTACTTCTGCATTGTTGCACTGTTGACTTACTCATTTGCACTATCACCATGACCACTATCACCATTGCACTACCACCATGACACTCATTCACACAGAGCACCTTAGAGCACCTTACCATACCTTACTATGCACAGAGAATCACAGGCTCAGTCCCTGCCTCAGTCATTGCAAGCGCCTCTGATTTATTAATCACCACTATGTGGATTCTGTTTTTAGAATTGATTTAGATTAAGTGTTAGTATAATTGTAATTTTGCTATTTGTATTCCAGTATATTTTTATATATTGTATTAAGTGTTAGTATAATTTGTATTTTAGTATATTTAGCATATTCTTTATCTTCTACTGTCCTTACTGCTTAGTTGTGTTTTTATATTATATACTTTAATTACTCTTCTGCTGTTAAAGAATGTGTTTGTCTTGTATGTATGCTGCTGAGACCTTGAATTTCCCCTGGGGATCAATAAAGTATCTATCTATCTATCTATCTATCTATCTATCTATCTATCTATCTATCTATCTATTTTAACGCATTACAACATTTAACAAAAGATCACAATTTAAAATTGGAAACATCTTCACATCATATCTTCAAACTTTGACATGAATCGGATGAATCACCCAGGAGAAGTGCGTCAAAATTGATCATGTGTCACGACTAGGGCTAGGTGATATACAGAATATACTAGATATATCGCAGTTGGCTGTATGTGAGATACATCAAAGTGTTATATTGCAAATATTGAGTATTTCACTGTCGGCAATACATGCTTTGGCGTTTCGTGTCCTTATCTCTCTCCATTTGCACTCAGTAAAAACGTGATCTACGCACATAACACTCACTAACCAATCCTGAACAGTCTATTCAGAAGAGGGTGTGACGTCTAGGTGTAGACGAGAAGAAGTAAACTTTTAGTTCAACAGCGGCGGTTGCATTACTGTCTATAGGCTAGGCAGAGGCATAGGCTAGTGTTGTTCAACAATGAGCTAGGTTGATGGAAGATGGAAGCAGTTCCGATTTGGTTCCAAAATGAAATTTTGATTTTGAAATTAAACTTACAAAGATATCTGTGCATTAAGGCAGAAGGGCTACTTTCTATGTACACGTCTGACTGTTTCAAAAAGTCAGCGCAAATTCGCACATCTCACTCCCCACACATGCTTTTCTCATATTAAATGTGCGTCTATGCTTCCTCCAGTTTGATTTTTAAATTAAACGTACGAGATCTGCGCATTGAAGCAGATTAGGCTACTGTCTATGAGTGCATCTGACTCAAACCCTTCTCTTATTGATGAACCAATAAACAAATGACTAATTAAGGAACACACCACACAGTACCTTGCCCTCAATGTAAGCAATCATCATTCATATGGAGACATATCAATGACAGACTGAATCAAACTAAATTTATTTGAAAAGTTAACTAAACCCATAAAGCCATGCGAAAAGAGAAGTGAGTTAACAGTTTATCAAATATTCAGGGTCATAGCCTAGCTACTTGAGTTTACTGCTAAAATTATGTCTAACATGATACAATAAACACATAAACAAATAAAGTCTATCAAAATAAAGGTCCAATATTATGTTTTATCTATTTGTTAACCACAAGCTCTGCGACCTACCCAGAACGGTTCCATGACCCACTTTTGGGTCCCAACCCACCAGTTAGGAAACACTGGCCTAACCTACTGCGTTGTACTGGTATGATTTAAAACATCACAGGGTGAAAGTGAGAATTCATGAATTCTTCTAGAGTAAATTTTTTTTTTTTTTTTTTTGTGAAATAGACTAAAAATACTGTGATATTTTTTAGCCATATCGCCCAGCTCTAGTAACAACACACAAAATCCCAAATAATGCACCTCCTGTTGGGCATAGCTAACACAGTGTACATACAAAACTTGTTTGTCTTGGGGAGTTACACAAGTAACCTGCATTGTGTTTAACCACACTGCTCAGCCATGCACTCGCCTGGACTTGAATCTGCAAACAGCAGCACCTCAGATTGCGAGTCGAGCATGCTAGCAATCGAGCTAAAAGCCCGGGCTGCTAGCTCTCTCACTAGCACAACTCTTGTTGTCAGGAGGGAGGTTTACCAACGTATGTACTGTACAGTTACGGACCAGCTGGTTACCATTACACTCACACCTCCCAAACCTTTTTCCCTGATTAGTGACTATGTGTGTGCCAAATTTGATGAGTTTTCATAGTTAAGTGTATTTTGTATGGCTGTTGAGTTTGAATATCAACAATCTTTCTCCAGTAACACTAACTCCCCCTTTAATGCATTGATGAACACTACTTCTAATATCAGTATTGTAAAGGGTTGACATTTACAGGAAATCAATAGATGGTCAATATACATACCAGGAAGAGGGTCATCATTATCACTCTCACTCTCAGAGCTTGAACTTGTACGAGGACTGCGCATTTTCTTCTTCGGACGTAGAGGATTTAGCAAAGGTAGTTGTGGTGGCCCAACTGAACTGGAGCTTACACCTGAAGACCCTATATGCAATGCATCACGATTCTTTGGTGGTCGTCCAGGCCGTTTGGCTGGCCCACCAACTCTAGGGTTTTTCTTGGAGAAAAGGACAGAGGTCCGGCGGCCCACTTCTGGAGCTAACACTGAGGAGGTACTCAAATCTAAAAAGGAAGACAAACAAATTTAGAGAATAAATAGGAAAAAAACAGCAGCAACCAACACGACAAGAATAAAACAGAAATTGATATCCAATTTCCAGGAGAGCGATGAATGACATGGTTTGCATGGTTTGTGACATTTGTTGTGGCTATTGTATTAGCTTGTAGACTATATAGGAAACAATATAAAACATCAATAAATGGGGTCATATATGGTATACTTAAGCAATAAGCCCCGAGAGGCCGTAGGTTACATTGAAACCCCCCTTACTGTAGCTGTTGCCAAGCACTGTGTTGCCAAGCACTGTGAGACGCAGCTACTTGAACTTTTGTATCAAGTTATGGTAGCGCAGTAATATAGAACGAAATGCGGTCAAGGTGTATGTTTATGCTGCATTTTACAACTGCATCGAACGTGATTCAGCCAATCACATTCAAGGAATGGAACTATCAGTTTTAGAATGTATGGTAGGTCAAGCGACTGAATGAAGAAATTAATCTTAAATGATCACTGTGCAGAAGTTAAAGAACATCCTACAGCACATAAGCTTACTGTTATTATATTGGGCTCTGTACAAGACCAAATCTTGGCTTTATATGTGTATGTGTATTTCATTTGCTCAACTACTGTGGATCAGGGGTATGCAACAGTCTACATGTCTTGAAAGCAATTCTATATTTTGCATTACATTACATTACTGTTTAGCAAATTGAGTACATTTGCCTACAGAGCCAATAGGTTTGTGGAAGATGCAGTCAACATGACACTACACATCCTCCAGCACTTGGGAGTGTGCAGGCACCTATGCCGGGATATTCTTTGTGGACTTTAGTTCTGCCTTCAACAGCATCATCCTGGCTAGGTTGCAGGACAGGCTCTCCCAGTTGAATGTACCTGATCCCACCTGCAGGTGGATCATTGACTTCCTGTCTGACAGGAAGCAACATGTGAGGATGGGCAGGCATACCCCGCAAGGCTGCATTCTCTCCCCTGCTCTTCTCCCTGTACACCAACAACTGCACCTTCAGTCACAAATTTGTCAAGCTCACATAGTTTGTGGATGACACCACCCTCATTTGACTCATCTCTGGACCTATAGCGCCCCCTATAGAGGCCAAATGAGGCCAATTTCCTAGTGTGTCCTTACAATCAGGTACCAAGTCCCTATACCAAGATTGGACTTCATACATCAAAGCATTGCTGAGATACGAGCCCACTTCCTGTATTGCAGCGCCCCCTATAGAGGCCAAATTATGCCAATTTCCTAGTGTGCAATGTTCCCTCTAAGCTGTGCACGCGCGCAGCCGCGCAGACCAGTCGAAGTGGCCGCGCAATAGATTTTTCAGACCGCGAACATTTTTCAGACCGCACAAAAAATGTTTTTTCAGGGGTTAAAAATCTGAGCATCAACGGCGATGTAGGCTAGGTAATAAACATTTAAAATACTGACATGTCTGACAACCAAGCCGAGTTTGTATGTAAACAACCAAGTTGTTTATATACAAAGTATCAAAGTCAAAGTCAAAGTCAGCTTTATTGTCAATTTCTTCACATGTTCCAGACATACAAAGAGATCGAAATTACGTTTCTCACTATCCCACGGTGAAGACAAGACATATTTTACCAATTTTAAGTCCACAGACAAACATAACATTCAAGTAAACAAAAAAGTAAGTAAATAAGTAAATAAGAGGGCACATATAATAATGAAAAAATAAGAGCAGCAAAATTTTGTTGAAATTGTGCATAGACAGTCAATAAAAAACTAGTGCAAAGTCAGGCCAATAAGAGGCTTGGGTAGTTCTGTTTGACCTGAGTAATAAAGAAAGTGGCATAGTGGTGCAAGTTATGTAAGAGCAGCAGAAGTGTTGTGTTTTCAGGACAACAACACCAAGTTGTAAAGTGTACAAGTGTGCAAGTGTTCAAGTGTGCAAGTGGAGTAGTGCAGGCTGCCATTGTGGGTCCAATGTCCAGGATGTTATGTAGCTGAGGGTGGAGGGGGGAGAGGAGGGAGAGAGTTCAGCATCCTTACAGCTTGGTGTATGAAGCTGTTGGTGAGTCTGGTAGTCTTGGGGCGCAGGCTTCTGTACCTCTTCCCAGAGGGCAGTAGATCAAACAGATTGTGAGCAGGGGTGACTTGCATCACTCACAATTTTGGTCGCCCTTAAGCTTGGGTGAGGTGGGTGGTGTAAATGTCCTTCAGGGAGGGGAGTGAAGCACCAATGATCCTTCCAGCTGTGTTCACTATGCGCTGCAGGGCTTTCCTGTTGTATTCAGTGCAGCTTCCGCCCCACACAGCGATACAGCTGGAGAGGATGCTCTCAATGGTGCCTCGGTAGAATGTGGTCATGATGGCTGGTGGAGCACTTGCTCGCCTGAGTTTCCTTGAGGAAGTACAGGCGCTGAGCTCTTCGCCAGTGATGCAGTGTTGGTGGTCCAGGAGAGGTCTTCACTGATGTGCACCCCAGGAATTTGGTGCTGCTCGCTCTCTCCACCACAGCACCGTCGATGGTCAGTGGCAGGTGTTGGGTGTGACCTCTCCGGAAGTCAACAACAATCTCTTTGGTCTTGCTGACGTTCAGCAGGAGGTTGTTGTCCCTGCACCACGTGGTCAGATGGTCGACCTCCAACCTGTATTGAGTCTCGTAAAAGCCCTTGGTGATGAGACCCACCAGAGTTGTGTCGTCCAGCAAATTTCACTATGTGATTGTTGCTGTAGGTTGCAGTGCAGTCATGCGTCAGCAGGGTGAAGAGCAGCGGACTGAGCATGCAGCCTTGGGGGGCCCCTGTGCTCAGTGTGATGCTGCTTGAGATATTGTTGCCAACACGTACTACTTGGGGCCTCTGACAGAGGAAGTCCAGTAGCCAGTTGCAGAGGTAGGTACTGAGTCCCAGTTTGTCGAGTTTGCAGATGAGTTGTTGTGGTATTATGGTGTTGAATGCAGAACTGAAGTCTATAAACAGCAATCTCACATATGAGTCTCTTTTTTCCAGGTGGGTGAGGGCTGGGTGGAGGGCAGAGCAGATTGCATCCTCTGTAGACCGCTTGGCTCGGTATGCAAACTGGAAGGGGTCCAGGGTGGGGGGGAGAATGGCTTTGATATCCTTTATGCTACTCTAGGCGAGCCCTGCTCTAGTTATGTAGTAGCCTAGGCTACCATGGCAAAAAGAAAGGCAGAGCAGATGCCCCAAATAAGGTCTGCCTAACATTTAAACACGAGTGGCTAGATGAAATACTCCATTCTGACACAAAAGATAGTCCAGGTAGGAAAAATCTTTCACAATTGAAAAAATATAATGTCCGCAACACTGCTTTTGACTCCCATATATTTAATGCACAACAGGCAACGTTTCGACCCTGCTGGGTCTTCTTCCTTTTTAGGAAAAAACTTTCAGACATATAAATATCGTAAATTTTACGAAAGGAGTGGCGTGATCTGCCAATTCTGCTCGGAGGCAAAAGTGAAAGGAGAGTTCCAGAAGTCCATGTAGACGCATTGAAAACATTAAGACTTAGACATGAACTCTATCGATCAAATTCTCCCCGAAATTAATAAATCCCGAGAGAGACGAATTCAGAGAGCACGATCCGACCCTGAACAAATACAATTATTAATCGACAATGTGATGGTAGCAATTAACACCAACATGTCCATGTTATCAGCAAGATACACGATCATATGGCACGATGCTTGTGCTTTACATTACATTTTGGAAGCAAACTGATTTCAGTTACAAGTAGGGTTGCAAAGGGGCGGAACATTTCCGGTAAATTTCCGGAAACTTTCCGGAAACTTACCATGGGAAGTTAAGTTGGGGAATTTTGGAAATATTCAAAATTGGAAACTTTCATGGAATTAAAGGAAATTATGGGGATTAATGGGAATTTACGGGAATTAACTGGGAATTTTGAGTAATTCATACAAACTGTTTCGTATACAAACATTAACATTTTGTTTCGTAATAAGCAATATGATTTGTATGTTGGTATTTTCGCCTAGCTTAGCATACATAGCTAGCTAGCATGTTAGCGGAAATCCCATTCTCTGCCTATGGTTTACTAGCGTGCTAAACTAGCAACACTGAACTGCCCAAGATACACCACACACCTCAACAACAAAATCCGATTGGTTTGAACATTTTTTCCCCATGCATATGAACGCACCATAGGTTTCCTTTATGTCTAGCAGCCTATGCCGATTGCTGTGTGCATGTGATTGACATATGTGCAGGGTAGAAATTTGACTGAAATTGTATTAAATCAGGTTGTTTTAACTAATATTAGACTGCAAGATGGGGTTTTGTCCACTACATTAAGTTCCTTGTTATAGACTAACTTGCCATATTAAAAATTCCCAGTTTATTCCCATTAATTCCCGTTTATTCCTGTTAATTCCCATATATTCCCATGGAAAGTTGCCAACTTTGAAAATTCCCGGAATTTTGCAACCCTAGTTACAAGACAGTTTTTTTCTGGAATCATTCAGCTTTCAGGATGCCCTGCATAAAACATCCTTGATGCCATTACCAAGTTCTACGCAGACCATGCAAAATGGTATGTTTACTTCAGATGGTGATTAAAGGCTGTATCAGCGATTACGACTGAACGTCACATCTGTTGATGTTCAAACAAAACAGAGAGCTAGCTCGCTACTCTCCCCTCCCTCCTGTGTAATTGAAACTCTCCTAAACGCACATCTTGTTGGTTATTGGTTGGAACACTTTATTTTGCCTTTGAGTGGTTGCCAACACTTGTTGGTAGCAATTGTTTTTGTGTACAGATCTCGGAGCCTAGGCTGACTACAGAGACGCGTTTTTTGACTGCTTATGGCAGACAGCTAGCGGATCGTCAGGAAAGATTAGATTAATTTGATAATTTGTGTTTGGGCCTTTTTTGTGCCTGAAATCGCTGATACAACCTTTAATGTTGGGCAGACTTAAAGGACTGGCTGCTTTACTGAAGCGTCAGGTACCGCACCTGACAAGATGAGCCACATAGCCAGATAGGCCTATCTCCCTCAATGAAATTCAAATGACATGTTTTGTAGCCTAGTTTGTTGCAAACCACTCCAGTTATAAAATTGTTTAGGCTACCTTTAGGAAAAATGACACCATGTCAATTTAATAAGCACCACTTAAGTTCCACTTAAATGTTGTACCTGCTGAGAAATGACTAAACACCTTGGATACTTATATAATGATATTAATGATATATAATGATATATATATATATATATATATATATATATATATATATATATATATATATATAAACTATATTGAAGTTCAACCAAAGATTTTGCATTTGCGGTCATCTCTTTGAATTCCCTATGGCTAACGCAGGCTCGTGGTCATTTTTCGGCAGGTCGCGTGGTTTGCGAATTGCTTACAGTGCTGAAATGTTCACTCAGAAAACAAAATATTTGCTCAGTGCTGAAAACAATTAGAGGGAACATTGCTAGTGTGTCCTCACAATCAGGTACCAAGTCTCTATACCAAGTTTGGACTTCATACATCAAAGCGTTGCTGAGATATGAGCTCACTTCCTGTATTGTAGCGCCTCCTATAGAGGCCAAATGATGCCAATTTCCTAGTGCGTCATCACAATCAGGTAACAAGTTCCCTTACCAAGTTTAGACTTCATACATCATAGCTTTGCTGAGATATGAGCTCACTTCCTGTTTGGCAGCTTTGCCACCAAATTTGATTGACTGTATTGAGTGCCTATAGGTATATTTTTGTGAGGCTTGGTCTGAAGATCATCTGTGCCAAGTTTTGTGAAAAGTGGAGAAAATGTGCGACCTCTGAAAATTTAGTTTAGCTTTCGATAACATCCAATATCTCCATTATGGTGGAAATTGATGTCATTGAACTCGGAATCATCCAAGGATTCCATTTATACTTCAATGTTCAAAATATGGTATGCGGTTCAAACGTTAAAGTGGACTTCCGGCGAAAATTGACCCCAGGGTGTTTTTCTGCATTAAAACACATCAAATAAGCCGTGGAGACAGTATTTTTCGTTGATCAAACACTACAGAGCTTGGCCCGGTATATGCTATAGCCCCAAATCTCAAAAAGTGGATTAGCTAACTAATGGAAAAGCACTGGATTAGCAGTGAGCCATACGCTTCCCAAATAGCATTTTTTAACCAGTAATTTTGTTCAAAACAGCACCAAACCTCATCAGTAGCTTGCTCAGGGTCCCTACACATAAAAAGAAGCACCAACAACATAGTTAGCGAACTTGGAGTTTATTACAGAAGTCTGTTAAGAACACTTACACAACTGTCCCCCTACCAGCTCCTCTCGAAGGAAAGTCCTTATAAGTCAATTATCGAATGCAATGCAATATGAGGAGTGAAATTATTCAAAGTTCATAAACAATTCCAAAGTATTTACCATCTGTTATTACCTAATATTTGCCCAAACTGCCACAAACTTTGTTTCTCATACGTTGACTAATCTGTGGTGGGGCGCCACAAAATCAAAACCGGCCTATTTAAATTAAAGATAAGATAAAATACTTTCATTGAGCTGTGCTTTTTACGCACACAGCCATTCCTTGCCCTGCCTGCTCTCTCTCGTAATGAGTCCGCTGCCCCTCCTCTGCATGTGCATTTAACAAAATTGTTGAAGGATTGTTGTTGCCAGAAGCATTGCATAGAACACGGGGGGCTAAATTACTATTAAATCCGCTTAGCATTGTGACCATGCTGCGCAAATTTGTTCAAAACTGCTGCATTAAAGTTAACTCTGCTAAGGTCTTATCACAACATAGTTTAGTCTCCTCAATGTACTAAGTTAAGTTATGCAATCAAGCAGTATCTCGAAGCTAACGTTAGAATACTGTTTGGATGTTGAGTTTAGCATGCTTACTTACAGCTGCTTGTCAATTTCGTTACTCATGCAGGGCTCATTTTATTGACTCTGACACTGATTGTTTGCAAAATCCCGATGTAAATGAAAAAGTGTTTTCCAAGACTCAAAAGTGCTTGTCCCAAGGAGAAGTAGGCTACAAACCGTTATTTGAACTAACTATGTTATGAATTGCATCCACACATCAGCAGCCTTTTAACTGTGTTTTAGTGCAAGGGTTCCCTGACGAACGTCTTAAAGTGACTCAATTAGACCTATACACTACTGAACTTTATTGAATGCCCCCTCTGACTAAGAATGCATTACTTGGCACTTGTATAGTCTTTTATTTTAGAATTTTAAGAGCAATAAACATTGCAATGTTAAGGAATTCATGTTTTTTCATTTATATATGTAAATCAACATGTATAAATTGCTATTAGTCATAATGGGGAGATAATCGATAATCGAATCGGACTGAAAAAATGAATCGTTAGAATAATCGATGCATCGAAAAAATAATTGCTAGATTAATCGTTTATCCCAGCCCTAATTTAAACACTTTTATTTTAAACTTAACCTTCCTCTGATTTTAATCACCTCAGTTATCAATCAAAGCAAACAGGGAAAAGAAATAGCAATCATGAAAAACACTCAAATAAATAAATGTGCAAATGAATGAAAATCAGCACTGGTTGAAGCCTGGAAATATTGTTAACAAAGTAGCTTATTTTGCTAGTTTATCATAGTCTACTGGTTAGACTGTTCAGTTTTCCCACGTGTGTTTACAGTGGGCAGTGCTTCGACTTGACCAGCTTCACTCGCGGTCCGCGCGTGGGATCACGCGGTATCACGCGACTTTAATTTGTATTTTTCCAGTGAGACGCTGCAACAACCGGTAGATGGCTCAAGTGAGCAGGGTGTTTCGTAAAAAGAAATGGAGTCTGGGAAACCCTACACAGACTTCACTACAGACTTTAGCAGACTGGTTTAGAAATAATTTAATAGCCAGAAATATGCCTGCCCTGCCCTAACAAAGAAATATTTGGTTAACTGCGAGTGAATCCCGTTTGCAGCCGTAGCAAAAACGCAGGACAAATTAAACATTCTGGTTTTCTCCGAGTGCAACGATGATAGACAGACATCATTTGGACAAAATATAGAGCATATTAACCTCCGTTGCTCAGCCAAATGCCTTCATGTTGCGTCCTGTTATCACGGAGTTACAAGGGATAAACGATTATTAAAGAGTGTTTTTCATTTAAAGGTTTGACTTTGTGCTTATTCAGTAGAGCATTTGGTGCTCTCCCCAATCCCAGACGTTCACATTGCATGTTTGTTTGTAATGGATGCAACCGCGAGATAGGCTATGCGTTTGACGGCAATGACAGACATGAACCAAGACATATAGCCCAGCAGCAATCTAGGGACTGTTCGTTATTTATTGAAGGGGCTACCGGAGGAATTTTGAGTGCTTCAGTTGCAAGTTGCATGACCCTCTCTTGCCTGCTAGAAATTGTTCAATGACCCTCCGACAGAATTGTTAAGACAGACATGACCCTCCCCTGCCAATTGTCGCTGTCTTCCGCCCGCGCCACAGCCACACACTGTGATAACGTTCTTAAATCAATCTTTCCCGTGAGCTTGCATGCTACCAGTCCTTCCTTTTCAAATGTGTTGCGCCTGTTTGCACAATTTCACAAATAATCATATGTGATTAATAATATGACAAATAATCCCTGTGCACGGGGACCGAAACAATGCATGCCAACTTTTTCCGTGTTTCTCACGTATTTTAACTTTCCCCCGCTGTCTTGCCGTTTTAATGTTTTCCCGTAGAATATCCCATATTTTAATACTCTCATAACAGCCCTGCCATCGGGCCTGTCTCTGTGTTGCCCTGTTGCTACCCCTTGCCCTTCCAACGAAACAGATGTCTTCAAATCATCGTTTTCCTTGCTTGAAGGCGAACTTAGAGTGATGTTAACCTATTTAAGTTTAACGGCGTGATTGTCGTAAGAGCACGATTCATTGGCGCTTGCATGTTCGGCCTTATGTCTACGTGCGCACCTGAGGCTACTCAGCTACAAGAGAAAGAATTTCCCCTTTGGTTTGTTTGTTCACTGCAAGTTGGCCTACCATAACTTACCAAGTCTGCACTGTAGACCCTAACTGGCTATTTATATTTTTCTGTGAAATAAGCAAATGTATTTGTTCAACTTTATGAAGCAGAATTACGCATAGGCTACTTGGAACATAATACATTTAACAAAGGACAGATGTATGTTGCTAGTGACAAAATATTAACTTTCAGTGTTTTATGATGTTGTCATGGGGAAGTGTTTTTCCCCATGCATTTATTCTAGGTTACTGTCAGTGATTGACGCGAGAGAAGCGGGGTCTGTGTTGTGTTGCGTTGCGTTAATTTATTTTCATTGGGCATTCTCCGTGCCGTGCCGTCCACAGCTCTTCAGTTCTGACAAAGCCAAAATTACTCCTTTTGAAACAATGAGTGCAGGAAGCGCGTTTGTATGGTTATATTGCTTGTTATATTTATTAACTAACCACCCGATTCACGTTGGCTGGGGGGAAGGGGGGCCATCAGACATTTGTGCCCAGTTAATCGGCCCTGCCCCCAACAAATCACACCTTCCCACCTCTGACAGCTTAAAAGAAGTCAAGAGGACTCCTTACTCACAGACCTATTCACAAAGCTGCGGCATTTTGCCGTGTTTTGAAATCCTATGCAGCTACAGGAGCTTCCAATCATGAGGAAGCAATTTTGCATTGTAGGCATAACTAACATGCAATAACGCCGCCAACAACAACCAAAACTAGGCTAATCATTGTCAACATGTAAATTAAATGTAACATTATTGTGAATCAAATTAAAATGTTCTCTTTTGCAAACGTAGGTATAGTAACAGAATAATTTAATAATGTTACAAAGATACTACATCAATCCGTATGTTTCATTAGGCTACTAGGCTGTTTTGCCTTAATTCATTTAGGCTAGGCCTTTTTTATTCAGGGTCAGATTCACAAAGAATTTTAAGGCTAAAAGTAGCTCCTAACTGGCTTAATTTAGGAGCAACTCCTAAAAATAATGGGGCTTTCACTCCTAACTTTAGGACTCCTATTTTTTTTCACAAAAAGTAGGCCTAATTCACAAAGCATTTTAGACCTAAAAGTAGCACCTAAGTCTGGGACAGCTTAAGTCGAGAGGACTCCTAACTCACTAAGACGAAGCCGCCAAACAGGAAGTGAGCTCATATCTCAGCAATCGTTGCATGTATCAAAACCAAACTTGGTACATGGACTTATGACCCCATCAGGTGAATGCCGAAGAAATTTTGTGACCTTTGACCTCTAGGGTCACTGCAATTAGCAAAAATGCATTTTGCCTTGTAACTTTTGACGTGCTAGACGTGAAACTTGCTTTGACAGCTTATGGCCATACGTCTGATTGCAGCATTGAGCTAACAGCATTTCGTTGCCATGGTTACTCCGGCCTATCTGCTTGGCCCCCTCATTGCTGCTTGCAGCTATATTTGTCATGGTCATTTGTTGTGGAGACTTCAAATTTTGGGAAAACATTCATTGTGACAACAACTGATGTATTTCAAGATAGTTACCGATACTACCCGGGGGACCCAAAAAATATTTATATATTATATATTTAATACCCTCAATATCACACTTAATGCACATTTTTCCGAAATCTAGGGCCCTTTCCAAAGTAAAGAGACATTTAGTACAGACTTTAGATTGTTTACACATGCTTATTATGAGTTCGTCTTCCACCCTAGAAAATTTAGGGAATTTCTATGGAATCTATGGAAAATATTTGTCAAGATATACATTCCCAAACATGGCATGTGTTTTTCAAGCTGTAAAAATTAAAGAATTTCAAGGTCTGAAAAAGATATGAAGACAGAAGGTTTGCACAGAACAGGCCTTGGTTTTAGGACCCATTGATGATATAGACAAGGTTTGAACAAAATCTGAGACGGTGCAGCAACAACCCCTTATCTGATTTGACACAGAATGGCCCAACAGCAATGCCAAAGAAGCAAAACAATAAAACAGAGCTGTGGTTGAGATCATTTCCATAGACCAACTCACTATAAAAAACCTGGTGAGTATGACAGCAAATGTGTCACACCAAAAAGGACGTTTTAATGCACTGGCTCATCAGTCATGTTTTGCTTGGCCCTCAGATCACACAGGGGAAAAAATCAGGGAAGCCTTTGAATAAATTATATCCCAAACACGGAAACTGAAAATGACACAGCTCAGTGCAATGACAACATACAGTACGAAACATAGAATATCAAGGGACGTCCTTAGCACTGGGTTCCTTGCTTTGACCATAACCTATAGTGCACTTAGCTGTCAATAAGGCTATAGGCCTTGATCATGTGTCTGCATGACTTTCCAGGCCTAAGAAAACGGCATTCTCCAGGTTAAATAAAATAACAATACCTTTGCAGGAGAAACAAAATCTCCTGTGTCCCTGCCCACAAATACACCTGATGCATCACTAGCCCTGTGCCCACTGATGCAGACACCTGCACACTGGAGACTGTCCAGTATTCCTGGCCCCTTTAAGCACCTTTACAATGGATAGTAGAGAAACGTTTTTTGCATTAGCAACAAAATTATTTGTAGCCTGTAGTAGCCACTGACCAGGCTCAAAATAGCCTACCACTTTGTTGGTAGCATGGATAGGGTCCCTACAGACAAACCAAAGTATTGTAAACTTTGAAAGTGTACAGACAGGTTATAACAACGGTTGCTTCTGAAGGCAGCGCATTGCCTTACGTCGTGTTCCAGTAGTGTCAAATCAGTGGGCACATTCCACTTCTTCAGATCTGGCTGAATCTTACAATACAAACATGAATCATGTTCAGCCAGATCTACACAACGCTGGAAGTCGTCGAAATTCCCCCACATTAGCCTGATCTACCTGCAATTTCAGGTATTCCTAACGCCAACTCTGACCGACCATCTGCTTCCCATGCTTTAACTACTGATGACAGTCATTTGCTAAACTTTGTTTCTGCCTCTCAAGAAACTTCTCTGGCACATCAAAGCATTCCCAATTTCAGGTTTTTTGGTTGTTTCTGCATCTATTTTGTACTGGTGGGCTACTTTAAGCAGATGTAGGTATTTGATTTTTTGAACCTATCATAAGATTAATAATGCTTGGTTAGATTTAATCAATAGTTTTTAACTAAAGACACTATTTAAAATGGTAAAACATTCAATAGACTATATGTGCTACCTTTCTCTTGACTGCTGCTTTCCTCATCATCCTGACAGGTGCTTACAGAGGCATGATGGGGTAGAGCAGAGACTCTTTCCTCTGTAGGGACTCCAACACCTTCACCTCCTTCTCGCTGATGAGCCAGTTTGCGCTTAATGACAGTCATCTCTTTTCTCAGAGCTTTGGCGCGCCGCGATCGACCAATACTGTGTTTCCCAGAGCTGACTTCCTCAAATCGAACTTGCAAGATTTGCAACTGCTCCTCAAGTGGCAAGCGTCTGCGATTCTCTGGTAGAAGTAGGTCTGAAACGGGGACAGAGAGAAATGTTAGGTTGATTGATGTACATAGATTGCCGCATGGTTTTGCCACCTGCTACACGAAGACAATAAATGTCCTCTCCATCCCCTACTCCTGCAAGTCTTTGTAAATCTAAAATCTTACATTGTCTCCCCTTAATTACTCAATGATTGTTTAACAGTGCAATACAACAACGTACACAATCTTAACTGCCTAATGTCTGCCTAAACTGCCTAACTTGACACCTCAGCGGCCATGACGCATTACCTATTTTGTATTATCTAATTAATCAGCAGTGTGTGCATGTTTGTGTCTGTGTCTTGATGTATGTACAGTACCCTCCAGAATTATTGGCACCTAAGTGGACTAAAAACAGGTATATTTGTTTTAACACCGAGACATGAGACACTCTGTAAAGCGCAATGTGCAATGTGTTGCCGCTTCTTCTAGTGATTTATTGTAACCTCACAATGAAAACAATGAGGGAAAATTCAACCGAAAATTCAAAGGAAGCAAATTTATTCTGAGAAAATCTCATAAAGAAATAAATATGTTTAACAAAAACATGTTGCCCACAATTATTGGCACCGGCGTATATGGCAAGTACAGTATACAATCACCAACAAATCCCCTTACAACTTTACCCTACCCTCCTCTACTTCCCTCCCAGACAAGCTGAACCACATCTATGCTCGATTTGACCGGGAGGCAGTCTTTAAGTCAGCTGTTTCACCGGACGAGGACATACTCCAATTTTCCACCTCAGAGGTCTGCGACATCCTGAGCAGAGTGAATGCTAAGAAAGCTGCTGGCCCTGATGGAGTTCCCGGACGTGTGTTGCGAGCCTGCTCGGAGCAGTTGGCTGATGTCTTCACCAACATCTTTAACATGTCTCTTGCCCACTCAACAGTCCCCCATATTTTTAAATCTGCCACTAATGTTCTGGTGCCTAAACAGTCCACAGCCAAAGAACTGAACGACTTCCGCCCGGATGCACTGACACCCATTATTGCGATATATATATATATAATATTTCCGGCTGGTCCTCTCACAGCTGAAATCATGTCTGCCTGCTACACTGGACCCGTATCAATTTGCCTACTGCCGCAACAGATCAACAGAGGATGCCATCTCCACAGCGCTCCATCTGGCACTCACCCATCTAGATAGTCCCAATACATATGTTATAATGCTGTTCATTGACTTCAGTTCAGCATTCAACACTGTGATCTCCTCCAAGCTGATCTCCAAGCTCTGCCAGTTTGGCATCAGCAACTCACTCTGCAACTGGATTATGGACTTCCTTACTAACAGACCCCAGACTGTTAAATTAGGAAGTCTCTCTTCCTCCACCATACTGGCGTGCCACAGGGCTGTGTGTTGAGCCCTCTGCTCTACTCCCTCTTCACCCACAACTGCGCCCCTGTTTATGGCTCCAATGCCATAATCAAGTTCGCAGATGACACCACAGTGGTGGGCCTAATAAGAGAGGAGGATGGCACTACAAAGAGTAGTGAAATCTGCCCAAATGACTATTGGCTCCCAACTCCCAATTACACATATCATAAACGCTGTAAAAACAAAGCCAAATCCATTGTCAAGGATGCCACCCACCCAAACCATGGTCTTTTCAGTCTACTCCCATCTGGCAGGCTATACAGGAACCTGCGCTCCCGCACCAGCAGGCTCAGGTACAGCTTCTTTCCAGAGGCTGTAACACTGCTGAACAAAACTACACCTCCTGTCTAGCATTTGCATTTTAGTTGTTTTTTTTAAAGTATATTTTTTTGGGCTTTTTATGCCTTTAATTTGATAGGACAGTGGAGAATGACAGGAAGCGAGTGGGAGAGAGAGTCGGGGTGGGATCCGGAAAGGACCACGGGGCGGGAATCGAACCCGGGTCGCCGGCGTACGGCGCAGGTGCCCCAGCCAGTTGCGCCACGGCTGGGGCCACCCGTTTACTTTTTACGACTGCACTGTTTACCTGTTTACATTGACTGTATTGCACTGCTTACCTGTTTACATTTACTCCTACACTGTTTCACCTATGACCTTGCACTGCTAACACCCCATACTATACATTATATTTATATATAAATATATACACACATATACTATTAATTTATATATATTAGTTATAGAATGTCTATTTATACTCAACATATACTCTATTTATCTCTGTAGATATATCATCTGGAAAACCTGTATTTATCCAACTATACACTGTACATTATTAATCTCTACACAACCATACTCTACCTGCACTTGGTATTTAATGGTTTGCACTTCTGGTTGGATGTCAACTGCATTTCATTGGCTCTGTACCTGTACTCTGCTAAATGACAATAAAGTTGAATCTTCTCTAATCTAATTATTGACCGTCTCCGACTGAGTCATGTATTCAACTTGACTAAACATGATGTTATTAAGTCTAACAATCTATTTTTTTGGAGATTAATTTACTAACTGTCATGACATCAAAGTCAAAGTCAAAGTCAGCTTTATTGTCAATTTCTTCACATGTTCCAGACATACAAAGAGATCGAAATTACGTTTCTCACTATCCCACGGTGAAGACAAGACATATTTTACCAATTTTAAGTCCACAGACAAACATAACATTCAAGTAAAACAAAAAGTAAGTAAATAAGTAAATAAGAGGGCACATATAATAATGAAAAAATAAGAGCAGCAAAATTTTGTTGAAATTGTGCATAGACAGTCAATAAAAAAACTAGTGCAAAGTCAGGCCAATAAGAGGCTTGGGTAGTTCTGTTTGACCTGAGTAATAAAGAAAGTGGCATAGTGGTGCAAGTTATGTAAGAGCAGCAGAAGTGTTGTGTTTTCAGGACAACAACACCAAGTTGTAAAGTGTACAAGTGTGCAAGTGTTCAAGTGTGCAAGTGGAGTGCAGTGCAGGCGGCCATTGTGGGTCCAATGTCCAGGATGTTATGTAGCTGAGGGTGGAGGGGGGGAGAGGAGGGAGAGAGTTCAGCATCCTTACAGCTTGGTGTATGAAGCTGTTGGTGAGTCTGGTAGTGCGGGGGAGGCTTCTGTACCTCTTCCCAGAGGGCAGTAGATCAAACAGATTGTGAGCCGGGTGACTTGCATCACTCACAATTTTGTCAGCCTTCTGCGGGTGAGGTGGGTGGTGTAAATGTCCTTCAGGGAGGGGAGTGAAGCACCAATGATCCTTCCAGCTGTGTTCACTATGCGCTGCAGGGCTTTCCTGTTGTATTCAGTGCAGCTTCCCCACACAGCGATACAGCTGGAGAGGATGCTCTCAATGGTGCCTCGGTAGAATGTGGTCATGATGGCTGGTGGAGCACTTGCTCGCCTGAGTTTCCGCAGGAAGTACAGGCGGCGCTGGCTCTCTTAGCCAGTGATGCAGTGTTGGTGGTCCAGGAGAGGTCTTCACTGATGTGCACCCCCAGGAATTTGGTGCTGTTCGCTCTCTCTCCACCACAGCACCGCCGATGGTCAGTGGCAGGTGTTGGGTGTGACCTCTCCGGAAGTCAACAACAATCTCTTTGGTCTTGCTGACGCTCAGCAGGAGGTTGTTGTCCCTGCACCACGTGGTCAGATGGTCGACCTCCAACCTGTATTGAGTCTCGTCAGCCCTTGGTGATGAGACCCACCAGAGTTGTGTCGCCAGCAAATTTCACTATGTGATTGTTGCTGTAGGTTGCAGTGCAGTCATCGTCAGCAGGGTGAAGAGCAGCGGACTGAGCATGCAGCCTTGGGGCCCCTGTGCTCAGTGTGATGCTGCTTGAGATATTGTTGCCAACACGTACTACTTGGGGCCTCTGACAGAGGAAGTCCAGTAGCCAGTTGCAGAGGTAGGTACTGAGTCCCAGTTTGTCGAGTTTGCAGATGAGTTGTTGTGGTATTATGGTGTTGAATGCAGAACTGAAGTCTATAAACAGCAATCTCACATATGACTCTCTTTTTTCCAGGTGGGTGAGGGCTGGGTGGAGGGCAGAGCAGATTGCATCCTCTGTAGACCGCTTGGCTCGGTATGCAAACTGGAAGGGGTCCAGGGTGGGGGGGAGAATGGCTTTGATATCCTTTATGCTACTTCATGATGATGGGTGTCAGTGCCACAGGGCGGTAGTCATTGAAGCAGGATGGAGCAGTTTTCTTCGGCACAGGTATGATGGTGGCAGCTTTGAAACATCAGTTTCAACAACATCAGTTATATACAACGTCTATTTTCTGAATTTTCTGTGTTCTGCAAGATTTACATTTTAAAAAATATATAATTTTGGTCTGTCTCAAAGTTCTTGTCAACTCTGTTAACTGTTATAAGTAAGTGATAATGTATATTGGCCGCGCAGCGGAGGGGTCTTGTTCCGTCCTGAAGGGACTTATTTTCCCAATAATGACCGGCGTTCTATACACGGCTACTTGCCAAACCGAAACAATAAACTCCCCATGATATGACTCTTTAGCCTACATAGTCTAGGCTATAGCCTATTTGTTACCGTTTCATCGTGGCTTTTGCTGAGAAACAAATAGTTCGCAACAGCACACACTGAACTTGAATCAAACATTCTTTAGAACACAGCTGATCAACCGTCTGCTTTCACTTTTGAATGAAGTTCCAGTCCTTGCGTAGTAATATGAAAGATGTGAAATAGAAGCACAAAACCCATTTTCCTTGACAGCGGTCTGTTACTTAGCAACGGTCTGTTATTGAGAATTAGCAGACCACCAAACGTTGGGAAGGCTCATTCAAGTGAACGGAGTATTCTGCAGCACTATGAAGAGCCGTGTAATAAAACTGCTTAAAACAGACTTTGAATATGAAGCATGACGCCTACACAGAGAGATGTCAATTCCTCTGACGGGAAACTTTGGAAAGGCAGTGAGATATGTTAAGCTTCTTCTCTCATTAATTTGTACACCAACAGTAGATTAATTATTCGTCAACTCTGTTATTGCGTTATTGGAGTGAAACTCACTCAATTTTTAAAAAACAATAATATGATTAAAAGTCATGAAATTCTGGTTTTATACATATCATGCAGTAACTAGTTTGAGGTTAGGATGTGGAGCTACAGAATGATGGGAATGTCAACTCTGTTATCGTCAACTCTGTTAATTCTGCATGATAACAGAGTTGACAATGATGTGCTGTCAACTCTTGTTTTCAATAGCATTTAATGAGTGTCAACTCTGTTAATTTAAGATTTTGCTCTTAAAACAATGACTAAATATGTATTTTTTTGTTTCAAATGTATGTCAGAAGATGTGTTACAACTAATATTTTTACCACATGATTTCTTTAATTTTTAATTTTTAAATTATATATGTAAAAGCTAACTTTTTTTAGAACATATGCACCTCTTAGAAACTTGGCAGTGGAATGTGTTGTAGCAGTCTTATCAAATTCAAAGTTGCTAGAGTGACTGTAGAGACAAAAGTTCTCTTAGGGAAGGAATCATTTAAAAATGCATGACATTTGCTAAATATATATAATTTACTGAGTTTGTCTCTAACAGAGTTGACAGATTTTTTCTGTCATTACATATTTCTTTCAAATAGATACTTGAATTCTTACAGGTTTAACCTCTGCAAATACTTGTCATGTTAACTTTGAAGTGTGTTCTATGACTAATGATGAAAGTTTGAAGTTTAATGATGAAAACTCATTACATTTTTTTGGTTTCTCTCTACACTTGAAATGTACCCTGAATTATATAACCCATCTCTCTCCAAGCTTGTTAATCATGAAGCTACTCCATGCTTACCACTTCAACTCTCCTGCTCCCTCTGTCCCTCGGCCCGATCATGCTCACTCTTTCCCTCCTTGTCATCCCTGTCACATGCCTGCTCCTCTGCCTGGCAGAGGCAGTGGCCAGTCGCCTCTCCTCCACCTGTTGCTGGACGAAGTCAGGTAGTGTAAATGCTGAAACCACTGCAGCCCCTGCAGCAAACGTGTATTATTTTGCACATTTGGCGGCATCTGCGTTTAGATTAAAACAAATTTGGCCGGCAATTTTTTTGCGCTTTTGTTTATCCATTCTAAGGCCCTCATCCATTCACAAATGTTATGCTCTAAACCAGAGTATCTGAACATAAGGGGGAATGGGAGTAATGGGTGGGGCCTAGTAAGTGATGTGAATGGGAAGCCCTATGTCAGTATAGAAAATCAACAAATAGGCGACTGCCCCTGCTTTACAGGCTGCCTGTTGGCCTTTTCCATTAATTTAATTAGATAGATAGATAGATAGATAGATAGATAGATAGATAGATAGATACTTTATTAATCCGAAATTCAAGCAATTATATCAGCCACAAGGTATGTGTGCCCAGTGTGACAGATTACTAGTCCACCTTTGCCACAGGGTCATTCCACGTCAATTCAACCAGGGCCCACGCACTTAGGTCTCAAAAAATTCTGAAAAAACTACCAGGTGTACCTATGTTACCCAGGAGACACACTGTAAAATTACTCTTATGTAAGATCAATACTTTCCAAGATACAGCCAGTTTTACAGGGGAGGGGTGTCGATTTTGTCAGCTCCTTTTTTTTTTGTCAAAGTTCACAAGCCCACAGCACAAGAACTAAACCATGTAGGAGGCTCAAATTTTGCATGCTGGTACATAAATAGGAATAGTATGTAGCAAAATCGTCACGTTTGGTCTGGATAATCCTGCATGGTCATAGTAGTCCCTCAAAGTTGATACAAATTTTATTGGAGTTTTTGGCTGGGCTCTGTTTAAGCCTTCAGAAGACATATATGTACTCAACATAGGCTCTTGATTTATTTTCCTTACTGAGATAAGTAGAAACACTCTCACAAAAAACAATGAACAGAAAATAAATTCCTTCAGGGTCTGAACAGCAGACCTTAGAAGTCTAAAAAATAATTTTGGTTCTCATTTTCAGAGCACCTAAACACCTTGTGGGAATATACAAAGATTTTTTTTTATATATTTTTCTTTATTCTCCATGATCTTTTCTTTTTAAAAACACCAATTTGACTTGTCTTGTGCAAATCTTTCTTTTTCACTTTCCACCCTGAACATGGGCAAAATGCACCATTGACATCAATATGTTTTGTATAGAGCTACCACAGGTTACTCTATACAACCACAGGTGGCAGTGTGGTGACTCTATATAAAACATATTGATGTCAATGGGGCATTTTGCCCATGTTCAGGGTGGAAAAGAAAAAAGAAAGATTTGAATAAGACAAGTCAAATTGGTGTTTTCAAAAAGAAGGGATCATTGAGAATAAGGAAAAACATATTTAAAAAATCTTTCTATATTCCCACAAGGTGTTTGGGTGCTCTGAAAATGATAACCAAAATTATTTTTCAGACTTGTGAGGTGTGCTGTTCAGACCCTGAAGGGATTTATTTTCTGTTCATTGCTTTTTGTGAGAGTGTTTCTACTTATCTCAGTAAGGAAAATAAATCAAGAGCCTATGTTGAGTACAAATATGTCTTCTGAAGGCTTAAACAGAGCCCAGCCAAAAACTCCAATAAAATTTGTATCAACTTTGAGAGGCAGCTATGACCATGCAGGATTATCCAGACCAAACGTGACTATTTTGCTACATACTATTCCTATTTATGTACCACCATGCAAAATTTGAGCCTCCTACATGGTTTAGTTCTTGGCGCTTGTGGGCTTGTGAACTTTGACAAAAAAAGAGGCTGGACAAAATCGACACCCCCTCCCCTGTAAAACTGGCTGTATCTTGGAAAGTATTGATCTTACATAAGAGTAATTTTACAGTGTGTCTCCTGGGTAACATAGGTACACCTGGTAATTTTTTCAGAATTTTTTAACACCTAAGTGCGTGGGCCCTGGTTGAACTGACGTGGAATGACCCCACAGGGAGATGTGTTATGTCTACTCATAGATGACTGGAGTGAGTCTGGGTCCCTCACCCAATTTTTTTTGCAGATAATAACACCACAGTATCAATGTTTTGAGTGCCTAGAGGTTATCACACCAATTAGACCTCTGAAGTTCGCCAATAAAAAAAGCTGCATTCTTTGCCCATATAAAGAGATACAGTATCTTGTGATTTTTCCTATGGGAAAATAACATGGGGATTTTGAATAATTGCATCTGTTACTCTCTTGCAGGGACACAGTAGTCTGAAATGCAGACATTTTGCCCTACACATTTTTGTCATTTTCCTTCAAGTGGGTTCTGTGATCTTCGGTATGATATGACGGCAAACTTTGATTTTTACTCCTCTAGAGCTAACTTGCAGGGCAACTTGGTATTCTCTTCGATTAGCACCTGGATCTCCTTATATGGGCAAAGATGGTAGCTTTGGGTCCTTTATATAGATGAACTTCAAAAGTCTATGATTCTTTTTACCAATTCCATGACTGTTCCCTGACAAAAAAAAAAAAAATCCATGACTTACTATAATGAATGGCACAATATACCGACCAATGATTTCAGAGCAGCTGTGTAGCGTTCAAGAATCTTACTTTTTTAGAGCAGGAGATGAATAAATGGGCATTGAATAAACAAAGTTGGGCTACTCAAGCAAACAGTAAAGTTAATAACCAGATATACACCAGTTCTCTGTGGAAATATATGTATTAATGTATTTTGGCAAGTAAATGTTAAACTGCTACAACAAAATTCCCTGATATTCCATGACTTTTACCAAAACATAATACAATTCCCTGACTTTCCATGTCTGGAATAGACTTTCCAAAATTCCATGATATTCCAGAAACTCCTTGACATCCTAAAAACAGCACATTTTGGGTGCATACGTACAGTTCCAGCCAAAAGTTTGGAAACACCTACTCCTCATTGTAGATCAAAACTGAAAACACACGTAGGGTTATATAGTAAACAAAGAAGTGTAAACAAAGCAAAATATTTGTCACTCTTGGTATTCTCAGTCAGTTTTACTGACTTGGAAAAGCCTAAAATATAAAACATTTGGCTTTTTACCAGGGCTTTGAACCGATTTTTTTTTCCAATCGGTTCGTTCCGAACAGAAACGGAATTATAACGTTTCCGGTTATGAGTTCCACCAATAAATTGACGTTCCCAAACCGGTTAGAACAAAAAAATACTGTTCCCGAAACGGTTAATTTCGTTCCTGTCAGCTGTTTAATGCTATAGAATTGTGTCACATCTTTCTCATCCAGCTTAAACCAAATGTAATAATATTACAACCATTATTAAATAATAATAAGTATATTATTAATAATAATAATGATTAAATAGGCCTACAATTATTTGAAATGTGTAGTTTATTGTTAAAAGAGAAAATTTCCACACAAACGTAACCACATTATTAAGACACGTGGTTATGCCACTCGGGCAACAACAAATTCCAACTGTCAGGGGGAAAGGCCATTTAGCCAAATGTTCGCTAGTCCATCATTAACATGGAGTCGACAAATATAGCTATTGATATTGTGTTTGGAATGAGCGTTTTAATTAACGATGGATCGTAATTTACCTCTTATTTAAGATGTGGAGTAGAGACTTTGTAATCCACCGCTCTCTCTCCATTCAGTCAGCGAATGTCTGATGTGATGTCACACAGGAAGTGAACCACAGCAGTCATGGTAACGTGCGCAGGAAAATAATTGTTTTTTTTTTTTACTTAATTAGGCAACGAGGAACGAAATAAAACCGGTATTAACTGGTTACCATTATTTTTTAAATAAGTGTTCCTGTTCCAGAACATAAAA
Source organism: Alosa alosa (assembly GCF_017589495.1). Taxonomy (NCBI): domain Eukaryota; kingdom Metazoa; phylum Chordata; class Actinopteri; order Clupeiformes; family Clupeidae; genus Alosa; species Alosa alosa. The sequence continues at coordinate 1,518,580 of NC_063192.1, read as the reverse complement.
AATAATAACGTTTCCGGTTTCGTTTCTGTTCCCTGTAAAATACAAAAAGTTCCCGGTTTTCGTTTTCGTTCCTTGAACCGGTTCAAAGCACTGCTTTTTACTGCATAACCCTATGTGCATTATTTCATAGTTTTCAGTTTTGTTCTACAATGTAAAGATAGTCAGACAAAAAGAAAGACCTATAAATGAGAAGATGTGTCAAATGTGTCAGATGTGTTTGACTGTACGTAACTTACTAATTCAAAATAACTGTGAGGCCTCCCTTTCATGCTTCGAGCAAACTGTTAATCACACATTCTACAGAGAATTACAAAACTAATAGCTGTCCCTTGTATGCCTTGGATTGAACTCTCAGTAATAAATCCAATTGGTTGCTACACCTTCATTGCTCAACTTGGCTTCCTAAAAACATGAAGTGACACAAAAGTTTCACATTCACGTACACATTGGTACACAGGGTATCTGCGAATTCTCTCTCTCTTCCACTCGCTTCCTTCAGTCTCTTTACTGTCCTGTGCTAGAAAGGCAAAAAGCTCAAAAATATACATAAAAAAGAGGCATTACTATGAGTGGTGTGAACTTATTATATGGGAAACCCACATTATTTCCTCTTTCAACAAAGCCTAATTGCTGTGATGCAGTCCAATGACTGATAGCTCGGGCCTGAAGGCTATTCATATGAAGATATCCGCTAGTAATTACTGAAAATTGTTGTGGCAGGTAAAATAAATATTCAGCAATAAACTGAACAAAAGATCTGCATGTCATTCTGCTCTTCTAAAATTCCAAATATTTTGAGACAATTGTTGGCCTTACATATCAGAAACTAAATTAAAGATGATTTAAAGCAACATGCTCTTTTACCTCACAATAACGGCTTCAAACTCATGTTGAAGCCATGCTGACATATGATAAAGAGAATGGAGTCCCTGATTACTGATGCCTGTCTGGAAGGCCTGGTATTGCACAATGTAACGTCACAGGTACAGTAGGAGCGTGACCTTTTTTCTTAGTTTTGGGAGCACAAAGGTGGTATACCCGGTTGAAAATTCCCTTATTTTCAGTAAAAGGCTACTTCCAGTAGTAGCATTTTACAACTGGATTTACCTGATGTACATACATTTTTTGGCCCAAAAGCTAGCAAGATTACAACCAGTAAAACACCAAACAGCAAGCTGGCACTGATCAAAGTTGGCCAACTTAGATCCCAACCATATTCAAGTTAAACAGTTACTTGTTCATATAAAATGATTCATAGAGTTCCTATACTTACCTTCCTCTGTGGCCGATGCCATCCTCTCCTGCTCCCACTCTTGTTCCCGCTCACTCTCTCTCTCACAGTCTTGATCTCTCTCTGGGCTGGGTTCCCGAGGTAAATGCATACCAGTTTCATAGTCATACCCAGTATGTTCAGCCTGCCGTCGAGCTTGACGAAGTACAAAGCTGCCAGTCTCACGTAGTCGCAGGGCAGCGCGATAGAAAACTGTGTCTTTGGCATTGTACTTCAGACAGTTATTGACAATAAGCAGGAAATCAGCTTCAAAGGTTTGGAAGTTTGGATAATGATGTCCCTCCAACAATGCCCACATAGTCTGGAAATCCATCGGACGCTCAATGTGGTCCAGATAGTCAGGCACCTAAAAAAAATTCAATCAAGAGTTGACTATGGTGTGTGTGTGGAGGGGGAGGGGGGGTATTTAAGTTAACACACTCACATGCACACAGTGTCAGAGAATGTGGGTGTATGGATGTACCTCACTAAGGGGCACTGGTTCAGTAAAGAAGTTGCTTGTGTCACGTTCCTGCAGCTGTTCCAAGGTATTGCGCAACAAAACTAGGAAGGGCGTCAACTGCATCTCCAGTGCCAACTGCTGTACTTTTATCTAGGACAAAAACATATTGAAACAGAAGTTAAATTAAGGCAGCAATCATTGGTCAGACTGCCTCTAGGTCAAGTCTCGTGGGATTGGTTGTTGCTGGAAGAGGAAATTGTATGCTACTTGAGCTAGATTTCTGTTGATCTGTCTGTAAGGATCAATTCTATGTTGTTACATTCTCAATTAAAGGGGTGAGAGAATGCAAAGCCGAGTTGACCTTGGCATAGTTGAATAATGGCAGTTAGGTATGTAAAATAAATAAATACAGGGAATTTCAAAATCCCATTGTCACCACCTTTGTATGGAAATCACACAACTTGAAACTGCCGCTGTAAAACGGGTAAATCATACACAAACACACCTATACACAAACACACAAGAAAAAAAATAATTTGCATGCAGGCACACACACACTCAATAAACACACACAGAAGCACACTGTAATGGTCTGTCTTTCTCAGCTCAGATTTAAGGGAAAGTCAGACATTATTACACAGCACTTAGAAATGCTTAGTATGCTCATTTACTAAACCCTTTGAATTAGGAAGATGAAATTGCATTAATGAGCATAATAAGTGAAGCAGGATTACAAGGCTTAATTTCCCATTGGATCACAAACAAAAACATACATTGTTCACAAAATCTCTAGGGTGCGGATCGGATGTTTATTGTCCAGTGTGGAAATGTGCGGTGTGTGTAACGACAGTCCACGGGTCCAGATAGACGCGTTCTCCAGTGTGTAGTGTAATATGAGAGAATTCGAGGATTCCCACGACACAATACCCAAACAATTCAAACAAGGCTCATTTCCATAAGACAGTAAGTTCGTAAGCCGTATGCACCAATTTAAATTGTACATCATCAAATAAAACTCCTCTGGCAACTCTAGTATAAAGCAGTGAAGCAGACAACTTAGTGTAGATAGTTCGTCAACACTCTCTCCAGTATGGAAACACTTAACAACAATTAAGCCTAGTGTAGACGAAGGTTCGTCAAACACTCTCCAGTATGGAAACTCTTAAACAGACAATTTAGTATAGACGAAGGTTCGTCAAACACTCAAGTATGAACTCTTAAACAGACAATTTAGGTATGGGCTCTCAGCGGATACCCCACAACAGCAAAACAAGGAATTTAACCCGTGGCCTACGTCTCTCCAATCAGTCAATCAGGGCAGGAATTCCTGATGGGAAGGCTTTTGGAAGGCGCGGAAAAGCTAACGTTTTTTTACTAACTAGGACTGTCAACCAGGGATTTAAAAAACCTGTCTGCAGCACTGTTTTTGGTCACGTCTCGCTCCTCTCCCGCACACTACGCTTTACGAGACGCGAAAACTTAAAGGCTTAATTAAGGGGGTGTGTACCTAACCAAGGGACGTTCGGCAAGTCGCACGTCTCCATTTGCCAGAGCGTCACAACACATATACACAAAAACAACCACACACTCTGCACACACTCAATTACAAACACACACAAAAAAGGAACAAAGTAGGAAATTAACACAATTTGACAAACGTGACTTATTTTTGTGGAAAAATTGTGCTGGAATGGGTGAACTCTGTTTGATCCAGGATGGTGATGAGTCTGCTTACAGACAGGAGGTGGAACAGCTGGTCCAATGGTGCAGTCACAACCACCTGGAGCTTAACCCCAAGAAGACTGTGGAGATGACAGTGGACTTTAGGAGAAGCCCCCCCCCACACACACACACACTCCCCCACTATTCAGAATGACACTGTGGATTCCTTTAGGTTCCTGGGATCAACCATTTCACAGGACCTAAAATGGTCTGCCCACAGAAAAAGGCCCAGCAGAGGTTATACTTCCTGAGACAGCTTAGGAAGTTTAATCTGCCTAAGGAGCTGCTAACCACTTTCTACTCAGCAATCATTCAGTCATCTTGTAACGATTCTGTAGCTGGTTGAAAGTTATGTTTTATTTTCCAAGTAGTTCATTATTATTTTTTTTAAAGGGGTGCCAGGCAGCATAAGCTACCAACTTTCAAACACAAAATGTTACAGGAGCACACAGTGAAAGTGTCAGTTATAACATTACCCCATGAGCCCCTTCAGTCAACAGTGAAATCAGAATCAAATTAAATAAAATTGTCTGGCCCTCACCAGAAGCACCACAAGATCCACATACTCATAACATCAAAAATAACTATGAATTTATACACTCTACAGTTGAAACAGCACATCAATGACAGATAACAGGAAAACCCCAATGTTCAAATGTCCTTTTGAGTTTTGGCCCATTTAGTACTCCGTAGTTCAACAAAATAATACCATAGTTTGTGAGTTCATCGGCAGTAAATATAACAAAACACTTAGTCAGACGTCACTTTTTTTGAGTTCAGTTTTGGAAACGGGGATGATTGTTCTTTCAAAAAGGATGGTCAGTATTTCGAAGTAACGGGGAAACGTGGGCATTAGTCAGTGTTTGTGAAACGAAAACAGTTCCTGTGGAAATGATCAGTGTAGGTGCGATGTGTGCGTTAGTGTGTGCGTAGCGGGGCTTTGGAAACACTGCTCCAGCGGTAATGACACCTTCGGATATGCAGGCCTCTCGGTATGTGGCTGGTTGTGGACTACAGCCCCAGGAAAAGGTGCGCAGGCCGCTCCGTAGGCAACCGGACTCAGGCAGGAAGACAGCGGTCCTCAGAGGAGTGAACGTCGCAGCTCCGCGGTAAGTTTAAATTTCAGATCTTCCGTCAGTGAGGGAATCTCCACTTAAAGCCGGCACAGACTTGACAGCGTAGGCTCACAAAGAGACGTGTTTTTAGCAGTTACTATGCTTTAGTTTGCTTTTCTTTGTCGTAGTTGTGTGTGTTGATTGCACTTTTCTAAGACTCAAAAGAAACGGATTATAGTGTTTGCTGTAGGCTACGTTCTCACTCTTTCACTCTCTCTCATTGCCTGCGTCCAACTGTCTTTTAACTCTGCCATGGCACTGACTTAATTACAATAACCGCCCCCACCTGGACTGACGATTGCAATTGTTAATTGGTAACTCGCAGCTGAGCACAGGAGAGACGGGGCCGTCACAATCTGCACCTCTATCACGGTCTGGTTTGGGTCAGCCACCAAACGGGACAGGGCCAGACTGCAACGGACAATTAGAGCTGCAGAGAGGATCATTGGAGCCGACCTTCCCTCCATCCAGGACCTGTACCGGTCCAGGGTCAGGAAAAGGGCAGCAAAAATCTGCAGACCCCTCACATCCTGGTCACAAACTGTTCAACCTCCTTCCCTCTGGCACTGTTTGCCAAAACCAGCCGACATAAAGACAGCTTCTTCCCCCAAGCAGTCATTCTGTTGAACGTCCAGAAATAGACTTTGTTCAGTGTAGGGGCTATCAACACTGTTCTGCCCATCTACTTAACGTCGTTATTAATACGTTATCATTGCCCTGAACTGCCTTGCACTATATTTAGATTTAAATCTTAAATCTCAGTCTATTCTTAAATTGCACTATTCCCATCCTCTCTTTCAACTGTATATTGTATCTTGCCTGTGCCTGTTGAGGTGTCCATGACCATGGCAACCTTGACGGGGACAATTTGTTCTGCTTTGGATTCTTATAAGTTTTTTATTCTTTATTCTTATATGTTAAGTATTAAGTGAGTGTTGTACTTTGAGAGCAAAGATTAACCGGAGTCAAATTCCTTGTTTGTTTACGCAAACCTGGACAATAAAGCTAATTCTGATTATAGGAACAGTCAACTTCTAAACAGTTCTAGATAGATAGATAGATAGATACTTTATTGATCCCCAAAGGGAAATTCAAGGTCTCAGTAGCATACAGACATCACACACATCATGCACTTTCAGTGGAAAAAGTGATATAAGTATATAAATATATATTTTTTAAAAATCACTGAACAATAAAGACAGAAGAAGATAAAAAATACTAAATGAAATATCCACATAGTGTGCTTAAGGATGAATAAGCATGAGGCGGGCACGGCAGGGCAGGGACTGAGCCTGTATGCATGGTAAGGTGCTCTATGACAGTAAGTGATTTTCTCTTGACTGAAATGTCACTGACACTGCCACATGACAAAAAGTTGTAAGACAATGTGGTAGAAGCATGGAATCAAAAAAAGAAGTGTCTGTCTTTTTTAACATTTTTATGAAAAATGGCGTGTCCAAAATTATTCATACCCTTTTAGCTAGGATGCAATTTATGAAAATTGGGCACTTCTGCATACGTTTTTAATTTTTGGCAGGGTGTTAGGTATAGGCCTAAGGTTTTCAAAAATCCATGGATACAAGTTGGGGTGGCCCCCCTAGTGGCAGTTATCCATAAAATCCAAAATGGCCCCCCTAAAAAAAAGAAAAGGTTATATCTCCGCTTCCTTTAGTCTTAAATTGTTGTATAATGTATGTTCTCTACTTTGTTTGATACAAGGAATCCAATTTTGATATGTTCTGCTTATTTTAAGTCCATTTCCATGTAGTATCATATTTAACTCATAAACTGTCAATACTGTATCTCTGAAAAAGTCACAAAGTTCACTCTTCATCATTACAGCCTCCCTCACACTTGCACAATGTGGTACAGCAAAGTCCAGCTCGGTGGCACTTACAGTTGCCCATACAGGCAACCACACAGCCACAGTTGAGGAGTGAGCATCCCTTGCTGGCATCTTCCAGATCTGTCCAATATGGCACCCAGACTTTGGTTCTGTCATTCCATTCCCAACCCCACTCACTGGGGTCTGGAATCTCTGGAGTTTTGGAGAGGGACTAACCTGACTCCGCCAGATGGATTGCTTCGCATTTGCTCCGCATATCCATCTGGGAACTTTCCGTTGGAGAACGTTTGGGAAAAGGGCGAAAATACTGGTTAGCTGATTGGATAAACCATCTGTCTGTCACCACCTATGTTGGTCAGTCCAAATCAACCAATCAGATAAAGGAAGCGTTCTTCTAATGCCATCTTTTAACATAGATAGATAGATAGATTCTTTATTGATCCCCAGGGGAAATTCAAGGTCTCAGCAGCATACATACAACACAAACACATTCTTTAACAGCAGAAAGAGTAATTAAAGTATATAATATAAAAACACAACTAAGCAATAGGGACAGTAGAAGATAAAGAATATGCTAAATATACTAAAATTCAAATTATACTAACTAACACTTAATACAATATATAAAAATATACTAAAATACGAATTACAAAAATACAAATTATACTAACACACACTTAATCTAAATCAATTATAAAAACAGTATCCACATAGTGGTGATTAATCAATCAGAGGCGCTTGCAATGACTGAGGCAGGGACTGAGCCTGTGATTCTCTGTGCATAGTAAGGTATGGTAAGGTGCTCTAAGGTGCTCTGTGTAAATGAGTGTCATCATGGTGGTAGTGGAATGGTGATAGTGGTCATGGTGATAGTGCAAATGAGTAAGTCCGACTGTGCAACAATGCAGAAGTAAAGTCTAAAAATTGAAGGACCGCAGCCTCCTCAGGAAGTACAGCCGGCTCTGCCCTTTCTTGTAGAGTGCATCAGTGTTGGCTGACAAGTCCAGTTTATTGTCCAGGTGGAGACCCAGATACTTGTAGGTGCTAACCACCTCCACATTCACCCCATCAATGTGGACTGGTAGCAGAGTGGGCTTAGACCTGCGGAAATCCACCACCATCTCCTTGGTCTTTGAAGTGTTAAATTGAAGATGATTGAGTTTGCACCATTGCACAAAGTCCTCCACCAGGCTCCTGTACTCCTCCTCCTGCCCCGTTCCTGATACACCCCACAATTGCAGTATCATCAGAAAACTTCTGCATGTGGCATGACTCGGTGTTGTAGCAAAAGTCAGATGTGTACAGGGTGAACAGGACTGGAGAGAGCACAGTTCCCTGTGGCGCTCGGTGCTGCAGATCACAGTGTCAGAGAGACAGTTCTTCAGTCTGACGAACTGTGGTCGCTCGGTCAGGTAATCTGTAATCCAGGTTACCAGGTGAGCGTCCACACCCATCTGCAAGAGCTTGTCTCCCAATCTGAGGGGCTGGATGGTGTTAAAAGCACAACATGATTCTCACAGCACTTTTCCCCTTGTCTAGGTGGAAATGTGTCCTGTGTAGAAGTGATGGCATCGTCCACGCCCACTTTCTCCTGGTATGCAAACTGTAACGGGTCTAGTGCATGGCGTACCTGGGGTCTGAGCATGCCTAAGACCAATCACTCCATTGTCTTCATCACATGTGATGTAAGAGCGACAGGTCTGTAGTCATTAAGCTCACTAGGGTGTGGCTTCTTAGGGACAGGGGTAAGACATGATGTCTTCCACAGTGTTGGAACTTGTCCAAGGCGTAGGCTCAAGTTGAAGATGTGCTTCAGTGGCTCCCCCAGTTCAGCAGCACAGGCCTCGAGTAGCCTTGGACACAGTCTGTCAGGCCCCGCTGCTTTATTGCTGTGCAATTTCTTAAGTTGGACTGTCACTTGATCTGCTGTAATGGTGAGGGGTGTAAGGGGAGGGGAGGGGGAGGGGTGCATCTGGGATCTGTGTGTCTGATGGCTGTTGACTGAGGTCGTTGCCACCTCATTGTTCATGATCGCCATGTGGGGGAGGGGTGCAAAATCCAGTGATGGTGGAGGTACGATAGCCTGTGATGATGGAGGGTGGGGGCTGGGGGATGGTGGACAGACCACCGCCATTGGAGCTGGAGCAGGGCAGTCAAACCTGTTGTAGAAGTGGTTCAACTGGTTCGCCCTGTCCAGGTCCCCCTCCACAGAGCTGCTGTTCTTCTTCAGGCCAGTGATAACCTTCATGCAGTCCCATGTCTCCTTCAAGTTGTTTTCCTGCAGCTTCTGTTCCACCTTCTACAAGTTAGATAAGTAGCTAACGTTAACGTTTTTAAACTTACTATTTGTATGTGACATGAACCTCATCAACGACAATCCCCCACCAAGTTTTCATGGTAGGCTACACGTCCGAAGAAAGCATATTCCTTCTGGTTAAGTAACTAAGATTCAGTGCTCCCAAACACTAACTTGAATTGGCCGTGGAGGATGTGTGTGTCCTTCATTCCTCCCAGCTACATTGCATATTCGGATAAAACTTCAGCGATAGCTATGCTCATCTCATCCGTGGAAGTCGCCATGTTGTTTAGATTGAACAGTAGCTTCTCGTTGCGTCACACCTAAACCCGCCTCAAAACCAACACTGATTGGACGTTCGTTTGGCAAACCACTCCAAATTTTCTTTATCGGAGAGATGCCAGACTAATCTGCGAGTGAAAATCTGAAACTCTCGAGATCAGGATGGTCTCACGAGGCTAGAGAGGGACTGCTTCCAGACAAAAGCTGCCGCGTGCAGGGCACGCTTTCCATGCTGGAATAAGGAATGATGGGTCGGGGGGATTGAATCCAGGGATTTGAGGCCATGAGTGAAAAGAAGCGTCCGGGTTTCATTGACTGACTCGACACCGCAGTTCTTACTATACATGAGTACATTCCAGCGCAGGGGCCAAGTGGCAATTGGGACGATCGGGAGTTTTCCCAGTGGGCCGGCCGATGAGTCTGCAAGGTGAGGGCCGGCCCATAGAGCTTTTATCGCGGCCGTCAGTCGTACGCGGCCATCGACCTGATACAGTGGGTCCCAGTTAAGTTTGGACGGGTTCCTTCAGGAATCACGCACCCCATTTTCTCAGCAGAAATGGCACAAACTGCAGTTGACACAAACAACCACAAGGTGTCACTTTGGAGTTCTGCCACTACTATTTTTGATACGACTTGACTTACTGCTTCCATGATGCATTTTCCAAGTCAGTAGAACAATCAGAGAAAGCTGAGCCATTACCAAACATATATGATAATACAATAGCGTGAGTTTATATATCTTATACCCTATTTGTCACGGTTACTTATAGATTTGATAGTGTAACGATAAGTGCATGAGACTTTCAGCGGGGGCACGGGAACTTAAATTGATCACGGTAGTTTAAGCTTACACTTGACAAAACATTCTAATATGATAATGTAGATGCAATTGTTGTAAGATGGTGCAGCTCCTTTAAGAAAGCACCGTGTGCAGGGATGGAGAGAGAGAAAGCGAGAGGGGATATGTGTTAGAACTTAGATGCGTGTGGAAAGTGCTGTTGAGACTGGAGCGAGTCATATTCAAAATAATGCAAAAAATAAATCCGCAGATAAAACCAATTAGCTCATTCATTGCAACCGCAGCATGCCTGCTTGCCAACGTTCAAACGAAAAAGATATCAAAGCACCTTTTGCGTTTGAATGTAGCACAAATTTAAACAGCTTGACAAATGATTTAGCTAATTGATTATTGCCTGTACAGCAATTGTTGAACATTTACCTGTACAAGTACATTGTTAGTCTACAGACCAATTTCCACAGTGCACATCTTATCAACAGTTTGAATGTCGTGTGTGTTTCTGCATTGACAAATACCGTTCAGCACAATGATTCATGCCCAATTAATTCCCCTGTTAAAGTGTTAAGCCTTTGTTACACTATTTGGTTTCGTGATGTAGCCTATGATAAACACCATATGGCCAAATATGTGACTCAGCTAATGTTATAGGCTATACAATTTCCCCTCTTAAAGACAAGCTGGTGAAGCTTATTAGACTAGGCTACTATTAAAATGCACCCGACGGTAGCCTTGGCTATGTGTAAAGTAAGCTATCGTGATAATTTCATGCACGTAAGTTCATGCATCTGTCAAGTTCAGTACAGGGCCTCGCCCCCTTGCGACGGCCCTGCAGCTCCTCCTAAGACATCGAGGAAAAAAAAGTTCAAATACGCGATAAACGGGGAAAAGTTGACAGGTTTGTTTGGTCCCAGTGATTATTTGTGAAATTGTGCAAACGACAGCCTTTTCAAGGCATTTCAAGGAAGGAGTTGTAGCATGCAAGCTCCCAAATTGTCCCAGTAGACAGAAGGCATCAATAGCCTAAATTGTTGGGACTGGGGAGGGTCATCGCGTTTTTTTTCTCAATCACTTTGGAGGGTCATAGAAAAATGTCTTGCTGGCGAGGGAGGGTCACGTCTTGTTTGACTAACGCTCCCAAAACTCCTCCGGTAGCCCCTTAAATAAATAATGAACAGTCCCTAATTGATTATAGCCTGTAGGCCTACACCAGCAATTGTTGAACATATACCTGTACAGGACATTGACAGTAGCCCAGCCTAACAAGCAGATGTTGCAAAAAAAAGCGAATTAATCAGAAATAAATAATGTAATCTGCATCGCTTTATTTAACAAACTGCAAGCAACAAGAGGGTTGAGTTCGCTGTGAGGCCAAACCCAAGAGCAGAGCCTATCTGCTAAGGCACTCGATAGGCTATAACGAGCTGTCGCCTGGAAAGACAATAAGATGCTTTCTGAATAGCACAGCCGAAGACGGCTCTGGTCATCCCATACCCTCCCCCACTTCCTGTAGCCTACCATTATGACTTTGCCGTTTTGGGATATTAAGCTTTTTTCACGTTAAGCCCCCCTCCCCCACCCCTTCTTTCACAAGCAGTGGGGGCCTTGGGCACAAAGTAACACTTTTGGTAGACAAAGGAGGGTTCTCAGCGCTTCTGTCGTTTGGCCACAACGGTGCAACCAGGCCAGGACAGATATTTTAGAGCAGGGGTGTCAAACTCATTTTCATAGAGGGCCACATCATTGAATTTATAGGTTACTGAGGGCCACATAATCGGCGAACATGTGCATGGTGCAACCATGAAATCGGTATTGCAGTATGGCTTATTCAAAATTGGTGTGTAATGGTCCTAACCACTTTAAAACAGTGTGGCTGAAATAAAAAACAAACAGCCTACAACAGTAACATTTTCAAATGCAACTTCTAGGCCTACAGTATTAGTTAACAACTGATCAATATGCATTCATGGACTGACATTGATGAGAATAAACTGCAGTCAATAATGTGCATAACAATGTCCATAACACATATCACCACTAAAATTAACTGTGGCTAAGAAAGGTACTGTGAGTGAGGAGTGAGTGAGTGAGTGAGTGAGTGAGTGAGTGAGTGAGTGAGTGAGTGAGAGAGAGAGAGAGAGAGAGCTATGGTACGTAGGCTACACCCACCCACCCCACCCCATAAAAAAACAAATTCAAGCGTGTACAATATTTGTCCGTTTCCGGTTTTAGGTCCGTGCATTGCAAAAAAAGTAGCCTACATAGCATAACAATATCCACATGCAATAATACAACAACAACGTCTACGATGACCTATTAATTTGGACAAATTGATACAGCCCTATAGCTAAAGTTACCTTTAGTTTTGTTCTAGCGTACCGGGACGTCTGGCTTTAAACAGCTGTAATCTAACGTTCTGACAAGCACACCAATTGCCTACCTTGTTCTTGCCCATCTGGAATAACTCCATATAATGTTCTGCACCTTTTACTAAAGAATAAAGAAAATTAAGAAGACATCTGAGCTGAACCGGCATCTCTCCTTCTCTCTAACACTTTTTGGCTTTGGCTAAATATTTCTAAAATCATTTGAGTTTCACTAGTCACATGTTTTAAGAAGCAACACTTATTATTGAACTAATAACAGGGCCCGTCCTATTTCTCCCCCCTTAAAACTTCCACTAGGTTTTGATTGCCCTTAACATTAAAGCCCCCTCGACAAGGGAAGTGGGGGTGAAGATCTTTCCCTATGAATTAGGACACCACTATATGCAAATTAGCGTGATTAACGTGCTCATCTACGCCACGCCAAGAGCCGGCGTGTCTACCGGTAGTAGCCTGCTACTATTTTCATTCAGGAACATGCCCCTTCCAGCGGTCATTGTTGTGTGGGCTGTGCTGGTTTATCCACGTCTGGTTAATCAACAAAGATATTCATGTTCATGTGAACGCCAGAACATACACCCTAAATATTGACGAAACTACCCAGATCGATATATAACATTATTTGATGGGCAGACTCTCTCAAAGCACTCAGCAGATATCATGAACATCGTTAGCTTCGTGAGATATTTTTGAATACTTTCTAGTGTTCAAAACTCAACAGTCCATCAGATGTGCATCAAACTAACATATTCCAACATATTTCGAAATTTTAATATGCTTATTTGTGAAAATATATGAAAGATTTGGCCGGCTCGCTGAGCTCGCACGGTATCCTGGGTAATTTCATCTCCCACTTCGTTTTAAGCTTGCATCAGTCCTGGCTATATTTTGAGGGTTGATTTTAAGGGGGAAATGGCACTTCCCCTTGCTCCCTAAAGTAATGGGACACCCTAGCCCTACACGTGCACGCGCAAAAACGAGGGTTAGGGCAAAAATCTAGGGGTAGGGGAGGTATTGGGACGGGCCCAACAGACGTGTGTCGAAAATTGACTTTATTTTCCATACGGAGAAATAACATATGCAGAGTCTACCAAGGTCAATCTTGCCAAAAAAGTCCTCAAACCTGAAAACACATGAGGCAAAAGTGCAAAAACATCACAGATCACAAAATCATATTTTTGTATTGCAATCATTGTAGCCTACAGTTGTAACAGCGCGTAACAGTCGTTTTACTCCCCGTATGCGCTCATTATAAAGAACGTTTAACGTGTCCCAAAAACAGCTATCAATTAATCACCAAATGTCTTATAAACAAGTATTGCCAGGAGCAACACCTTGCAAAAAATTATAACAATAGGCCTAGGCCTTTATATGGCTCTGCTCCTGCCTAGATTCGAACTCAGAACTGCCTGAAAGTTGCAGACCTGTTCTGGATATACGTGCATTAACCCACTCGACCGTCAGACAACGCTATCTGCTTCGAGTAGCCTATTGGGTAGGAATGTAGCCTACACTGGTTGCTGTGGCACAGTCTTGAGTGACCGAATTAGTTTTCCTTTGTCATATGAATGCTGTCATTTTGTTAACATTACTGTTAAGGAGATGCTGTAGGCAAAGGCTATATTTCAACCTCATTAGTGTAGTAAAAAAAAATCAGAACTATTCACAAGGTTTCTGGGCAGCATATTTATGTTCTGTTAGCAAGTTTAACTTCTCATGACTACCGACAAAGTAGCCTACTGCCAGCTGACGAAGCTCTCATTTTAAAACATTACTAAGAGACAGGCACTGTACAATCAAGAAATCTTGCCACTGAATCCAAAACTATGTTTAACATTATGTACAAAGCTTGGGCTACAGTGGACTAGCATGTTGCAGGGGCTGCTAAAAAACACAGAGAAACGCACTGAAAACTCCGCCAATCACAGCCCTTGCTGTCGAATGCGCCGTCCGGTTCGACCGTGGAACGCCACAGCAGACTATGCTGCCCCCAAGCGGCTGCAGTTATACTTACATTTCACCCAGCTGCGTGAATCACCTTGATCGTGAATGAAGTGTCAACTTTTAACTGGGACCCACTGTAGGTGCATTGAGAATTTTCCACGAAAATCTCCGAGATCTACACTTTAACATTTGGAAAGTCCAACCAATATTTATACCACTCGCTCACTGTCTATATGTCATTCATGGTTACCCTGCACACTCATCTCTCCCATGCTGATTTTTGTGTAGGCTAGCCTTATTTTTTTTATCTTAATTAATTTTTGTCTTATTCAGGCGTTACAGAACTTTCATCACAAATAAAAAAAATGACAATTTAATTTGTTTGTTTGTACTTAAATTAACCCTCTAGGCGCCACGGTCGAGTTTACTCGACAAGATGCGGTACTGAATAAAACGGCCGATTTAGTCATATAGGGTGTCATATCGTCTAATGGCATCAAAAAAGTTTACCCGAAATGAAGTGTTGGGTCTTCTATTCGCGGACCCTGATTCTGAAGGCAAATATCTGCCTTCAGAAAATGACGGTGATTCGTTTAGTGAGGCTTCAGATGCGTCCCTGCCTTGCAATGATGCAGCTGGACAAAGTGAGAGTTTAGCTTACACCAAGCACAAACGTTGAATCGTTTGCCCAATGTCAGTGGTGGGAATAATGTTTCACGGGGTTGGAGTGTTCATCGGGAAGTTAGCAGGGTGTTAGTGGTGTGGCGAACGAGGCTGGAGGTAATGTCCATGTAGCGCTAGCTTCTGTCTTCTGACCGTGTGCTTCTCCGCAATCGTGGCGACAGTAACGTGGTGGAGCCTTTGTCTAATGCCACTGGGTATGTTAGACGAGGTCGAAGTGCTCATAGGACAGTTAGGGGGGAACGTAGAGGCAGTGTGGGGAGTCGCAATGAGAATGACAGTAGGCCTAGTCCGAGCTGCGCAAATTCTCTCCACTCGGCGCGCGAGGCAGATCTGGCCATGCTGCTCGCAGCATAGGTGGTGACACGGGGCAGGGGAGCCATTAGGCTACGCATAGTCTATCACAAGATGATGGGAATGCCGGCCCTGTATGGATAGGGAGTCATTATCTCTACAGCAAAAGGCCTGCTACATAAAAAAAAAAAATTGTCAGCCATTTATTAGTAATGATTTACACTGTTGATTTGCTACCTATTTCCCTGACCATTTAGGACATACACTAGGCCTATGTGTTCTTTTTTTGTGTGTTCATGTCCTTGTGATGTGTGTGTCTTTGTCAGCTAAGAAAAAAAAAAAAAAAAAAAAAAAAAAACATCAACAAAAACAACAAAAAAAAAAAAAATACTAATATTGTCTCTTGTCTTGTCTCGACATCTCACTCCTGATCTGTGCCTTGCCGTGGCAAGTGAGCTTTTGAACTAAACAGGTCTTGTCTACTTGTGTTTGTGTGTCATCTGAATAATATATATATATGTTATGGTTATGGTTATGGATTTAGCAGACGCCTTTGTCCAAAGCGACACATAAATACAAAACAACATAATAATATTTAAAATTGAACAGGGAACAGATTAAAATGTAGGTCAAATATAGTAAGGAGAATAGTTGTAGTACACAATAATATCAATTCAAGCAATAGCCTAATAAAAGCAATGTAAAAAAAGGGGAAAGGCAATAATAAAACAATAATGTCAATTCAATCAATAATATAAAAACAATGACATGCTAAGACTACATTAAGGAGAATATCAATAATAAACAATAATGTCAAATTAATTAACAGCCCAATTAAAATAAAACAACATTATATAAACCATAACACATAAGCTTAAACAACTAAGTATATGTTGAATAGGAATGTCTTTAGACCCCTCTTAAACGACCCAAAACTACCACAGGAACGGAGAGCACTGGGCAGTTCATTCCACCAACATGGAACCACTGAAGAAAAGAGTCTGGAATTAGACACAGTTTTCATGACTGGTCGACACAACATACGCTCACCAGAAGACCGCAGTGGGCGGTTGGGGATGTAAGGCTTGATTATTGAATTAAAATAACTAGGAGCAGATCTAGTTAGTGTCCTATAGGCCAAAGTGAGAGATTTAAATTTAATTCTGGCTACTATAGGGAGCCAAAGGAGAGTAACTAGGAGAGGAGTTACATGTGTCCTCTTTGGCTGATTGAAGACCAGGCGTGCTCCAGCATTTTGAATCAGCTGTAATGATCTTGTTACACAAGCGGGTAAGCCAGCTAATAGTGAATTACAATAGTCCAGCTTAGAGATGACCATGGTCTGAACAAGAAGTTGTGTGGAATCTTGTGTCAGATAAGGTCTGATCTTCGTAATGTTGTAAAGCATAAACCGACATGATTTTGCAATAGAAGCTATATGCTCAGAGAAGTTAAGTCGGTCATCAATTACAACGCCCCAAGTTTTCGTGCCGCTCTAGTTGGGGTCAGTGAAGTTGAGTCAAGCTGGATGTTAATCTGTTGGGGAATAGCTGTTTTAGTTGGAAACACCAAAAACTCTGTTTTGAGAGATTAAGCTGAAGGTGCCGATCTTTCATCCAGGCTGAAATATCCTTAAGGCATGCAGAAACGATTGGGAAACACTAGAGTCATCAGGTGGGAAAGACAGGTAAAGTTGAGTGTCGCCTGCATAACAGTGATAGTCAAATCCATGGGGAGCGAATGGTATCACCTAAGGAAGTGGTGTAAATAGAGAAAAGCAAGGGTCCTAATACTGATCCCTGAGGCCCACCTGTGGTGAGGTCATGAGACTTAGATACCTGTCCCTGCCAAGACACGTTGAAAGAACGCCCTTTAAGGTAAGATTCAAACCAGTCAAGAGCTTTTCCAGAAATTCCCAGTTCAGATAGTATAGATAGGAGAATGTCATGGTTAACAGTATCAAAGGCTGCAGATAAATCTAGTAGAATTAATACTGATGACTGAGCAGAGGACTTAGCTACTCTCAATGCTTCAGATCACAGACAGAAGAGCAGTTTCAGTAGAATGACCACTCTTGAAACCAGACTGCATAGATTATTCTGATGAAGAAAGTCACAAACTTGCTTGAAGACCACTTTCTCCAAAACCTTTGACAAGAAAGGAAGAAGGGAGACAGGTCTGTAGTTCTTCACCTCAGTTGGATTAAGTGTACTTTTCTTTAGCAGAGGTGTAACCCTAGCCTGTTTAAAAGAATAAGGAACTATTCCAGAACTGAGTGAAGCATTAAATACATGTGTGACTGCTGGTAGAACAGCGGGTGAGATAGACTGTAGAAGAGTGGATGGGACAGGATCTAATGGGCATGTCGTTGGACGACATCGCTGAAGCAATTGAGAGACTGCTTCCTCATCAAGAGGAGAGAAAGAGTCAAATGATGCGGTCATACTAACACAAGGCAAAGCCCTCCTTATAGGAGCATCAAACTGAGCACTTATTTAAACCAACTTTTTCAGTGAAAAATGTTGCAAAGTCATTTGCTGACAGTGAAGTAGTTGATGGTGGTGGTGGAGGATTGAGAAGAGATTTGAAAGTAGAAAAAAGTTTTCTACTGTCAGTGGCGCTCTCAATCTTGCTTTCATAGAATGCCTTTTTTGCAAGTGTAACAGTGGATGAAAAGGATGACAGCAAAGACTGGTAGTTACTAAGATCATTTCCATCTCTGGATTTACGCCATTTCCTCTCAGCAGCTCTAAGTTCCTTTCGTACTGAGACTATACTGTTCGTCAGCCATGGATGGCGAGGTTTAGAACGAGTAAGTCTTGAGGAAAGAGGACATGCTGCATTCAGACAAGATGCCAGTGTAGAGCAGAGAGTCTCTGTAGCGTCATTAACCTCAAGTGCCAAGAATGAGCTAGGAGTAGGTAAAGCAGATGTTACTAATGTTGCAAAATGGTCGCTTTGAGAGGCTTCTGAGATTACGCCGAACAAAATTATCGGAGGAGGAGCTGCTGGGTTATCCAGGAGACGCACAGAGAATCTGATAAAGGGATGATCCGATACATGTAATGGATTAACCAAAACGTTGTCTGTATTACAGTTACGTACCAGAATTAAATCAAGATCTTTACCAGCCTTGTGAGTAGGAGCACTGTGGACACGTGTGATGTTAAATGAGGAGAGTAAGGACAGGAAGTCAATTGAAGACGAGTTATCCAAATGAATATTAAAATCGCCAAGGATTAATAATGGGCATGCATCCATTGGAATAGCAGACAGTAGAATGTCCAACTCGTTCACAAAGTTCCCAAGTTGTCCTGGAGGGCGATAAATAACCACCAAGTATAATTTGTATGGTTCAGTTATCATGATGGCATGATATTCAAACGAGTTGTGGACCTGAGCAGGCAGCAACTGTGTAAACCTCCAATCATCAGAGAGCGAAAGCCTGTCCCCTCCTCTACCAGACGAACGACTGGTATGCGAAAAAGCATAACTGGTCGACAACGCTGCAGGCGTGGCAGTATTCTCCGGCCTAATCCACGTCTCTGTAAGCGCAAGCAATTGAAGCGATAACTGTGAGGCCAGAGCAGGAATGAAGTCTGCTTTATTCACTGCAGATTGGCAATTCCACAACCCTACAGAAAAAGTAGGACAAGCCTGCTGAACTGATTGTTGCCTTTCAACACCAGTACGCTTATTAACCTGACCGGATACAGGGATATGTTGAAGGCACATTATTAGAAGGATTGTCAGCTAACAAGACAAGGTGAGACAAGAGTGAAACTTATCTGAGAGGTGCCTTGCTTGTGTCCTTGCTCGGTGGACTCGTCGCAGGTAGACTCGATTCGTCTTCACACGAGTAAGTCTTCACACGAGGACGGCTGCACACGAGCGCTGACGCTCCAGCACAATAACCACTTTAAATGCTAGTCCTAATTTATCACGCGGAAAACCACCCCCTCTAAAAACTCACGACACCAAGGCCAGTCTAAGCGCAAATAAACAGACAGCCGTAATGAAAACAATATCAACTACCACTACCCACTACGGCTAATAACTAGTTTACCAACTTGTAACTATGACAACTACATAAACAAATCCCTTAACAACACGAGACTCCCATAAAATTAAAACTTACAGCAAGTGCGGACGCAGCTCCAGAAAAAAAAACAGTTGAGTTCAGTAAAGCTAACGTTAAGAATCTACTTAGTCCAGCTACACTTAAAAACACCACCCCCTCTAAAAACTCACGACACCAAGGCCAGTCTAAGCGCAATTAAACAGACAGCCGTAATGAAAACAATATCAACTACCACTACCCACTATGGCTAATAACTAGTTATGTGCCCCATACATGGAATCAGAGTGCCTACTGTATGTAGTAAATGGAAAATCTCTACAGCAAAAGGCCAGCCTACCGCTACATGCATTTGGTGTGTTTCTGCCATTTATTAGTTATGATTTATACAGTTTGTTTACTAATTACTATTTACCTGAGCATTCAGTATTGTGCAATATAGCATACAGAAGGTGAGGGACATTTTGGGGGAAAAGAAGTGGTGCATTTTATCATTCAAACATGCGACTTTTCATGAAAATTCTATAATCCAAGATGGCCGCCACCATTTGACGTCATAATATGCTAATTAACTAATATAAACATTTAATTTCTACATACACTTTGGGTCATCCTTAATGTTTCTCTAATTTACAGAAAGTCTCTATCTCTTATCACTTTTAAGATATAGCCTTTTGAAATGAAAATGTCAAAATCGAACATTTCGAAAGAAAACCTCTGGCGCCTAAAGGGTTAACGTAAATGTGTTTCTGGTTTATCCAATGAACCGATTGCAGGTCAAGTCTATTTACAGAAATGTAGGGGGATAAATGAGCGGCCCCTCGTCTAATGGCATGACCCTACAAACGATCAATTTCGAGGAAAACTACAGGTGTTTTGACAGTCGACGGATTTGCGTGGTTGCTTGCTGTTTTACATATGGATGGAAGGCAGAGAGCAAGGTTAGCGGAGCTAAAGCATTGACATTATTGAAACTAGTAAGCTAGTCTGTTGATATGTAGCCTAGGCCTAGCCTAATGACTAATTAGTGGGCCACTCAGGCTGATAAATGGATGGTGGAACTCGTTGGAACTGTCTATATGTAAGCCTATATAGGCCTACTTTAAAGGGACACCAGGCAACGTTTTCGTGTTAATTACTCATCTTCGTAAGTCGGTATATGGTTAAATGACTCGTTACAGGGCAAATGAAGACTCTCTTGCCCGCCCCTACTGCCTGTAGGAAGAAGGGAGGGGGGGCTGGTGCCGTCAGAATTTTCCCGGTGGATTTTAGTGCCCCACTCCGCCCCTGGTCAAGCGTTTAAGAACTTGCATGTGCACTGATTCCAGTGTGAGGCTGGTTGGGTCTTGGGTGATCAGAATGAGGGTGCCGGTGACTTCTGGGTAAGCTGCCCACGCTTTTTTGCTTTTTTTTTGCCAATTCCATACATTGCTGATACAACATCACATCATGTGAACGCGTGGAAGAGGGGCAGTGCTTGACATTTTTGAGGTCCCAGCATTTCTGAGATGTGGTGGATTGGTATATCTTTATATGCCTTCCCTGATCCAAATCCAATCCACAGCTCTGAGAGGCTCTAACTCCTGGAACACTGCAGCTTTTGTCTGGAAGCAGTCCCTCTCCAAAACTCCAGAGATTCCAGACCCCAGTGAGTGGGGTTGGGAATGGAATGACAGAACCAAAGTCTGGGTGCCATATTGGACAGATCTGGAAGATGCCAGCAAGGGATGCTCACTCCTCCTCAACTGTGGCTGTGTGGTTGCCTGTATGGGCAACTGTAAGTGCCACCGAGCTGGACTTTGCTGTACCACATTGTGCAAGTGTGAGGGAGGCTGTACTAATAATGATGAAGAGTGAAACCAAAAATCTTTGAATAAATACATGATGTTTAAGCAAAGTCCTTTTAGGCAAGTCCCTCCACTCGGCGGCCATATTGCAACGCTTTTTGGGCACTCATCGGGCATCCATTTCGGCAGAAATGCGCGTGCGCAAGGCTTCACGACACCAATCTTGCTCCAGCGGTGAGATCACAACACATGACTGGCACGATGTCATCACAACACACCACATGATTGGCTCAATGTATTCACAAGTCAACATTTTGCAGCGGAAGGGGTGTGATTTGCGTAGACAACTGCCATATTGCCGTTACAAACTAAGCTCATGCATTTCTATGTAGGATTTTTTGAGTGCTGTATCTCCTCATTAGAAAGTCTATGGTTTAAGTATGAATTGTTTTTTTTTTTGTGTTATTTGACTAAAATATAATATTGATCCTTAATATGGTGAAATGCCTAATATACTGTAACTTTTCAAAAAATCAAAAACTTATCCAGAAGTGCCCAATCTTCATGATTTTTCACATATTCCTTCCCAGCTATTTTTAACAATCACTGGAAACATCTTTATTTACATTCACAGCCTCTTGTTTTAGTGTTACCGTTTACTCTGAGAAAGTCACAAGGTTCCCCTGGTTGAAAAACAATGTTTTTTTAACATTGTTAAATTATGGTGATTCACTAGTAGGGATGTCACTTTACGTTCGAAAATCGATTGCACAATCGATTGGACCAACGAACACAAGTTTCGAAAACTAAAATAGGGATTGTGAAAGCTAAAAAGAAAATTCCCACCAATTTTACACACCAGAAACAGCTGTTTCAATCGGATGCTGTGCTGCTGGTGTTTTGCCAAAAAAAATGGAGGACAATGCGATCAACCTGTGCGACATGAGAGACGAGTGATAAGCCCTAATAACTTGAGGAGTTCCATATGGAAGCACTTTGGGTTTTGGGTAGATCAAACTATGGAGAAGAACAAAGCGGTATGCAAACTGTGCAGTCGTGAGTTCCTACATAGGCGAAATTTGTTTGAGATTTTTAATCGTAAACAGTCACGTTGAAGCCTGCAGTAATGTTTTTTACTGATGGTATGGCAGTCCACTCTGCTTATTGTTTTTCGAGAATGCTGCACTCCTGTTTGTCATTGCGCACAAAACTTCACGCCAATAAATCATCAGAAATATTGCTGGCTTGTGCGTCTTCAAGCGCCCTCTTTACGTTCATCCTAATGCCTGTTAGTTGTCCGTGGATTAGCCTATATTTGGAGTTAAAAATGGAAACATCTTTAGACATAGAAAATCGATTTTACGATTCAATGAACACTTATGTCTCAAAAATCGAACGGGATTTTTTCCTCTGAAAAAACGTTTAAGGCTCTGCCTGGGCCTGGCTATGTTTGAACCGCCATTTGTTTGTTGTTTAACATGGACGTTTTAAGTTTTCCTATTTGAAATGCAGCAGGCTATGCGTTTAATAGCTTACTTTTCAAACGGTAGAGCCTGAGCCAGCGGACATATAATATAGGCTTACATATTAGGGCTTATTCTCAAATTCAGATTGCGTTAAGGGACGGAATTATTACCCAATTTCAATCGGACAATTTGACCGGAGAGATTTACTTTTGTCGGACATTTCATTTTTTTTCCGGCCAATGTCCGGTAATTACCGGACAACGGAAACCCTGGCACACACACACAACACACACGCACCCACATATACAAACACACCTACATACACAAACACACACACAAAAAAACACACACAAAAAAACAAAACAACCACACACTGTGCACACACTCAATTACAAACACAAAAAAGTAGGAAATGAACACAATTTGACAAACATGACTTATTTTTGTGGAAAATGTGCTGGACTGGGCGGCGGTCATATTTTGTACCGCTCTGCAGTGCATCTAGTTTTGTTTTTAACTGTAGTTAGCAGCAGACTCAAAGAAAGTAATTAATTATAAGTTACTTTAAATTGTAGTGAGATTACTTTTCTCATTAAGCTTACTCCTTTTGGAAAATAACTACACATTACTTTACTTTTGAGTTGGTCTCCTATTTTAATTTTTTCGTCCAAAATTGCACATCATCTACTTAGGAGGGCACTGCTCCCACATACTTTGGCCCATCATCAAATGCTTGACCTCTTTTTTTGAAAGCTGAGACCCTGTATAATTCTCTCAGAGACTGTGTGATGTACTGGCAAAGAGTTACAGATGCTTGAATGTTGCTTTTTCTTTCAGCCAGTAACATACATCTCTGGAACTACCCACATGTGGGCCCTCTAGGTCACCTAAGTAGCCTTGAAACACAATTGAGGCCTGGAACCAGGTCTTGTGAAGCTGTAACTCAAAGTAGATGACTATAAAGTAAAATATTTTACATTTTTTATTTGTGTGGGAATACCTACAGTGGGTCCCGGTTAAAAATTGACACTTCATTCACGATCAAGGTGATTCACGCAGCTGGGTGAAATATAAGTACAACTGCAGCCGCAGTCCTAGGTTGTAGCCTATAGCCTAACATATTTTTTGGAATCAATTTGTGGTGTGATTGACATCAGACTAGTCATTAGCTAGTTAGTTGTGCACTGTTTCCCACTCACTAGTAAGGTAACAAACAGCCTACTCCGATGAATTCTATTTTTTTTGCCAATATTCTTGTCGCCCTCCCAGAATTCTGAATATCTTTGCTCGCACACTGTAGGAACTGTAACGTGATTAATGACACTTACACCCAACTCTGCTCAGCTACGACTAGAGAAAGAATCTCCCGTGTGTAAGTTCACTCCAAGTTGGCCTACTCTATAAACTGCATGGCAGTAGGCTATTTCTATTTATCTGGCAACGCCCCTGATAAGATATATAAACTCACGCTATTGTATTATCATATATGTTTGGTAATGGCTCAACTGTCTCTGATTGTTCTACTGACTTGGACTGACTTGGAAACTGCGTCATGGAGGCAGTAAGTCAAGTCGTATCAAAAGTAGTAGTGGCAGAACTCCCAAGTGACACCTTGTGGTTGTTTGTGTCAACTGCATTTTGTGCCATTTCTGCTGAGAAAATGGGGTGCGTGATTCATGAAGGAACCCCTCCAAACTTAACTGGGACCCACTGTATGCATTTAGCTCAGAGTAATTTTTTTTAAAAAAACTTTCAGGCACAGTAGCAGAATCATGTGAAATTTTTATTGAGAGTTTTATTGCCAGTATGCATTTTAGGTAAAACAAAGGTATTTTTGGATTTTCCATCAAAGATTTTGCTTTGAGATGTTCGCATGAGTTTTGAGGGGTGTTTTCTAGGGTTGTTATGGTGAAATTGTATGTCACTGAAATGTCTACTCCTTGGCTACAAGAATATAGGGTCTCATCTTCGAGGCTTGCTGTAGACTCGAGTTATTGTCAATCAAAGCTGGGATGCCTGATCGACAGCTTGTTTGCCCGATTCCCTGTGGTTGCTTATATCTGGAGAACAATAGGTCTCTTAGACATATAGGTGGGCTCTAATTAACCAAAAGAGTCTCATAAACACGCCAGTGTGCGTCAACCTAACTTTTGTCAAGGCAAACAGCTTCCAGCACACGGGATCCACCGGAAAAATAAGTTTGCAAACTTTCTAATTCTTTCGTTTTTTTATGAGCTGGATTATTCACCTTATTCCGTGCGCAAACATGGGGGGCGCTAGCTTTGCCCACATTGTCACCGAACTTCCGATTGAGCAGTACATACATTGAGATAACAGAGCTCTATCGAGATGCCTGGCATCATATGTTATGGGTCATCCTAAAGTTAGGAACGTTTATTTAGGATTTTGGTGACTTAAGACATTTCTGTTATACACCTTTCCTATCTGAAGTTAGGAAAACTTTGGAGCGGCTGTTCTGTAATAACTTTCTAAACTAGTTACCATAGTTACCAAACAGATAAGGATTTGCGAGTTTCTCCATACGATACAGCGGCCACTGCCACATCGTCTACCCACTCCGTAGGGGTGAATAGCCTTGGATAGCGAAGTACAATATTGCAATCTGACCTCCTAATGGCATTTGTCGTTTCCTCCCAAGTTAGCCTGTCTATCCTCTTCTGCCGTGTTATCCCAATGAAGCTAACTAGACGTAGCTAGCCGACCGGAAGTTTAAAGACAACGTGGAATTTAAAAAAATGGGCAGGGCTGAATAAGGTGAATACATAGTCTCAGCTTTCAAACGATGTATAGTATCACTTTGGCGCTTTATGCTACGGTGCACAGAATTGATGTACAGTACGAGGGGATTAGTGTTCATTTTTTCACCTATTTTTAATTTAGTCTTAGTCTTGTGACGAAATGTCCTTTTAGTCTTTGTCATATTTAGTCATTCAAATATCAGTTTTGCTAGTCAAGTTTTAGTCAACTAAAAGTCTTGTCATTTTAGTCTAGATTTAGTCAAAAGAAAACTAAAGGTATCTTAGTCTTCATTTTAGTGAAAACATTTTAGTCTTTTTTTATAACAAATTATTTCTGATTACCATTTTGGTCAAATAGTGTTTCACACATCTCAATTTTCCAACAATATTGTGTGTCCACAGGGCAACTCGTCTGTTATAATTGCTCATTCTGATTTTTTGGCAGTCAGTATGTTTACATGCACAGGTAAGTCGAGCTACAGTTATAGCTCGGGTGGGATTTGACCATAGATTGTAAAAGATTTGACTGGATCATTGTCATGATTCTTCATAGACCAGTGTTTCTCAAAGTGTGGTTCGGGGACCACTGGTAGTCCGCAAGCTATCCCAAGTGGTCCGCGAGCAGACGTGGTAAAACATAATATAGAGGAGTTGTTTGCAATATTGAACCAACTTGTATGTAAATCCAAACAGTTCTGCAACACTGTCTATGTAAGATATGCCAGTTTAAATCATACAGTATGAATCCTCTGACACAATAAGCAAAGTGCAAAGACAATAAGCAAGGTGGTTCTGTAAGGGTCCTGTCGTGTTTTGTTTTCCCTGTTTAGTGTTTTCCTTCATGTCTGCTCCTCTTGTTTACTTCCTGTGTCCTGTTCCATGTGTTTCTGTTCCCTGTGCCTGTGTCTCTGCCCCTCACCTGATCTCGTTAGTCTGTTAGTTTAATTATGGTTTCCACCTGTCTCTTGTTTTACCTTGTTCATTGTCCACCTGTGCCCTGTTACCCCTGTGTATTTAAACCCTCTGTCTCCCCTCAGTCTTAGTCGGTTATTAGTCTATGTGGGTTGTGTTTAGAATAAAGATTCTTGCAGTTCAAAGATTCCCTTGCCTTGCCATACTTTGCCCTGCGTTTGGCTCAAGCCCTTGCAACCGTGACAGGTTCAGTGAGTAGGCCTATTGTGTAGGCTAATATAGCCTACTGTTGAAGTAGGTCTAATCTTTTTTTTTTAGCTAGATGGTCCGTGCGTTTCTTTTTTATTGGTTAGTTAAGTGGTCCTTTGTCTGAAAAAGTTTGAGAAACACTGTCGTAGACCCAAGTATTAATGTTTTACTCCGCCACGCTAGATGGCGATGTGCGCCCACACGCAACACATTCCCCTAACTCTCCATCATCAGTGTAACTAGTTAAATAGTTGACATTACTTGCTGAACATTTTCGTATGGATATTCTGGGGGATGTTAATTTGTATATGTATGAGAAAAGCTTCAACTTCTGGGTATGTAGCATTGTGGCATAAAGCTTAGTTAGCTGGCAGAAATCTCCAGTGTTCTTGTTCTATGAAGTTTCGTGTTGCAAAAGCTGCTGCACATGAATTCGTTCGGACTATTTTGAAAACGTAAGAGCTAGATATTCTGTATTCTCATTTTGTAGACGAAAATGAAGATAGATTTTATCTTAGTTTTTATTTCATGCAAAACATTTTAGTCTCGTCTTTTTTCGTCAACAATAATGCATCTTAAGATAGTCTTAGTCAGTGTTTCAGGACATTAGTGCAGTCTCGTCTTAGTCATAAAAAAAAAGGTCGTTGCCGAACATATTTCCTCTCGTCTGACGAAGTTAACACTAGGGGGGATGAGGGGGGGCACTGTGACGCGGTCGGTGCCGGGGGAGCCGACGCTTATTAACAGACTCAAAATGTCATTACAAGTGCTTAGCAACATGAACAGGGTCCTTACATGACACCACTGTGTATGGTCAACTTAGAAATTGTGAAGAAACATATAAATCCAGTGTTTGTACAAGCAGTCACATAGCTCTGTGTCTTTAAAGTCAATCTCATGCCTTTTCCCATTTCCACGGAGACCAAACATGAAGTTTGAACATGAAAACGATGATTGAGCATTGAATTGGTTAGATATTAATATTAATGACAATGTAACAACATGGAAAAGGTCCAAATGAGAGCTACAGCAGGCACAGCACAAACGTAACTTAAAAATAAGAATAACTTGTTAATGCATGCTTCTTACCGTTTCTCTCTTTAGCTTCTCTCGCTTGCGAATCAGTTCTACAAGTAGTCTGGCTCTCTCCAGGTCATGTCTTAATCTCTGCCAAGCCTTGAGCTGTTCCTTCAGAGCTGCATGTTTGTCTTCACTATCTAGTCTCTGTGGACGCATGAAAACATGTTAACAAGCCAATAAAATGGACTGGATCCAGACAACATAAACACACTTGAGCTGCTTTCAGACATGACGTCCGGACAATCCCCTGATAATTGGGCCTGGGGTATGGTGCACAATATAGGTATAGGTATACGTATTTCTGCATCGGCCCCACTTGCCCAAAGATGCACTTGCTAGAAGATCCCGGTGATTGAAGATTGCCCTTTTCTTTCTCGTTATCGTCCTAACAGTGTTTCCTCTATGTTCTTGTTGGGATGGCGGCCCGCCACGGCAAAATTAATGCCTCCACGGTGTTATTATTATTACCTAGGTCCAAATTCAGCTATAGGTTCCATCAATGGGTTATATGTTCTATCATGGGTTAATTCTTGGGGGAAATTCTCCCATCTAGTGGTGAAATGTCATACACTATTTCATGCAGGAGGAATAATAACATTATTCGACATACTGTACAAGACACTTCTTCTATTTCCGTCCGAAGAGTCAGAGATCATCAGGTGATTCAACATTAGGGGTTTCCCTGCAGCCATGAGCACAACTCGGTCATTCGGTAACTGACCGACAAACGCTAAAGGCAGAGCTAGAATTTCAGGTATGTCCCTCCTTAACTAATGTGCTCTAAAGATGGAGGCCGAAACATGGCTGCCACCATACAGACAACTCGTATGTATTCTGAATGCCAGATTCTACGCTTACGAGAATACTTTGATTTGTTGGTGGAAGTAATTACACATGAATGAGCACATATTTTTTTAAAGAAAAAATGGGGTTTTGCTAAGAATCGACCCAAAAAATTACACAATGTAGCTTTAAGAAAGATATTCTAGTTTTTGTTAATTAATTGTCAATGTATTGATATTGTAATTTGTACCTTCTGATATTTAATCTGCCCCCACTGCTAAAAACAAATCTAGAGGAAACACTGTCCTCCTACTAGCTGATGAATGATAATCAAACTTGTGTACAATGTGTACAAACAAGCAAATAAACAGAACCACTTACAATTGCAGGAAGCACTTGTTCATTGGTGCGCTGAGACTGAAAGTGTGTCTGAAGCCTACGCAAGAGTGGCACTCCATTTCGACTCTGCCTCTTCAGGGTCCAGTAACTGTGCAACCGTTGCATGAACTGACTCTTCCTGGGCACAGTCAAATTACCGGTAATTTTACTCAACCTGTCAAAATTAAATGAGATATTTGAATTTAGTGTGTGTGTACCAGTTAATGTATTTTAAGTTGCACATCTTCATCATCTGAGATAGAACATTTTAAAGGACATACATTTCAGGAATGGGATGTCATTGCATCCTTTATGAATTTTTATTTGATGAAATGCATATTTGGATGTGAGTTTAACCTAGCAACCAGCATAGCAACCACCACAACTAACCTAGCAACAGCCAAGCAACCACCTCATATACCCTAGCAACAGCCTAGCAACCACTTCCACAGTTACAACCTAGCAATCAATGGGTTTAACCTAGCAACCAGCATAGCAACCACCACAACTAACCTAGCAACAGCCTAGCAACCACCTCAAGTACCCTAGCAACAGCCTAGCAACCATGTCAAATACCCTAGCAACAGCCTAGCAACCACTTACACAGTTACAACCTAGCAATCAACATGGCAACCAATGAGTTTAACCTAGCAACCAGCATAGCAACCACCACAACTAACCTAGCAACATACTAGCAACCACATCAAGTACCCTAGCAACAGCATAGCAACCACCATAACTACCCTAGCAACAGCCTAGCAACCACCTCAAGTACCCTAGCAACAGCCTAGCAACCATGTCAAATACCCTAGCAACCACCACAATGTCAACCTAGCAACCACCATAGCAACCAACAGGATTACCCAAGCAACCAGCATAGCAACCAAAGTCAAAGTCAAAGTCAAAGTCAGCTTTATTGTCAATTTCTTCACATGTTCCAGACATACAAAGAGATCGAAATTACGTTTCTCACTATCCCACGGTGAAGACAGACATATTTTACCAATTTTAAGTCCACAGACATTTTGGACTGACAACCACTCAATTTGGCATAACAACCAACATATGTACCCTAGCAACACTATTGCAACTATATCTGCATTATTTGTTTTCACTTTGTATGATATGTTACATAGTATTTTTTGCATTTTCATGCACTGTATTTCCTTCAGGAAATGCTTTTCTAGTTCTTCTTCTAATGCAGATAATGCAGCTTCAACCGTTTAATGTAGAAACTTCATTCAAACTATGTTACGTAGGTCTTAATTAGGACATGTGGGCTTTGTATTTTTCATCTTTGTAACTTTTATACTTTTTAAACTACTAATTAAAAACTATTAAAATTTCCCCATTGACTTAACATTGGCCTTTATGACATCAGGAACAATGTAAACAAATAATTGTCAGTCCATTCTGGCTGGAACTGAAACTGCGTTTCTTTTTTGACAGAGACATCGCTAACATTAGGCTACTGCTGCCAACGCGTGAATTCCTGTGTAGGTTATGGGTGCGTACATAAATTGCCATTCCGAGCACAATCTGAATTCTTTTTAACTGTTATTCTATTTTCAGTGTCAGATTGAATTTACGAACCAAAATAACCTCGTAAGCAAACTGTGACAAATTATTTTAGAAAAACTAAACTTGCTTTGCTATGTACAGTAGGGGAAATCAAACAGTTCCCATGTCAGTGTTGGACTATGGAGATGTAATAATGTAAGATATGCTGATACCTTCTTCACTTTAAGCAGAGACTTTCTAATGAGACACAGAAGTTAAAGAATCTCCCAAAGAAATGTATGGGTTTAGTTTGTAACGCAAACACGGCTGTCGTCTACACATATTCCGCCCCTTCCTCCGCCAAAAGTTGACATGGTACCAATCATGTGTTATGATCTCGCAGCTGGAGCGAGGTTGGTGTCGTGAAGCCTTGCACATGCACAGTTCTGCCTGAAACATTGGTCTATCATTGTGCAACCAGATTGATCACTGGTGATGGCTATGGTTTAAAAGTGGTCACCTTTACCAGAGAGTTGTGATAAAAATGGATATTTATCTATAGAGCAAAAGCTGGAAACTTACCATCTCACATTTCAATGATGCTTGACTGAAATTTTAGTCCCTCTGATCTGATCAAATGACTATCTGACCAGGGACCAAAATTTCAGTCAAGCAAATCTGTTATACTCAAAATCCCACAAATAAATCATACAAAAAAAAAAAAATGACTATCTGAGGCTCTAAGTCCCACATGGGAAAGCCAACCTTTTGCTTAAATGCCCCAACTGGAATAATCTTCAACAAACTGTAAACATCAATTTTGTTCTTTCCTATGGACAATTCAAAACTGTAATCTCTAATTCTTCATTCGTCAACAATGTATTATGCATTTTTATGTTTTATATTGTTTTGATAAATCTATATTTTATATTAACATTTAAGTGATTTCAATCTCAGCATCATTGAAAATGAGAGCTACTCTCTTTGAATTTCCCAGAAATCCAAAAGAAAAAAAGAAGAAATAATACAGCATATTACATTAAATATTACATAGAGTGTAGCGTAATGTAAACAAATGGCACCTGCCATCAATTTGACAATAGGCACTAATGCTCACGAGATTGTGTGTGAGATGGTTTACAGTGTAAGGATAAGCACCTGTGTGGAGGGATGCATGGAACTGACACCACCGGTGCAGCTGCTCGCTTCTCCGCCAGAATTTTCCTTGCTCTTTTCATCTTCAGTCTCGACTTGGCCTTTGCCCTCTTTGCCCGCTCAGAGCTCCACCCACCTTTACCTTCCTCCTCTCCAGTTACAATGAGTTCATCATCTTCATCCCCCTCTCCTCCTTCGCTGTTGGATGATCCAAGGCTCCCAGTACCCAAATTTCCTCCTACTGGCCTGGCTGTACCAGGCGGGGTATGAATATCACAATATGCTGTCTTTCGGACACTGAAAGAGGTTCCATTAGCTCCCGTCTCCCGCACTGGCTCCATCTTCATGTAAAGACCTGCCTGCTGGGCACATGTCACGTGAAAGGCAGTGTAACAGTTGGCTTTGTGGCATTGAATGCATGCACCAGAACCACGCTGTTTGCAAATGTAGCAGGTAAGCTTCCAGCGTGCAGGTGGGATATGCTCGATGCTGTCTATGGGCTCCAGAAAGACCGTGTTGGCAAAGCATACCTATAACAGACAGATGAAAATGTTTATGTAACCTCTACAAAAGTCATAACTTCAGAGGATTCATAACAATGCATACACTTTATTCAGGGTACCTCCAGGATCCTCCAACTTAAATTCAAGACTTTTTAAGACCTCTTTAACACGACTTTGAATTTAAATTTAATACCAACTTTTTGTACCCATTCGCACCGATTTTTTTTTCCTTCTATAGGCCAAACTGAACAGGTTACAACCAGGATAGCCTACTTCAGTGGCACTGTATGTATGTACATTTAAGAACAAAATGATTATTATAAACGATTATTTTTTAAACAATTAATCTAGCGATTATTTTTTCGATGCATCGATTAATCTAACGATTCATTTTTTCAGTCTGATTCGATTTCGATTCGATTATCTCCACATTATGGGTTTGTGAGGGAATCCTAATAACGCAGTTAAAAGGCTGCTGATGCGTGGATGCAATTCATAACGTAGTTACCTAGTTCAAATAACGGTTCGTACTTCTCCTTGGGACAAGCACTTTTTGAGTCTTGGTTAATACTTTTCTGTTTACATCGTGATTTTGCAAACATCAGAGTCAATAAAATGAGCCCTGCATGAGTAACGAAATTGACAAGCAGCTGTAAGTAAGCATGCTAAACTTGACATCCAAACAGTGTTCTAACGTTAGCTTTGAGATACTGCTTGATTGCATAACTTAACTTAGTTTAGTCTCTTCAATGTACTATGTTGTGATAAGACCTTAGCAGAGTTAACTTTAATGCAGCAGTTTTGAACAAATTTGCGCAACATGGTCACGATGCCAAGCGGATTTAATAGCAATTTAGCCTGTTCTATGCAGTGCTTCTATGTAGCAACAACAATCCTTCAACAATCGTGAATATTTTGTTAAATGCACATGTTTACTAATCATAATAATCGTAAAGTAAAATCGTAATTATTCTTCAGACAATTATCTTACCACCAAAATCGCTTCTCGTGACATCCCTATTTCATTGTAAATCAAATTAATTTGTTTCTCCTTTTTACAAATGTAGGCTATGTGTCTTCATACAGATTAATTTAAAACATGTTGCAAAGATACTGCATCAATCCGTAGTGTATTTCATTATGCTACTAGGCTATTTGCTTTGTCTTGTAGCACCGCCACATAATTTATATAGGATTCACTAATAAACCTGGTCAGACAATAATTAGTAACCAGGTGATAAGTGTTTTCCACATTGTTCGTTTTCCTGTCCGTTTTCTTTGGTTTATATGGGGTGGGGGTCTGCCAAACCCGTCAACTGATTGTCTAACCCGTCAGATGACACACTTATCAGCTGGCTGTCATACCCGTCAGCTGATTGTCTAATGCAGCTGACGTACCTATCAGTTGGCTGTCAAACCCGTCAGCTGATTGTCTAACGTGTCAGCTGACGCACCTATCAGTGGATGCGGGAACTTTTGAATGACTTTAAATGAGGTACGAGAAGAGGAAAGAAGGGTGCAAAATGCTCGGGGAGTCTAGGCGAGACCTGAGATATCGGCCGACTGGAACATAAAGCTAATTGTGTAAATAGCTAAAAGCCACACCGTTTGAACGGACGACAAAGGACCTAATGCGATCGTTGCCGCGTTGGAAACCGGTAAGGCTGATCTATTTTTGGGTTGCTGAGGTTGTGTAGCGGACACAACGTGCTTTTCTTTTCTTGTAGATTCTTCGTCGTGGATTACTTCCTTTTTGGTTTGTTGATTATAAAGACTGGGTCGTGGTGATTTTTCCGTTGTTTTTTTTTCTGTGGATTCATTGGATTATTATTTTTCAGGTGAAGTGACTTTGGCTGAAGCTATGAGCATACATGCGCTCATTTGTGCATACAATCAGTTGTCGGGTGTGTAGTTACTACACATAAACGAAAAGCGCCTAATCACTTTGGGGATTAATAGACGGAGTTGTACTTAAAGCCTGTGGTGCAGGTTTTTTTTTTTGTCTTTTCTGGCAATTTTCTAGTTGGTAATAAACATTTAAACAATTATCCATTGTATTTAATGTTGTAAAGCATCACAAAAAAGAAATATAATAAGGAAAAGTAGGTGATATTTTAGCGGTTAGCAACAGGTTTGCGATGATTCTTATTTCTCCCACAATGCATTCCATGACGTCACATGAGGTACTCGTTTCGGGACGACAGAGGAAAGGCTGCCTTGATACCATTGAGAGAGACGACGATTAGTGAGAGTAGCAGCTAGTGAGAGAGTAA
Organism: Alosa alosa; assembly: GCF_017589495.1. Classification (NCBI taxonomy): domain Eukaryota; kingdom Metazoa; phylum Chordata; class Actinopteri; order Clupeiformes; family Clupeidae; genus Alosa; species Alosa alosa. The sequence goes on along the minus strand of NC_063192.1, from coordinate 1,484,564 downwards.
CAGTGTCAGGTATATAAGTAAATATAAAGATAGAGATAGCCTAGATAGATAAATATATATATATATATATATATATATATATATATAGATAGATAGTTAGTATCTAGATAGTAGTGAGAGATAGCATAGCATAACATAACATAGATAGCTGATGGAGAGAGGGAGAGAGTAGATCTCTAAATAAATAGATAAAATGGTTTACTACTGTGTTTGTGCCGGGTGCAAGAACTCCAGCAAAACTGGACTTAGGGTCCATTGCTTCCCCAAGGACAAAGGGATCTTCCGAAGCTAGGTGCAATTTGTCAAGGTTAGGTGAGCAGATTTTTCAGCTAGCTCTGTCACCGCCTTCTCGAGAATATGCAGCGCGCATTTCAAGGAGGAGGATTACCACTCAGGGGATGCCAAGATGGTCTCACTTGGTTTAAAGAGTGAGAGGATGGCGAAGTTAATTCCTACCGCTTTGCCGTCTGTGCATGCAAACCTCTCTGCCTGCCCTGTCCCAAAGTCCAGAGACACCGTCTGCCGCAAGCGAGATATTGCCACGGTAAGCATCATGCTAATGTTCAAAAGCTGCGCGTTAGATAGTTCTGTGTGTATTTTGCATACCGTGTTCCCTTTGACACAGCCTCCACTACAATCATGATCAGTCTGACATTAGAGGATATTTCGTGATTCACGAATATGAGCCAAAACAAAATTGCCCTGAAGTAAATGTCCATATCGTCATGAAAGCATCATGGCTAGCGTTGGGATCAGTGGTGGTGATCATCAAGCAGCTTTCACAACTAAACAGTGTGTTTGCGTTTGATGTTAGACTGCTACGGTTCTCTTTCACAATAATTTGGCCATGACCGTGTCACCAGGGCTGTAGTGGAGGCTAACGCAAGTAAACACAGTTTACCCACCTCTGACATTTCAGAAACAGAGTTTATCCACTTCTCACTTCAGAGTTTAGCTACCTCCCAATACAGTAAATCCACGCACCACATGCACTTTAGACATGTATTACCACTAGCAGGGGCGCCGGAACAAGTTTCAAAGTGCAGGGGCCAGATAACCCCCCACCCACCCAAAAAAAAATAAAAAAAATCGCCTGCGCTGTATTTTGCGCTGTATTTGTTTCTTGCGCAAACAAAATGTGTGCGTTCGTAATAGCCTGCGTAATTCTGCTTCATAAAGTTGCGGTCATTTTACAGATAAATATAAATAGCCTATGCAGTTTATGGGGTACTAGGCCAACTTGGAGTGAACTTACACACGAGAGATTCTTTCTCTGGGCTAATCACATTACAGATCCTACAGTGTGCGAGCAAAGATATTCAGAATTCAGAGAGGGCGACAAGAATATTGGCAAAAAAACAAAACTCATCGGAGAAGGCTGTTACCTTACTACTGAGCAGAAAACAGTGCACAACTAACTAGCTAATGACTAGTCTGATCATCTGATGTCAATCACACCACAAATTGATTCCAAAAAAATATCAGGGTGTTACAAGCTAGGACTGCCACTGTTTTCAGTGTGAAGAGCATCTAGTAGACTATTAATGACAGAAGGAACGCAACTCGCAAGCACACTTCACTCAAAGCAGTTCAATGTTTTGCAAGTTGTGTGCATGTCACCATTTAACTTTTATGAAGGAGTGTGTGCGAGCTGGGCAACAACACTTCCATAAAGCAATTCGAACTTGCACAATTTTGGGAAGTGAACTAGGAAGAGCAGTGTTCATTAACTTTTGAAGGGAGATTAGCTATCTGTAAGAAATGCCTGGTAGGCCTACAGCGCAACTTGGTTTGGACTTGATGCTACCTAATTAATAGTAATTAATTAAATAATAAATAAAAGGGGATGATATATATAACGTCCATAGAAACATTTCAACGCAGTAACGTAAAAGTAGCCTAATGTAAGTTGTTAATCCTCAGAGAGAGTAAATAAGTAATGCAATAAACAACGAGTAGCCACCTGCAGGCCCAATGGCTATAGACGCTAATAATTTCAGATATAGACCACATACGCATTTGCCAGGGGTTCAGCCCCGCATATAATTTCAAAAGTGGACAGACAAAGTCTATGCTATTTGAAATTAAACAAAACATACCGTATTGGAATGCGGTTCATGACGCTGCTTATCAAAGTAGACGCAGCAGGTCTCTTTCAAAATGTCCTGTTACAATTGCAGCTGCTTCCGATTATGTTGAATATTTAGAAAGTACCTTACATGACGGCATTTGTGAGCTTCTGGTAGTAACTTACTAATTAACTAAAGCAACTTGAGTGACTTGAGTGATATGACTATAGCAACTTGAGACTTGAGTGATATCACACAAGGCGCACAGAAGTGAATTAAATGAAATAGGTTAACATGCTTTATTTGAACATTGCAATACCCACCCAACAAACCCAGAGACGGCTTAGTAGATGTTTCGGATAGATGACAGCACCTTGTAACCGATTAATAGCCCAATTCTCAGTTGTGCAATAAAAGCAGTAGGCCATCATCATAGCAGTATCATCATTTCATTGATAATCGTTCACATTTTACTATACGCTAATGACAACCACTGCCCCTCAGCTGGAATTGCAGAGGAGTCTCAAGTACAGGGAGACAGAACGTGAATGACTTGAGTATGAACTTTTTGAAAAGGGAAAAAAAGATGAAGACAATGAGTAAAGGGCGAGGCTAGAGTTGGAGGAATTGCGTCTTATTGCTGTCAAGGAGAACGCGAGAATGACTGCCGCTGACCCACGTAGACTCACAAGTCAGAAACATAATTCAGCCTTAAACTGCATTAAGATGTCCACAAGAAATGCAGCCTCCTTTTTGTCATAAGTTCGCATCAGCAAATGTGGTTTGGGAAACGGGACACAGAAAATAAAAATAAATAGGTTAACCTGGTCTATTTGAACATTGCTGGTAATTTTAAGTGATGTCATAAACCTTGCGAAAGCTTGGTAGCTTAGGCTGTATGTTTCGGGTATATCACGTTGCGCATAATATTAATTGAATCTCATGTCGCTAGGCTAAATGTGGTTATCTAACAGATTCATAACTTCAATAATTGCTCACAATTAATATAGGCTAATGGCAACCACTGCCCCTGGAAAATAAACGAACAGTAGACCTAGGCCGCAGATATATTGAAAATTTGAAGCCATCCCGAGGTGACAGCTGGAGCTGTTGGAGTCTCCGTTGCAAAGGAGGACATCACGCTTAACTCAGGAACTTTACAATACAATCAATCATACCAGACCAGAATAAATGTTACTGGATTTGGCTACATTTCAAATCCATCCCTCCACAAATGTTGCATTGATTGAGAATGAACGTCTCAGAATTGAGCGCTGTCTGCTCCCTGGGGGTGTTGCCTGGGCACTCTGCTGGTGTTTTGCTCATCGGTTTTGGCTGTCTGCTCCCTGGGGGTGTTGCCTGGGCGCTCTGCTAGTGTTTTGCTCATCGTTTTGACCCATGCATGGACAGAAAGTTTAAGGTATTTCAACAGTGACGCTGCACAAATAGCTTTAGGCTATATTAGATGCGGGCTACTACCGCTATAATGGTTCACACCTCTCTCCGTTTTTTCCGGAGTTTTTTTTTTTCGTGGATGATTTTGTTTATTAAAAGATATTTTGAGTCAAAAGTGAGGGGGCCATTGGCCACTGTGCTTCCGGCGCCTATGACCACTAGTATTGATGTTATTTAACAGTAACCTTCAACATCATCAAATATGTTCTGAATGTCTTTCATGTATTTTTTTGAATACATCGAGTATTGCATATCAGGGTCCACTGTACTGTAATCTTTTTTTCTCTTGTGTACCCTCTTCGCTGACCTTTTTTATATTTGTTTTCAAAAGATGTTGACAGACGCCTCACAGCAGGAGACCATGGACAGTGTGATACTGGGGATCAGCCCTTGCCCACCTCCACTTCTGATGCAGGGACACAGGTGTACCAGGCTGGCTTTAGTCTGTTGGTTTGTGATGTCATCACATTTGAGTGTTATACTGTATTGGTCATGTGTGTTTCATTCAAGTTTCTTTTTTTACATATCTAGGTCTGTGTATCTTTCTTTCTGTCCCCTTCATCTCATTTGGTGGTGGTTTCCTGCATGCTGCATGTTTTGTTTTGTCTTTGTGTGCTGTTGCTTTGTTTTATACAATGTTGATACAACATTTTCACCGGAGAAAGAGGTAGCCTGAAAGCTTAGAAATAAACACTTGGGGTTCACAGGTGGGTCAAACTACATAGCTAGTATAATATGCCTTCTATTTCTAGATCTTCTAAACTAAGTTTAGGGTACTTATCTGAGCCAACGACATAATCACTGTCACTAGATATAAAGAAAACGTTCGACTTTCACTCGACAGTAAAAAAAGTTGTTATTGTAGGCCTACCCACTGCTATTCATAGACTAGCTCCAGTTTTTTTTAAGTATATTATTTTTGGCTTTTTGCCTTTATTTGTATAGGACAGTGAATAGTGAGACAGTAAGTAAGTGGGAGAGAGAGATGGGGTGGGACAGGGATATGACCGCAGGTCGGATTCCTTCTTATCTCTGCTTCCACCCATAGACTGTAAAAAATAGCTTCCACCACGTCTACCTCGTATGACGTCATCGCCGAATTGCGTAAAAAATAACCGTTACTAACCAAAAACTACAAAAACTGGACTTTATCACGATTTTTGCCCCACGGTTCGATACGAACCTCAATTTTTATTTATTTTATTTATTTATTTTAGACATTTTATTAAATAACATTTTAACAGCCTACCGTAGAACACCAGAGGATTACAATATAATATATAGTATAATATATCTGTACTATTTTATATCCTGATATAAAACGATTTTACTGAATGTCTGATATTTATGACAGCACACTTTATGCAGATTAGCCTATGGCCTAGGCCTACTATTTTTATTACAAATCTACCTCTTTAATTCAGCTGTCTGGTTGAAGGCTGGACATATTGTAAACAAAGTACAGTTGGCTAGCTTATCATAGTCTACTGATTGGTCGGTTCAGTTTCCCCATGTGTGTTTAAGTTTTAAGGTAATAGGCTACTTGTTCTCCTTGGGACAGGCTCTTTTAGGAAACGTTGGTATTGAGATGATCAGTCAACTTGAATGCAAGAGTTTTAAACAAATATGTGCAGCATGCTAATGATGCTAAGCGGATTTAATAGTAATTTAGCTAGTCGTCTTCTATGCGTTCTTGCTTTCATGATAGTGAATGTTTTATTTGGGTTGTGTTGGCGGAGCCGCACGTGTTCATTGAGCAGGAGAGGGAGGGAGAGTGAGAGGGAGGGAGAACGAGAGAGAGCAGGGCAAGGAGAGGGGGTTTACTTCTAGTTTTAATTTTGTCACCTATTTTTAATTTAGTCTTAGTCTTGTGACGAAATGTCCTTTTTAGTCTTTGTCATATTTAGTCATTCAAATATAATTTTTGTTAGTCAAATTTTAGTCGACTAAAAGTCTCGTCATTTTAGTCTAGTTTTAGTCAAAAGAAAACTAAAGGTATCTTAGTCAGTTTTAGTCAAAACATTTTAGTCTTTTTTTTTATAACAAATTATTTCTGATTACCATTTGAGTCAAATAGTGTTTCACACATTTCAATTTTCCAACAATATTGTGTGTCCACAGAGCTACTCGTCTGTTATAATTACTCTGATTTTTTGTCAGTCACTACAGCATGTTTACATGCACAGGTAAGTCAAGCTACAGTTATAGCTCGGCTGGGATTTGACCATAGACAGTAAAAGATTTGACTGGACCACTGTCATGATATTCATAGACCAGTGTTTCGTGATCCGGGTGGTCCGGGGGACTACTGGTGGTCCGCAAGCTATCCCAAGTGGTCCGCAAGCAGATGTGGTAAAATATAAGATAGATGAGTTGTTTGCAATATTGAACCAACTTGTATGTAAATCCAAACAGTTCTGCAACACTGTCTATGTAAGATATGCCAGTTTAAATCGTATGAATCCTCTGACACAATAAGCAAAGTGCAAAGATAATAAGCAAGGTGGTTCAGTGAGTAGGCCTATTGTGTAGACTAATATACTGTTGAAGTAGGTCTAATCTTTTTTTTTTTTTTTTTTTTTTTAGTTAGGGTTAGTTAAGTGGTCCTTCGTCTGAAAAAGTTTGAGAAACACTGTCGTAGACCCAAGTATTAATGTTTTACTCCGCCACGCTAGATGGTGATATGCGCCCAAACGCAACACATTCCCCAAACAAACTCTCCATCTAGCCATAGCTAACTTGCTAGCGAACTTTCCATATTAGCTTACTTGCTAGCAAACTTTGCATCATCAGTGTAACTAGTTACATAGTTGACATTACATGCTGAACATTTTCGTATGGACATTCTGGGGGATGTTAATTTGTATGAGAGAAGCTTTAACTTCTGGGTATGTAGCATTGTGGCATAAAGCTTAGGTAGTTAGCTTAACTCTGGCAGAAATCTCGCCAAAACATTTTAGTTTCGTCTTTTTTCGTCAACAATAATGCATCTTAAGATAGTCTTAGTCAGTGTTTCAGGACATTAGTGTTGTCTCGTCGTCGTCTCGTCTTAGTCATGAAAAAAAAGGTAGTTGACGAACATATTTCCTCTCGTCTCGTCTGACGAAATTAACACTATTTACTTCTAAACTGTTTGGTAAAGTTGAACACATAGTCTACAATAAAAGCCGAGAGGTATGAAATTATTATTTATTTATTTATTTTCGGACAACGTAGGCTACCGGTAAATAAAGCGGGAGATGTGTGTTGCTTATGCAGCCGTGTAAGCTGAAAAGCACTGTGTGAAACACTAGAAAGGGTGTGTCGCGGTTTCGTGGATATGAGTGTCGCGATTTCGAATCGCATATCATTACAGCCCTAGTAATGACGTCAACCATAGCAACGAACACTCACTCTTAGTTTAGGAGTTTTTCTTTACTAAGAGTAGGTCTGAGAGGCATTGTGAATAACTTTAAGAGAAAACTCATATCTAAAATCTTTTAGTGCGATTTAGGAGTACTCCTAGTGGTAAGATAAAAATGCTCCGTGAATACTGGCCCAGATTCCTAGGTCTTCACTTGTGCATTCTCCTCTTTGACTCACCCCACTGTTTTGCTGTGGAGTTTAGATCAGGTAAGTGACATGGCAATGGCAGAAGCTTGATTTTGTGTTCAATAAACCATTTTTTTATCTGGACATATGTTTTGGTTTATTGACCTGATTAATGATCCAATCATGACCCACTTTTAGTGTCTTGGAAAAGATTGACTCATGATACCATGCACCTTAAAAAAGGTTCTCAGGGTCTTTAGAATAAAATCAGCCCCACAATATCCCAGACTCCCCACTATAATTCACATTAGGCATGGGGTGCTTTTCAGTATTGTCATTCTTCTATGTATGCCAAACCCACCTAGAGTATTTCTTGGCAAAGAGCCCAATGTTCATGTCATCTAATGAACCATGATTCCAGACAATGTCACTGTAGCATCCAGTAACTGGCATTTACATTTGTAATTAAATTACAGGAAAGGCTTTTACCTGGCATGCTCTCTAAGGGTACGTCTACACGAAACCAACGGGTGTATTTTTTCTTGAAAAAAAACTTGCGTGCACACACAGAGGTGTGTTAGTACCAGTCGATGGCACCGTGACGGCTGTGCAGAGGCTTCACATTTAATTTGCGTAGAAGACAAAACATTGTTAAACAGTTTGTTGAATCAGTCGCATGAAATAAGGAGACTACAGACAATTCGGTTTTCAACTGTTAAACTAATAAAGTTAATTTTCAAGGTATGTGACTGCTATGTGGAATTTGAAAAGCTTATGTTTTGCATTAGGTCTGAGCATGTCACACTGGAAAAAATATTAACATGAAACATTTGGAAAAAAGTGTCTTTTTTCCCCAAAACTTTTAATTCACACTCATTGTAACATCTAAAGGTACACATTTCTAATAATTGGACATTTTAATTTCATATTGTCTTTATATACAGTTTTGGAATGTTTTCCTTCTCCCAAAATTTGTCACTACCGAAACACAATAACAATTAACAAAATAAGAAGTTTTGTGATAACCTATTAGGAATTTCTTTACATATACCTTTTAAATATATTTTTTTGAATTTTCTTAAAGCATTTCTATGATTCAACTGATAACAATAATATTTTTTAACACAAAATAAGTGTCATTTAATTGCATTTAAAAAAAAAAATTTCTTTGTAAAACGCATAAAGTTGATCATAACGTTTTCAAATTTAAGGATGTATTACTAAAAATATATATTTAATCAAACACCACCATGTTATCTTGTCAGATGATTAGATATACTTTTTTAACAAAACATCCTGTGTTTCGGTTGTGACAGCACATGTTCGGTAGTGACGGTAGTGTTTCGGTAGTGACTACTACATCAAACTGTCAGTATTTTGTGTTGATAAAAAATGACAAATAAGTCTCAAATGTTCCACATAATGCAACTGAACAGCTGATGGATAGTTTGGGATGCAAGATAGAAAATGTATGCTTGGTTTTATTATCCTTAAAGAAAGATTTATTAAGGTGTTCAAAAATGGTCACATTTAAAAAGTATCTAACATGTTAACAATTGCTCAAAGAACACATATAACCTCCAGATCTCATTTTAGTGTTCAATTTGTTACCTTCAGGGCCCTTTTTTGACAATCTAAGACGCATGATCTGTTCACTTTTCCTAGTTTGACAGCAGAATAAGTGATCAGACGCCAGGTGCATGGTTCAAAAGGATATGTCCCTCGCCCCTTAATTGAAGGGCTACTTCAAAGTAAAAATGACCTAGGGTTTAAGTTTGCAATACTTCGATTTATCACTTCAGTTAAGTGTAATAGCCTTACACTTATCAGTTAAGTGTAAGGCTATTTTGTTTTGATTGTTTTTATGCTGGAGTATCCCTTTAAGCATGAATGTTTGTTAGGTATAACCCATACCTGCCAACAACATATTTCAAGGTCATCTCCCGGCGGCCACCCGTTTTGTTTTTTCTCCCGGAAAAAATGCATGACCATCAAACTTAATTTTAAATTCACGGATCCATTCATTTTTTTCTGTTAGTCTGACATTTCCCGGGTTGCCAAATTTGGTATAATATGCACCACACATAGCCAACACAATGACTTACTTTCAATTTCAATCCTGTTGTCATAAAACCTGGCAACCCAAAACCCAGTTTTTAAAAGCTAAATGTTGGAAGGTATGCCATAACCAATCAGAAGAAAAACAATAAGAGTGCCATCTTCCATTCCCTAAAAGCAAGTACTGCATGTACCATGGCACAGTACCACCATATGGATGGCAAACACATTTCTGCAGAAGGGATCTGCTGAAGGCAGACTCTCTTACTCTTTTTGAAGATAAAAAACTTCAATCAAAAATCAACACTTACCCCTACTAGGTACTCACACAAATGTGAAAGTGTGCAAAACAAAATGTGAACGTATGTATGGAACTATTGTTGGAATGCTTGAAACCAGGCGACGCTGGTTTGCCTCGTCATAGCCAGCCTAAACTCTGACTCACTCGGTCAACCACCCCAAGTAGTTAAGCAAATCCGCAGTTCAGTTTTTGTTTTTTAAATGTAAGACAAGGTTCAACAACAACGAAAACAAAACGAGGGACAGGCTGAGCCACGTGGTCCAACGCAACACAGATTATACAGGCAAACCAGCATCCCCAGGTGTATGGAGTATGTTTGTGTCTGTGTACTGTCTACGCTCGTGTCCTTTGCTTCCTAACACCCCAATAACATTCCAATGAATGTTAAAAATGCTAAGGACATTCATCCAAGCACACCAGCACAGTCTTTGAATTGCGTTGCCAGGGACTCGTTGCTTAGGTCAGTGGTTCTTAAACGTTTTATCTGCCGACCCCCAAAACATACTGGCCAAGTCCCGAGACCCCCTTCTCTCCAGCCAATGAAATTTGGTATCATTTTGGAAAATGTTGTAGGAATGGCATTGGAGGCCCAGTTTAAGAAACACTGGCTTAGGTCTTACTACCAGGCTGTTAGATTCCTGACAGTGCACCCTCAAAATAACTGAAATAATGCCCATTTAACTTTAGACCACGTTCCTTGGTCAGTGGTTTTATAATTTTTTGTGGCGTCAAAATAGCAATTTGTGATCATATGCCTGACCACACCTCTTTTTTTAATCGATGCACCCGTGGGTGTGCAAGGATCACACAGTATGGGTGTCTGGCGGAATAATGATAAAATGTGCTGACTTAAAACTACGAAAACAATTGTGTCGTGCCTGAGTGTAAGATAGGGCCCTCAGTCTTCCTAACTAATACTTCTGCAAAAAGATGCAGTTGAACAATGATTTCTTTCACTTTCCTTTCTTAAATATTCTTGGTACATCACTGAGTCATCCCTCAATATTTGTCTATGGGCCCGTCCTATTTCTCCCCCCTTAAAACTTCCACTAGGTTTTGATTGCCCTCAACATTAAAGCCCCCTCGACAAGGGAAGTGGGGGTGAAGATCTTTCCCTATGAATTAGGACACCACTATATGCAAATTAGCTAGCTTAACGTGCTCATCTCGCCACGCAAGAAGCTGACGCGTTCACCGGTAGTAGCCTGCTACTATTTTCATTCAGGAACATGCCCCTTCCAGCGGTCATTGTTGTGTGGGCTGTGCTGGTTTATCTACGTCTGGTTAATCAACAAAGATATTCATGTTCATGTGAACACCAGAACACACATCCTAAATATTGACGAAACTACCCAGATCGATATAGAACATTATTTGATGGGCAGACTCTCTCAAAGCACTCAGCAGATATCATGAACATCGTTAGCTTCGTGAGATATTTTTGAATACTTTCTAGTGTTCAAAACTCAACAGTCCATCAGATGTGCATCAAACTAACATATTCCAACATATTTCGAAATTTTAATATGCTTATTTACGAAAATATATGAAAGATTTGGCCGGCTCGCTGAGCTCGCACGGTATCCTGGGTAATTTCATCTCCCACTTCGTTTTAAGCTTGCATCAGTCCTGGCTATATTTTCAGGGTTGATTTTAAGGGGGAAATGGCACTTCCCCTTGCTCCCTAAAGTAATGGGACACCCTAGCCCTACACGTGCACGCGCAAAAACGAGGGTTAGGGCAAAAATCTAGGGGTAGGGGAGGTATTGGGACAGGCCCTTAATTTTATCAGTCTTTCTGCTCCACTTTTTCCTTTATGTTAAGACATGTTGGCAATTTGTTTCTTTATTCATGGGTATCATCAGGTCCCTTTCCACAGATGTATACAATCAAGCACCTACACCTACTGTAGATTATGAATGCAGACTGCATGGTGCTTGACTAATACACCTGTGGAAAGGAACCTGATGAAACCCATGAATAGCACTAGCTTAATCATTGAAATTAAACTTTTATTTCAGGTTGTAGGCCTAGTCTTAAATATGCTAAAATGTATTTTTATATATATAAATGTGCAATTGGAAATATCACTGATTTACCAAACTATAGGACCTAGCGTTCCATTTAGTCACTACCGAAACAATCTCGTCACAACCGAAACTTCAATTTATGTTTCGGTTGTGACTGTTTCGGTAGTGACGAAAAGGTATATTTTTGAGCCTCTCTCAAAGATGCTAGTCAGCACATGATTAGATAGCACAGTTCTGAACATTTATACACAAATAAAAACTACATTTTCAAAAAAAACAACCAAAACAACTTGATTAATTGAAATAAATATGTGCTCGGTAGTGACGTTCTTAAATGTCACCAGCTGATTTTGAGACTTTTGAATGCATTTACTCAAAAATGATTGGATTGATCTACTCACCATGTGACCATGAGAGAGAGAGGGATGCACACACACTTCCTGGTCCAAAATGGAGCTGTGTGGCTAAAATCATTATCATCCTATGGGCTAAACCTTACAGTGTTTCGGTTGTGACATAAAAATGCGGGACAACATTTTTTACATAATGATTTATGATTTTTGAAAAAAATATGCAATAAATATATTTTTTCGATTGCTTTGATCATAGGTATTCAAAAGATCTTTATAAAAACATGCGTGGAAAAAATTACAAAATGTTTTTCACAAGGTGAAATTTAGGCCTTAGGGTTTGGGACAGCCACCTCTCAATTGAAAGTACCCTAAACATGATGATTTTATACATATAAAGCTTGATGCTACCTCAAATATTGTTCTAGTTCTTAATAGATAATAAAAAGATCTTTATAAATATGTAACATTTTTCTGTATAAATGCTTTTTAAATTCATTTTTAGGGTCTGGGACAGCAATTTGCACGAATTCGGTAGAATCGCCCTGTTAAGCTAATGGTGTGCTTCTAACTTAGCCAAAATAGTCAACCCTCAACTTAGCCAAGGTTGATACATTGTGCATATAAAACATGACAGGGGAAAGAAAAAACATTTTTATATGATAAACAAATGGTTTGGTTTGTTCTGACAAGCAGCGTGTCAGGTTGAGTGCAGTGGCTGAGTTGAGGGGTGGGGCTATGTAGTCATAAAATTGACGGCTTTGCCGTCTACACAGCAAAAGTTAACTGGCGGTTTTAAAACATTGCACTTCGGAACCCGGTTACAAAAACTACCTAGCCTAGAAATCTAGACGCACCCTAGCGGCGGCAAATTAATTTGCTCAGCCTGTACATCTAGTATCAAACCATAGGGATTTCTATTGGCTGACGCCGTGGACGTCATCCAATCACAGCGCTCTATTTTGCTAGAGTCTCTTAAGGCGGGCTTAACAGGATGACGACAGTCCTGCGACGGTGAACAACAAGGAAGGTGGCTATGGCGAACGAAGAGCGGTTGTTTGAGTCGGCGTTGGCGTCAACTTTGGAGGAGCTGGACTTGTGCTTTTCTTTGAAAGTTGAGCAACACAATGCACTTAAGTCATTCCTTTCGAAGAAGGATGTATTTGCCGTTTTGCCGACCGGATACGGATATGGTCGTAGCGCTGGCCTATTGCATGCCTAGGCAGATTGAAAGACAATTCTCTCAATTCTCAAAGAAATTTTGTCACATTTCCAGTTGATTAGAACCTTTTGTACCCTGCAAAAACTGCTTATCTAACAAAATCTAACCAAGTGTTATTAATCTTATATCAAGATAAAAAAAACTAGTTGGTATTGTTTTCAGTATAAAGAGACTTACCTAGCTTTCTTTGAAAAACATTTGACTTAATTTAAAAGATTGACTTATTTTAAGACATCTCATCCTGAAAACAAGCAAATTTGTCTGCCAGTGCGTTAAGCAAGTTTGTCCTAAAAACAAGCAAATTTGTCTGCCAGTGCGTTGAGCAAATTTGTCTTGATAAGACTCCTTAAAATAAGTCAAAGTCTTCTTAAAAAAATGTTCAAATGTTCAAGTCAAAATGTTCTTTTGAGAGGGCGCTAGGTAAGTCTTTTCATACTAAAAACAATACCAAATAGATTTTTTAATCTTAATATAAGATTAACACTTGGTTAGAATTCAATTTTTGCAGTGTAATTTTACATTTTCTAGGGGTGCCGATAATTGTGGGCAATGTGTTTTTGTTAAAAAATATGTATTATTTTTTAGATATTCCTTTTTCTCAGAATAAATGTGCTTCCCTTGAAGGTTGGATTTTTCCTCATGGTCTTCATTGTGAGATTACAATAAATAATCAAAGGATGATTTCTTATACCTGTTTTTAGTCAACTTTAACTTTTACAACTTTAGTCAACCACGGGTGCCAATAATTCTGGAGGGTAGTGTTCGTTTTTGTCATCCCCAAAGGTCAAGACCTTTACAATACATTTCACTGTACTATGGTGATCTTAGAATCAGTTCTGTAGTACACATTAACTTTTGAAATGGTTTTAAAAACTGGACATGGTTTTTGTTGATGTTTTTTATCATGTTGCCATTATTAGGAGTTTTTCTAGCGAGCTTGACTTACTCCATGATGTTGACCTCTGAGAATGATATTAATGTTATAAATGAGCTTCACATGAATGAGCTTCACAAACTGAGAATGCCTCCACATGTTAAATCAAAGTGTACGTCATCAAGAACAAACCCTGAAAGTCTCAGGCTTTTGTCATTTTATGCACAATTGTTATGCTTAACCTCCACTAATGTCTATTTTTTCACATGCAAAAAGGCATCATAAGGTTAATATAACGTCTTTCATGAAATATGAAGTGTTGCCTGTTACTTACTTGTGTAAACTTTCCGGGAAGTGATCAGCGAGACCTGGCGAGACTGCCACCTAGTGATAGACCCACGAAAATGGCCTGGTTTTGACCTGACGTGCATGCGTCACTGATTCGACCCAAAGCGGCAACCGAGTTATGATAAAATGTCCAGATAAAATGTCTAGATTGTGCGTTTTCATGAATTTTCGATCGTCATATATTTAATTTCCATTAATCACAGAGTTCCCAAAATCACATATAAGGTGTGTTAGAGTGTCTAGTTTCGTAATTTAAAAAATTAATATTACGTTTTTGGCACTCAACGCATGGGAAGGAAAAACGTAATATTACGTTTTTGGCACTCAATGAGTTAACGTAGGCTATATGCATGACATTCAAACATTACTACGACAAATGACTGATACATGTGGCCTATAGTCTATTATTAATGGGAATTTAACTCAATGAAATCAAAACACATGGCATTTTCTTACGGATGATTATGATATAGCAGCATGTTGCTAGTACAAAGAGAATAATGCCCTCAGTTGGGAACACTGACATTTTAAATCAGAGGAAGACCGATTTTCCTTAGTGACTGACACTGGAATCTACAGAGATGCACAAAAACACACACAGACACACCTCTGGGATCCATAGTGCACAGACAACGTGAGCCCATCGAGAATCATCTGTCTGCTTGAAGGCACCTCCCTTGTTTGGGCAGAGTGCACAATCCACAGCTCGGGAGGGTGACTGCAGACAACGACGACACAGCCATTGGCCTTCAGGAATGTAAGGCACACCATAGCACTCCTGATGTACTGCCAGGTTGCACATGTCACAGAACAGTATGACATTACTGTTCTGGCATTCTCCATCATTGCAGATACAGCAAACAGCGTCCTCGTCAATCAGTGAACTGGGATCTCCCTTCAAGATGAACAGAAATGACAAGAGACAAGAGACATAAACATTGCAATGGCACCCTCATCATCAAGACAATATGCACTGAAATGACAAGGGCAGTTTAAAAAGTACAGACCAGCATATGAAAAATCAAATACTAGGGCTTGCTCAACATAATAAGATATATATATATATATATATATATATATATATATATATATAGTATGTAATAAATCAATTTTGACAGCAGAAATATGCAAACTCTACAATGAAATAGTAAATGTAAAAAAAATAACAGTTCAATAGAAATGTTTATTTAGGGCTGTGAGTGTAACCTGAAGCACCCCACTCTACCTGCCCTGTTCCAAACCAGCAACCTGTAGTGTAGCACCATAAGATTGGAAGGCAAGCATGCTAACAATATAAAACTCATGGGTGCCAGCATTTCTTAGCATCATCTCTTAAGGTTTCAAGAGTGAGGTTTACTTAACTTGGCTTGCAAGAGAAATGGGCCTCATTTCAATCAGGGCATCAGCCAGTAGAAAAGCATAGGCACACATTACACTGCACAGCATGTAATACTAGCCCTAATTCCCTAATTCATTTTTCTTATCTTAACAATACGTGTATAGCCACCGTCCTACCCCTACCCCATTTTAATTGTGCCATTGTTAGTGCATTGTTACACCCTAACTAGCCCTTCCCAGTCAGAGTGCTCCACGTGGTGCAAAGCTGTGAGACAACGCTTCACTCACTTTTGGTGCTGTCACTAACGACTAATCTTTCGAATAATTTTTCGATTAGTGGACTAATCTAAACGACTAATTTAAAAACAATCAAGTGTTTGTTATTTCGTTGTGTCCATTTTATTTTGAACTCAACTGAAGGCCCATAACATAAAATGTCACCTGTGCCATAAACAATAAAAATAACTTAAATGTTACCAAATAAAAAATTACAAATGTTAATATAAATAACTTAAAAGGGCTTTCACCTTAACCTTCACATCAATATCAGCCTACTTTAGTTAGAAGCTCTTTAAGTAAACTTCAAAAACATTATGTATTAACAATCTAAGCATAAGTATCTGCATTTCCAGTAGGCTATAGTATACCACATTGGTCAGAGTCTGGACTAGCCTACTACTTAGCTCCCATCGCTTAGCTCTGCCTAATAATGAATCTCGCTGAAAGCAGGCAGGCACGCAGCTATGCTGCTTACGTTTACACTTCCGTGCAAGGCGGGGTTTAAAACATTACTGCTAAAGTTTAAGTAGCCTGTTTAACATCCAAAGACAGTCATAGTAAGCTTACTTCTCAAGAGTTAATAAACAATACAGACTAGCTTTGAATGCTCTGGAGGCAAATTACAGTGAGCTGTTTGAGACGGGAGACCAAAAATAAATAGGCGGTCAATAGTAAAACGACACGTCCACTAAAAAAAATTCCGTCAACTAATATTCATGGTTGATTACGTCGACTAATCGCGGCAGCACTACTCGCTTTAGTTAAAAAAGATCTTCAATGGTCCATTCATATTTACCATGTTTCTCACCTTATTATGACTTTCAAAGTAGGACTCTTTTTCCAGCCTGTCCATCAAATATTCAAAGACTTCCTGAGGGATAGGTGTCACCCCATCACTACGACGTTTGTCATTCATGATATCCAGCCAGATATAATCCTCCTCGTCAATGTCATATTCTACCTCTTCATCCAGCTCTTCCAAAGATTTATCTATGTACCTGAGAAAGAGAGGTGAGACAGGACATTTGATAACATATCAGCAGTAATTTAGGTCAGGACTATAAGCAATCAGAGTTTATAACCTCAGAAGCTGTTTTGTTTTTTTCATAAATGACCTCTGGAAAATGCCCATGTCATTAGCACCAGATTTCAAATGTAGTTAAGCGTTTAAATAGGGGGGTGTCAGACACAAATTATATTTTGTTCACACATAGATCTAGAGCACCTGGACTGGTATTGTCAAATCAGTATGTTTGATCAAATCAACGCTGTGCAGATCTGGCTAAACGTAGGGCATGGAATTTTCTTCCTACAGATACAGGTCTTGTTATAATCTCTCTGTACACTTTCAAAGTTTACAATACTTCGGTTTGTCTGTAGAAACCCTCACCACACTACCACAGAAGTGTAATTATATTTTGAGCATTGTTAGTGGTATAAAATAGCAATGTGGCACCTTGCGGCACCTTGTCCCGCAATGTGCCACCTTGCCCTGTTAAGCCCACTATCACTGTAAGCCCATTCAGTGATAATGCAAATAGACAGTATTGCTCAAAACTCCAGCAATTAACGTCATTTTGCTTTCAATTAAAAGTTTGAAGTTGTTAACTACTGTAAATAGACTCTAGGTTTAGTTGTTTTTACTCCGGAGTTACACTTTAACCCGTCAGAACTCATCATGCTAATCTACGTTGTTTTCGGATCCATGAAGTAGAACCAACATTATCGTAATTTCCCGCAACAATAATGTGTCGAAGACATTGCGAAAATTCAGGTGTAATTTTAGGATGAACCTAAATTTCTGTACGGAACCATTAAATTTCACCCGAAAGCCGATTAGTGTATAATATCGGGGGGGGAGGGGGCAGGAAGTAAACTGAAATGACCATAGGCGTTTGTATGGAAGTGATTTCCTGTACAGTCCGTATCCATAGACCATAATCCACCCATTGACTTGCATTATAGATTATAAGTGTCAACATGACTTTGAGGAGGTATCTCTCTGACTATGATAGTTGTAGTAAAAATGTCAATGGTATTTATTTCAGAATAAGCATGACATCAATTTGTAAAAAAAGGTTAATATATGTATGTGTTTTTTGCCAATCATTTATTAAAAAATAAAAAATGAAAGGATAATATTTATTTATATATTTATTTATTTATTTATTTATTTATTTATATGTTTATAACGCATTGGTTCACAATACCAATTTCAATTGTTTGCCAGAAATTGCACAGCGCCTGCTTTAAAGGCCACTGTTCCCACCTAGTTTGGCCTATTATCAAATGTTTGACCTCTTTGGAAAGCTAAGACACTGTAGTTTCTTTGAAAACAATTAGAGATGCACCGATTGCAATTTTCTGGGCCGATACCGATTTTTCATAGAGTTTGACCTACCGAAACCGATTTTAGCCGATTCCGATTTCATTTCTTCTAACCATTTTACAGCACACACACAAATAGTTATTTTCTATCTTTTCTTTGATAGAACATGTTAATATAGACGTGTAATCAACTTATCAATGATGAAATGGCTGTTAAAAAAAATGTAACCGGTGAGCAGACAGATTCTTTTTCAAGTCTAACTTCAGATGCAGTATCAAATTATGGATTAAGTTAAGTTATGGAACACCCATTTTATGCTTCTCACATCCAATATCCAACTAAAGATTTAAGAACAATTTTCATGATACATTTGAACATACTACCATGTAACATATTTTCATATGCATTGATGAATTTATGGGAGGGCGAGGGAAAAGTGGTAGCAGCCTAGGCTATCACGCAAACACAGGGGAGAAGTGCTAATAGCGATTAGGTGCTCCACCATATGAAAACAGTGCAAGTCTGTTTTGCGGTGAAAAAATTAAATCCAAATTCCGGTTAAATGCATCAATTAGGCTATAGAAACGGTCACAGACGGCTGATTCAGTATTCAGAGCATCAGTTTTCTTCATTGTAGGCTACTATGTCAAAAGCAACTTTAACGTTTGTTTGCCTTTCTAATAGGCTATCATTTGTTCACTTTCACGACATCCACTTCTCAATCTGCTAGACTAGGGTATTTTAAGGCATAGCCCTAGTCTACGTGCAGTAAATAGTTAGAGTATTTTTTTTTAAGTGGAGTAGAACTACTAGGGCTACTGTATGTCGCTCCTTGTTGACATCTTATTATGCAGCCTAGCCTATGATCACTAAACTTTGATTATTTTTAATGTCGCAATCGTTTATCTCCGTTCAGCAGGCTTGTGGTTCAGCTGTGGGCACGCAATTAGCGGCAGTGACGGGCGGTGATGAGCGATGTTTTACGTTAGCCTAATGAAGTGACAGCTTAGTAAATTCCACGCCCAGTAGGCCAATGGTAAAGCACAGCGTTTGCTGCATAGAAAAACTCAGTAGCCTATTGGCGCTTTCTTTGTAGCCCTACATCCAGCCCTGAGTGTTGGCCTGGTTGCTAGCTTCTTCAAACTTTGCAAACTCAGCTGGGTGTTGTTACAATTGGCGGCGCGACGAGTGTATTTGACCGCATAAAATCGGGCATGTCTCAGACTGACCGGCCGGTCGCCGGTCATGGCCGATCACGTGAAAATCGGCCGATTCCGGTCACCAGCCGATCTATCGGTGCATCTCTAAAAACAATCAGAATAACTGTGTGATATATTGACAGTTACAGAGGCTAGAATATAGTTTTTTCTTTCTGCCGGATTACCAGCATCTCTGAACTGACCACATTTCAGCCCTCTAGGTCACTTGATATGACTTATAACACAACTGAGCGCCCTAGCACCAGGTCTTCTGAAGCTGTGTGCAAAAATAGATCAATATTGAATGAAAATATGAGTACTTTAGACCACTATTTTCCAAGGTATGCTCATGTGTGTTGTAAAATGCACTATGGAAACTCCCAATAGGACAAAATGCATACTGACAATCAAATGCTTACTGCATATGAACCCCTTTGTGTAAGAGCATAAACTTGGTCTCAAATGAAAGGTAACCTCCGGTAGACTCCATCATTCACAAATGGAAAAGAAGATGAGAGAAGCGTAAAGAAGAACACACATCAGTGCAGCTCAGTGCCTGGTTTCTTCCACACACGCCATTGGGAATTATGGCCAAATGGTTTAGTCCATGTTTTGTCCTTTACACTCTCATCTTCTCAAAGGAACTCTATATCTCATTCATAGTGACCATTGGGTCCTTGGTTACCTGTCTGACCAAGGCCCTTCGTCCTGGACTACTCAGTTAGGCTGAGCGGCCAGATCTAGGAAGACTGTTGGTTGTTCCAAACTTTTCCATTTGAGAATGATGGAGGCTACCGTGCTCTTAGGTAGTTCTAATGATGCAGAAATTTTCTTATACCCTTCCCCAGATCTGTATCTTCACAGCCCTGTCTTGCAGGTCTAAGGATAATTCTCTTGACTTTCTCGTGGCTTGGTTTTCACTTTGACATACATCAACTGTGAGACCTTATATAAAGAGATGTGTGTCTCTATAATCACTGATAATGTCCAGTGAATTCATTTAGGCACAGGTGGACTCCAATCAAGTTGTAGAAGCATCTGAAGGTCCATTGATAGAAGTAGGATGCACCAGAGTTCAATGGCAAGTGTCATAACAAAAGGTGTGAATACTTTATTTCAGTCTTTTATTTTTTATACATTTACAAAACACTCCAAACACTGTGTGTGTGTACACGTTTATGTTTATGTGTGTGGGTGTGTGTGTGTGTGCGTGCTTGTGTATTTGCCTGCGTATATGTGTGTTTGTGCATGTGCATGCGTACATATGTCTACTGTGTGAGTATGTGTCATACGTATGATTACTGTGAATGTATGTGTGTGTGTGTGTGTGTGTATCTGTTTATGCGCATGTGTGCACATGGAATGGGTTAACATGACCCCTGAAGGCAAACATACGGAAAAAATTGGTCATCCTAGGCCCTACGGTTCTAAAGATATTCACAGAAAACTGTGTCTGCCCTACACCTCCTTTTGGGGGTCCAGTACAGCGGGGGGGGCTACAGATCAAAACGAAAACCGATGGTTTCATGCTATCCATGTGGGGTTACATGCCCACCAAGTTTCGTGTACCCCGGTCTTTCAGTGTCCCGGGAATCCTTGTTGGTGTACGGTCACTAAATGTACACATAAATTATTTTATTGTAAGGCCCCCCATGAACGAAAGTTCACAAAACTTGGCATGCATTTGGAGGGTGTCATAATGATCCTACACTTTCAATTTAGGTACAGTTTGACCATGTCAGCCAGAGATATTGTGGTGAAAACCCTAATTTTTGCTTTTTAATTTTTAACTAGGTGGCGCTACACATGAAATAAGTGGTAATGGGATGGGTTGACATGCCCCCTTAAGACCAACATACAAAAAAGTGGACCTCCTAGGCCCTACGGTTCTCGAGATATTCACAGAAAACTGTCTCTGGCCACCTGGCCAGTTGGTGTATAGTAACATAAATTAATTTATTGTGTGGCCCCCATGAACGAATTACCTAAACTTGGCGTGCATTCAGAGGGTGTCATAATGATCCTACACTTCCAATTTCGTGCAGTTTTGACTATGTTAGGTCACAGATACCTGGGTCAATGACGGATAAGGTTTTTCAACTGGCCAAATGTAAAATTCTAAAAATAAGAATTTCTGTTCCAATTGTTCAAACATTAAGAATGTTGGGTATATGAAAATCCATATTAAAATTTCAAGTAATGTGATTTTAGTGTTTTTCATGAGAATGAATTGGTTTGACCCTAAAAAATGTCATGTGGTGCGACCATAGATTATCTTAAAATTAAATGTATTTCCTTAACATGCTTAAAAGTTTGTTTACAAGTTCTTAATAATATGAACTGTTTAGAAATAAAGTATTTACATTTCTTTACTTTTTGTGAATATTGGACTGATATTTTTGTTCTATACTGTCATTGTCACCTTATAAAATATATTTAGAACCCTTATTTGTCCTGTAAGTTTTATAAAACTGATGGAAAAGTCTGAAAAATAGCATTGACTTAAACATACTATATGACTGATTAATAATTTAACCACAGAAATTTTATTTTTCATTTTGAATTTAACACACAGTTATTGCTATTATTGGTTGCACCACATGACTCAAGGATCTCATATTGTTAAAAATATAAGTAGAGAGATTAATAAACTGTTATATTTTCATTTCATGAGGGTAATATAGTGCTTGCAAAGCAAAAAAAACAACAATTAAATAAAAAATAAAAGTTTTACACAAGTAAAAGATTTTTAAGTTGCTAATGATGTTGAATATGTCCATATATTGGTAAAGGTATAAAAAAGATAAGCTTTGTGAGGGCATTTGAAATATAGAAGGTGATGAAAACAAACACACATAGAAAGAAACCAATAAGTGTAGACAGCTTAAGGGAGAAAAGGAGGTAAAAGTGTGTGAGTGATCGAGGGGATAAACAGAAGAAATTCAGGATGTAAAGTGAATGGGATTTAGCAGATGATTTTAAGAGATGGGGCAGGAGAAGATATTAAGATAGACAAAAGTGCATGGTTGGATGGAAAGGAAGAGATAATAAAAGATAAAGAAATTAAAAGATAGACAGACAGACTAACAATGGCAGAATGAAAGCTTTTTTGAGTAAAAGAGTGAGACATAGAAGTTAGGCTAACTACATGGGGAGGCTAGAAGACAGACAGATGATGGATAAAGAAAGATAGATAGATAGTATTATAGATAGGTAGTGTGATAGATTGATAGTGTGATAGATGGCATGATTGTGCGATAGATAGTGATCTGTGATTGATAGTGTGTTAGTGGGATAGTTAGCATGATAGATATATTGTGATAGATACAGCGATGAAGAGAGTAATAGGCCTAGTGTTTAACAGATAGAGATAGAGAGAGAGAGTGAGTGTGTGTCTGTGTGTATGTGTGTAAGAGAGAGAGTTTGCACACACACACATACACAATGTGTGTGCGTGTGAGTGTGTGTGAGAGAGAAAGTGATACAGAAATGAAATGGGGAAGTTTTCAGAGCAAACAAACTTAAACAAAAAAAGATGATTAAACAAATCTGATGATGTTGCCCAATCATCACTAATAATATAACAAATAAAAACAAAAAAATAATGTGAAACAAAACAAAAATAATGGTAATGAAATCCTATATGACAGTGTTAACGTCCCTCACCGCCACATACATAGTGATAGCCTATTTTTATGATGTTGATAATAAGTGAAATATATCTTTCTTGCTGAACAGAACACAGTGGGAGGGATAAATGATCAATAAATGTACATTTACCAAAGTAACCTTACATGTAAAATGATTTTTATTTACATTTTTGTCATTATAATGTACTAAGAGTAAATGTAAACTTTTTTTTTTCTGAAATCTTTGAAAATGTACTCTGAATGTATAAAAATTGATTCCATATAACACTAAAATAAATTGCATAGGCATATAAATCCTAAATTAAATGTAAAACCACACAAAAAAGCATTTTGTAATAGTCGCACCACATGACATTTTCAACTTGAGATCAAATTTACAGGCACAAAATTGACCACCTACTCATAACAAACTTGATTCCTCTAAAAGGTCACTATTTCATTTCTAATCAAAAAATAAATTTGAACAAATAAATTCATTGTATTGTTGGTCATACCACATGACGTCCAAATTTGGCAACTTCTTGCCAGCTGTTATTTAAGCTATGTTTTTCCAAATATAAGAGATAATTACAAACTTGTTTGCTGCCCCAATGGGTGCCTGGCACACTAGTTTATGAATGCAACTTAAGATCTTTGAATTAATTTTAAAATAAAAGTCTCAAAATGGCAGTTTCTTGATGGTTGCACCAGATGATATTTGATTAAGTTGACATCTTCGGACAAAGTTTGTTTGTATAATAGGATGGATATAAAAACAAAAAATGCTGTCATTTTCTACAGAGCTACAAAACACTTTTGAAAAAATGCTAGATAGAGCAGAACGCACATTTGAATAGATTCAGTGTAATTTTAAAGAAGTTTCCCAAACAGCAGTCATGGTCGGACAGTCGCACCACATGATATTTTGATACTTCACATAAGAGAAAAAATAAAAATACCTAAAGATTTTTCCAAAGGTAAAGTGGTTACAAATATGGGAGTGCTCCCACATATATATGGTGTGTCTGCAGGCATTCAAACCTTTTATAAACTTAAAAAATGCTGTTGGACAGAAAATCTAGACGTCACGTCATTGACCCACCTGCGATTACAACACCTCATTTTTACTTTTTTGTGTTTAACTAGGTGGCGCTATTCATGAAATGAGTGGTTATGGAATGGGTTGACATGGCCCCTTGAGATCAACATACAAAAAAAAAATGGTCCTCCTAAACCTTACGGTTCTCAAGATATTCACAGAAAACTGTGTCTGCCCTACCCTCCTTTCGGGGGGTGCAGTCCAGCGGGGGGGCTACAGATCGAAACGAAAAACAATGGTTCCATGCTATCCATATGCCCACCAAGTTTCGTCTACCCCGGTCTTTCAGTGTCCCGGGAATCCTTGACGGAAAAAAAAGAAAAAAAATCGCTGCGGCGGTCATAATAAGTGCTCAGTGCCCATTAGGAGAGCTTTGCCCTGTGAATTGTTGGACTCTTTCTATCCCCTTGATGAAGAAGAGGTTTCTCTACTGCTTCAGCGAAGTCATCCAACAACATGCCCTTTGGAGCCTGTTCCATCAATTCTTCTGCAGTCTATCACACCTGCTGTTCTGCCAGCAATCATGCATGTGTTTAATACTTCACTCAGTTCTGGAATAGTTACTTCTTCTTTTAAACAGGCAAGGGTTATGTCTTGGCTAAAAAAAGTACACTTCATACAATTGATGAACTACAGATCTGTCTCCCTTCTTCCTTTCTTGTTGGCTTTGGAGGAAGTGTTCATCAAGCAAGTCTATGACTTCCTGTATCAGAACAATCTGCTAGATCGTATGCAGTCTGGTTTCAAGAGTGGTCATTATACTGAAATTGCTCTGTCTGTGACTGAAGCATTGAGAGTAGCTAATGTAACCTATGTTGTGTTTAACCTGCGTGGTTCAGCCCTGCACACGCCCGGACTCAAACCCGTAAACAGCAGCACCTCAAATTAGGAGTCTGCTCAGTCATCAGTATTAATTCTACTAGACTTACCGGCAGCCTTTGATACTGTAAACCAGTGATCCTCACTATTTCACAAGAGCCACATTGGCAGTGCAAAATCAAAAGGAGAGCCACTTTTACGACAACATACTAAGTCACCTTTGCAAATGTGCATTTCTACATATAAACATCCAAAAAAAAAAAAAATAACTCAGCCAATACAGCTATTGAAGCTATTAAAGATCACCTCGTTGAAGTCATACAGTAGACTAGGCTAAATCAGAGCCTACTTTTGTTTTTATCAAGCTGGGGCCAGAGATGATGGCCTTTGGCAGTTTAGGCTTTACTGAGTAAAACCAAATTTGGCGAAATCTCACCAAAGCTGCATGCGAGCCACCAATTATAGCTTGACGAGCCGCATGTGGCTCGCGAGCCGCGCAATGAGTAACACTGCTGTAAACCATAACATTCTCCTTTCTACACTGTCTGAACTGGGAATTTCTGGGAAAGATCTTGACTGGTTTGAATCCTACCTTAAAGGATGTTCTTTCAGTGTGTCTTGTATCAAAGTATCATGACGTCACCACAGGTGTGCCTTAAGGATCAGTATTAAGCACTAGTTACACCACTTCCATGGGTGAGACCATTTGCTCCCATGGATTTGACCATCACTGCTGTGCAGACTACTTTACCTGTCTACCACCTGAGGACTGTTTCTGATTTCTGCATGCCTGATATTTCAGTCTGGATGACAGACCGACACCTTCAACTTAATCTCTCAATTAGCTCACTGAGCTTTTGGTGTTTCCAGCTAAAACAGCTATCCCCCAACTGATTAACATCCAGCTTGACTCAACTTCACTGACCCCCAACTAGATTGGCACGTAACTGACTTAATTTCTTTGAGCATGTAGCCTGAATTCAAAATCATATTGGTTTGTCCTTTACAACATTAGGAAGATCAGACCTTATCTGATACAAGATTCCACACAACTTCTTGTGCAGGCCATGGTTATCTCCAAACTGGACTATTGTATTTCACTGTTTGCTGGCCTGCCTGATTGTGTAGTAAGATCGTTGCAAATGATTCAGAATGCTGCAGCACACCTGGGGCCTCATGTACAAAGACTTGCGTGGATTTCATACTAAAACATTCCGTACGTGCAAACCTGAAAAGTAGTGTACGCACAAATAAAATCCTGATGTATGAAACTGTGCGTACGCAGCATTCCACGTAGCCTTTCTTTGTACATCCCAATTAACGTGAAATTAAGCGTACATGCACGAGCATTACACTCCACCCGCTCTCCTCCCTCAATCACACTCATTTTAATATGCTAACTAGAAGGCCACTCGAGAGCGCAGACCTCCGCGAAGACAAAATGGCCTATCCCGCAATATTAATAACAATGAAAACTCATTTGTGGATCCATTCATACTCGAATCTGCTCCAAAGTTTAATAATTGAAATCATCAAATTAATAAAAAAAAGTTTATCTCCAGCAAATGCGAGGTAGAAGTTTTTATCCGACAAAATGGCAAGAATCTTACGTCTTTATCATCTGTAATTAATAAAAACGATACACATTGGAAATGTGCGTACGCCAGACATGAAGTTTGCGTGGAGGACCGCACATTGTCACGTTCAAGTCAGACTTCGTACATCAGGACGTGAGCGTGAGAAGTGGCGTACGCAGCATTTTTGTGCGTACGCAAGCTTTGTACATGAGGCCCCTGGTCTTCCAAAGAGGACACATGTAACTCCTAGTTACTCTACATTGGCTCCTATGGTGGATTTTCATGATTTATTTAGGGATGTAATCATGGGTGTCATAAGGGTTTATACTGTTACATGAGTTTTCATGTTTTAGAAGAATGTAGTCATGAGTGTCATAAGTCTTAATGCCACTGCGTTTGCTGTGAGCAGTGTGAGGTCATTGTATCTTGTGTAGGCCAGACCAACTGGTGAGTGGAAAAGTATTGTGGGTACCAGGATGAGAGGATCCCTTCCTTACATGGTTAAGGGAAAGGGGGTGTTATCCAGCTGGTGAGGACCAGACAGGACAGGGAGTAGGAGGCCACTGTGTCTTATGAGTTGGGGCCTGTCCAGCTAGGAAGAGAATAAGATAAGAAGGCCCTATTTCCCCAAACTGAATAAAGATCAACAGTCTTCAGAAAATCTTTTTTCTACATGGTCTCCTTCGGACGCGTTGTTCCAGAGTGCAAATTACTAAATAGTCAAGTGGTAATTGTTAATTGGACAATTGGATTCGGAAGTGGACATTTTCCATGACACTCCCTATAATAGACCTGGGCCTAGGACACTTACTGGATCTGCTTACGGCTATCTCAATTCTATGATCAAGCTGTACATCCCCAACCACTCACTGCGATATGCATATGATAAGCATCTGTTGTGTCAACCAGCCATAAACGCTAGATCAAATTCAAGACTCTTTTCATCAGTTGTTCTTCGTTGGTGGAATGAGTAGCTCAGTGCTTTCCGTTCCTGAGATAGTTTAGGCCCAAAAATTCACCATTTTGGGGATCTTATTGAAATTATATTGAGTTTTTGAGAAAATGTCTAAATGCCATATGTTTTAATCTGTTTAAGTTAAGGTACTCAATTTATTTGAACTGTATTTAACCTGTAAGAGGTTTATGTTTAAAGGAAATTTGATGATTTCTGATATTTGACAAATATCTGACAAAATTATTAAATTTTTTAATGATTTAAAATTGTTAGAAAAATACTTAGGGTTTTAAAATCATCAGTTAACCTCTGTATGTATTTGATAGAAAAGGACAGTTTTTTGCTAAAATGAATGTGCAGAAATATCCCCATAGCATAGCAAAAAGTATGTAAAAATGTGCTATTTTGGGATGTGGTGGCCATATTGGATTTTTGGACTAAATTCAACATGCCCCAAGTTTTAATACGTTCCAATAGGGGTTCTGATCAGGAATCCATGGAGAAAACATTGACCAAAAAAATAGGCCTAAGATGACCGGTCTATTAATTCAGCTGTCTGGTTGAAGCCTGGAAATATTGTAAACAAAGTAGGCTACCATAGTTGGCTAGCTTATCATAGTCTAGTGATTGGACTGTTCAGTTTCCCCATGTGTGTTTAAGTTTCAAGGTAATATTTGTTCTCCTTGGGACAGACCCTTTTGGGAAACATTGGTATTGAGATGATCAGTCAACTTGAATGCAAGTTTTAAACAAATATGTAGCATGCTAATGATGCTAAGCGGATTTAATAGTAATTTAGCTAGTCGCCTTCTATGCGTCCTTGCTTTCACGATTGTAAATGTTTGCATGCGTACATTTGTAAATGCACTACTCACAGATAAAAAAAATGCATTGACCATGGCGACAAGTCTTTTGGATCAAATAACTTTGTGCACAGTGAAAATAAGCAAACAGCTACATGCAAGGCGTATGACACCAGAATAATGATGCTGGTTCAACAACGTCAAATTTCATCAACCATCTCAAAACGCATCCAGAGAGAGACGTTAAAAGCATACAGTACAGGCCAAAAGTTTGGACACACCTTCTCATTCAATGTGTTTCCTTTATTTTCATGACTATTTACATTGTAGATTCATCAAAACTATTAATGAACACATGTGGAATTATGTACTTAACAAAAAAGTGTGAAATAACTGAAAACATGTCTTATATTCTAGTTAAGGGATGGGCAACTTTGATGATAGAGAGGGCCACAAAATTTTCTTGTCGCTGTCAGAGGGCCAGATGTGATCCCACACGTCCACCACTGGGATATCAGGAATCAGGAGTATTAAAAATATATACAGTAGCTTATGTCTGCACGGTTTATTAAACCAACATGCATTAATTTAATATTTTCTATACTCAAATGCATTTTTAATATTGTTTCTATTGACCAATGAACTTGAAATAAACTAAAAAATATTACACATTCACAATAAACCTTTTTTTCCAATGCAATGGGTAATAGTGACTCTTAAAAGGCTCTATTGTTAGTGTATCTTAACCAGGCTTCCCAATCGAAGTCATTTGTAAAATTACATGACTTCCCTGAGAAAAATCCTGAATTTCCATGACCAATCCGGAAATTAAAAAATGGGCATTGAAAAAAAACAGGTAGGGGTAACTACAACCACTCACGCAAGTAGTAATGGGAAAAAGCTACTGTAATAACTCAATAAACACCAACGCTGCGTGTAAATACTGTATTAGTTATTAATTTTAAACTTCTATACCAAAATTCCCTGATATTCCATGACTTGCTCAAAAGATATCATTCCCTGACCTTCCATGTCTGGAATAGACTTTATGAAAATGCTGATGGTATTTTTGAAATTCCATGACCCGTGGGAACCCTGCTTTACTTTAAGGTCAGCTACGACAGCGGCTCTAGCAGCTCCGATGTAGCCTACTTTTAGTTATCTTCGTGCATGGTGTTGTAGTGTTGACTTAAGTTCACTGCTGATTTCGTTTCTAAGCATAGCCTACTAAACACATTGACGTTGAATTCTGTGTTAGGATCAGCTGTTTCCCACCTTGTCTGAACCTTTCCCACCTTGTCTCCCACCTTGTCTGAACCTTTCCCACCTTGTCTGAACCTTTCCCACCTTGTCTGAACCTTTCCCACCTTGTCTGAACCTTTCCCACCTTGTCTGAACCTTTCCCACCTTGTCTGAACCTTTCCCACCTTGTCTGAACCTTTCCCACCTTGTCTGAACCTTTCCCACCTTGTCTGAAC
This sequence comes from Alosa alosa, assembly GCF_017589495.1. NCBI lineage: Eukaryota > Metazoa > Chordata > Actinopteri > Clupeiformes > Clupeidae > Alosa > Alosa alosa. Next base: position 1,454,821 of record NC_063192.1, on the reverse strand, counting down.
CTTTCCCACCTTGTCTGAACCTTTCCCACCTTGTCTGAACCTTTCCCACCTTGTCTGAACCTTTCCCACCTTGTCTGAACCTTTCCCACCTTGTCTGAACCTTTCCCACCTTGTCTGAACCTTTCCCACCTTGTCTGAACCTTTCCCACCTTGTCTGAACCTTTCCCACCTTGTCTGAACCTTTCCCACCTTGTCTGAACCTTTCCCACCTTGTCTGAACCTTTCCCACCTTGTCTGAACCTTTCCCACCTTGTCTGAACCTTTCCCACCTTGTCTGAACCTTTCCCACCTTGTCTGAACCTTTCCCACCTTGTCTGAACCTTTCCCACCTTGTCTGAACCTTTCCCACCTTGTCTGAACCTTTCCCACCTTGTCTGAACCTTTCCCACCTTGTCTGAACCTTTCCCACCTTGTCTGAACCTTTCCCACCTTGTCTGAACCTTTCCCACCTTGTCTGAACCTTTCCCACCTTGTCTGAACCTTTCCCACCTTGTCTGAACCTTTCCCACCTTGTCTGAACCTTTCCCACCTTGTCTGAACCTTTCCCACCTTGTCTGAACCTTTCCCACCTTGTCTGAACCTTTCCCACCTTGTCTGAACCTTTCCCACCTTGTCTGAACCTTTCCCACCTTGTCTGAACCTTTCCCACCTTGTCTGAACCTTTCCCACCTTGTCTGAACCTTTCCCACCTTGTCTGAACCTTTCCCACCTTGTCTGAACCTTTCCCACCTTGTCTGAACCTTTCCCACCTTGTCTGAACCTTTCCCACCTTGTCTGAACCTTTCCCACCTTGTCTGAACCTTTCCCACCTTGTCTGAACCTTTCCCACCTTGTCTGAACCTTTCCCACCTTGTCTGAACCTTTCCCACCTTGTCTGAACCTTTCCCACCTTGTCTGAACCTTTCCCACCTTGTCTGAACCTTTCCCACCTTGTCTGAACCTTTCCCACCTTGTCTGAACCTTTCCCACCTTGTCTGAACCTTTCCCACCTTGTCTGAACCTTTCCCACCTTGTCTGAACCTTTCCCACCTTGTCTGAACCTTTCCCACCTTGTCTGAACCTTTCCCACCTTGTCTGAACCTTTCCCACCTTGTCTGAACCTTTCCCACCTTGTCTGAACCTTTCCCACCTTGTCTGAACCTTTCCCACCTTGTCTGAACCTTTCCCACCTTGTCTGAACCTTTCCCACCTTGTCTGAACCTTTCCCACCTTGTCTGAACCTTTCCCACCTTGTCTGAACCTTTCCCACCTTGTCTGAACCTTTCCCACCTTGTCTGAACCTTTCCCACCTTGTCTGAACCTTTCCCACCTTGTCTGAACCTTTCCCACCTTGTCTGAACCTTTCCCACCTTGTCTGAACCTTTCCCACCTTGTCTGAACCTTTCCCACCTTGTCTGAACCTTTCCCACCTTGTCTGAACCTTTCCCACCTTGTCTGAACCTTTCCCACCTTGTCTGAACCTTTCCCACCTTGTCTGAACCTTTCCCACCTTGTCTGAACCTTTCCCACCTTGTCTGAACCTTTCCCACCTTGTCTGAACCTTTCCCACCTTGTCTGAACCTTTCCCACCTTGTCTGAACCTTTCCCACCTTGTCTGAACCTTTCCCACCTTGTCTGAACCTTTCCCACCTTGTCTGAACCTTTCCCACCTTGTCTGAACCTTTCCCACCTTGTCTGAACCTTTCCCACCTTGTCTGAACCTTTCCCACCTTGTCTGAACCTTTCCCACCTTGTCTGAACCTTTCCCACCTTGTCTGAACCTTTCCCACCTTGTCTGAACCTTTCCCACCTTGTCTGAACCTTTCCCACCTTGTCTGAACCTTTCCCACCTTGTCTGAACCTTTCCCACCTTGTCTGAACCTTTCCCACCTTGTCTGAACCTTTCCCACCTTGTCTGAACCTTTCCCACCTTGTCTGAACCTTTCCCACCTTGTCTGAACCTTTCCCACCTTGTCTGAACCTTTCCCACCTTGTCTGAACCTTTCCCACCTTGTCTGAACCTTTCCCACCTTGTCTGAACCTTTCCCACCTTGTCTGAACCTTTCCCACCTTGTCTGAACCTTTCCCACCTTGTCTGAACCTTTCCCACCTTGTCTGAACCTTTCCCACCTTGTCTGAACCTTTCCCACCTTGTCTGAACCTTTCCCACCTTGTCTGAACCTTTCCCACCTTGTCTGAACCTTTCCCACCTTGTCTGAACCTTTCCCACCTTGTCTGAACCTTTCCCACCTTGTCTGAACCTTTCCCACCTTGTCTGAACCTTTCCCACCTTGTCTGAACCTTTCCCACCTTGTCTGAACCTTTCCCACCTTGTCTGAACCTTTCTCTGGTTGATAGGCAGATAGTTAAAAAGATGAATGAATGGTTGGAAGTAGATAGATGGAGAGTGGTTATATTACTAGGGTAAGTGTAGGGCTGAACGATTTATTGCATTTGCGATAATATCGCGATATGATGAAACACGATTACGCTTCCAGTGTTTCCCACAGAATTGAATTCCATTTGTGGTGGTTGGTTTGCAGAATTAACTTGAATACAACAGTTTTTAACAAATTAGCACAGCGTGGTTATGATGCTAACCATATTTAAGCACAATTTAGTCCAACCTGGAAAATTATTGTGTGGTGGTTGATATTGTGGTGGGCCGCCACAAATAAGTCAATGTATGGGAAACACTGGCTTCGCAATATGTGACGTCACCAAAGCATTTATACTTGCGCTTGCAGACACGCCACCGACTCTTCACACCGACCATTGAAGAAGCAAAAAACGTAAACAAGAGGAGCAGCTAACAGTGTCAAGAAAGGTCTTATCAGTAGAGCTACGTTATCCTTGGGGTCAATTCGACCCCAAGCAACATCATAAAATATATGGTCTTTTTTTTTTTTTTTGCTTCATGTTTCATGACTTTTCCTCAATTGAAGGGTATAACAGAGTTAGCATGAAATGTGTACAATAATATGTTTTCAATGTCCTGTACAAATATTTTGTACATTGATGTTCCTTGGGGTCAGTTTGACCCCAGCTGTATGAAACATAAGTTACATGAATATTTGACACATTATGGATATTATTATTTGAATAGTATGAGATCATATTGTTATTATCATTATTACATACACAAGTATGTATTACATAAGTCATTTTGTCAGGACTGTATAAGTCAAAAGGGGAAGCAACAGCAAGCCTTTGGGCTGCTGACACTGGATGGGCAATATTGCCAGCCAGGGTTCCAAGGTTCATAAAGGGGTGTTGGAGGGTGGGATTGTTTTGTAGGGCTTTTGATGGTGGTTATTACACTCTTGTTAAGTAGGTCACAAAAACTGGGTAACAATATGAATTATAATCATTTTCTGAGGGTTTATTTAGCTGGGGTCAAATTGACCCCAAGGATAAAGAGTGTCGGTAAGATTTGAGGATAACACAAGGGTTAAAAATAAACCTCTTCATTACCCTTTGCTTGAACCTGCCATGTCCCTGGTTCTAGTTCCTAATTACCCTGTGCTGCAACTCTGGCTGGTAACTTCGTTAATTTGTCCAGCTGACGATTAAAATTTCACGACTGTTTAGGCTGCACAGCAGCCATTCACATGTGCACTGGGGACTTTGTTTACTGGAGTATAGTGACAGTGGGGGCATTTGCGATATCCAAGGGGGTTGGCGGCGCAAACATTTCATCTCACAGGTAATGAATTAATTGGTAGTTGACACAGCTAACCACCAACAACCCAGCTGTTCTAACATGAGCTTACCAGCTAAGGCTCTTAGGCTACATACATGCTGCCAACTGCTGATAACTTTGCCTGTTTAAAGAGTTTTGTCTCTGCGATTGGCTTTGTTGTGATATGAACAAACTAGTTAATTTACATGCATGCGTATTGCGCTGCGGTGTTGATGATGCTTAACCTTTAGTTAACACCGAGCTGCTCACGGTCATTCGGCCGCATTTTGCGCTGCAACAATCTTGTTTGTTCCGATTCACGTGCAAGTATCCTACAGAGGAGAGGAGCGGGTCTGTGTGTGTGTGTGTGTGTGTGCGCGTGCGCGTGTATGAGAGAGAGTACAGGACAAGGAGAAGCCGTGTCAGTGCCACTGCATGTAGGCCTAACTTAACTAACGAAAGAAGATCATATCTCAGGGGTGTGATCCGATGGTTTGAGTACTTTAGTGTACTATAGTTTTGGCAACCGTATATACCGTATCTAAATAACCGTATCTACACTTCATAAAATACATGGGGCAAATCCTATGCAAGGGTGGCACCAGAAAAGGGCCTTAAAGGATAATTCCGGTGTGATTTTGACCTAAAGTGTGTTGAAACATGATAACGAGTGTGAACGTATGTCTCATAGCTCACCTCGGCTTGTCCCCTGCGCTCAGAAATCTGGCGCTAGTTAGCCAATGCTACCAACACAGTGTTTCGTTGTGGTGAGAATCAAATTACATCGATTCCTCTCCTCCCAAAGTAACACTGTAGGTCCTACACCTCTCCTCCTAAAATAAATGGTAGGCTCCGTTTTAAGCTACTGCACCAGGATTGTGTAGGCTAACCGGCTACAACACTAGTTTTAAAAGCGCACACACTAAATGGAGAGCTAAGGTTAAAATGCGGACTGTGCCTTTAAATTGGCGACTTTTTATCTATCAGCACAATGCTACAGTAGGCTAGTAAGACGTTTACTAAGTATGCCAAAGCTTTGATCTCTTAGCACCTTCACCATAACGTTATGTGTTCTCATGGTGAGATGGCATCTTGAAATATGTTTTAGACAAGGGGCGCAAGGTGCACCGAGGTGAACGGCTGGACAAACGCGTAAATGACAAGGTAAACTAAACAATGTAGTAGGCCTAAGGTAGACAGGCGTTGTGGTTAAAACTATGAAAACCTGTAAGGTTAGTCTGTCACAGTTAACTTCAAGCACAGCTTACACGCGCAGCATCACGAGATTCATTATCGGAAAATCCTGACAGCGAACCCGATGCAAAGCCAAAACGAGAGAAAAAAAACTTAATAGGCCTACACAATGTCTATAAATCAATTTGTTGACCTGTACTGTTTCATGGCTTCTGCTGAGAAACTAGTTTGCCACACACACTCACACTGAACTTGAATCAAGCATTCTTCAGAACGCAGCTGATCAACGCGTCCCGACTATTTTCACTTTCAATTAAATAAACGGAATAGGCCCACTAAGCTACTTGCAGTGGCGTGATATTCGGAAAGATGTGAAGCACAAAACCCGTCGTCATTGTCAGCGGCCTGTTATAACAATGGCCTAACTTATACAGAAATATAGTCTACCTCTCACCCACAGACCCCCTCCTAAAAAAAACTCATCTGATCTATACGAATTGTGTAGGTCTCATTTTTTAAGTCGAAAAAAAAAAACGGAATTCCGTTTAAAAACGGAAGAATCACAACCCTGATATCTACATGAAATAGAAACAAAATAGAAACGTATAAGAATCATTAAATGTTTACAAGGCTGGAAGTTCAACAAATATTGGCCTACTAATGTGATTAAAATAGTTAAATAAAAAAATATTTAATTCATCAATCTTATTCAATGACCTAATGCCATTATAACATTGGCCTGGGCTCCAGGGAAGAACAGTTTATGTTTAATTTTTTTGTTGGTCATACTATAGAATTATATATTGCTTGTATTTGTTGAATAAGATAAAGGCACCTAACCCCTCACTGCTCCCCGAGCGCCGCTGTTGTTGCAGGCAGCTCACTGCGCCGGGATTAGTGTGTGCTTCACCTCACTGCTCACTGTGTGCCGAGTGTGTTTCACTAATTCACGGATTGGGATAAATGCAGAGACCATTTTCCCTCACGGGATCAAAAGAGCTTATATACTTATACTTAAACATTAACAAACATGTTTAACAAAACATTCAGGATTGTTGAAGGATTGTTGTTGCCACATAGAAGCATTGCATAGAAGACGGCGGACAAAATTGCTATTAAATCCGCTTAGCATCGTGACAATGCTGCGCAAATTTGTTCAAAACTGCTGCATTAAAGTTAACTCTGCTAAGGTCTTATCACAACATAGTACATTGAGGAGACTAAACTAAGTAAAGTTAAGCAATCAAGCAGTATCTCAAAGCTAACGTTAGAATACTGTTTGGATGTCGAATTTTGCATGCTTACAGCTGCTTGTCAATTTCGTTACTCATGCAGGGCTCATTTGACTCTGACACTGAATGTTTGCAAAATCCTGATGTAAATAGAAAAGTGTTTTCCAAGACTCAAAAGTGCTTGTCCCAAAGAGAAGTACGAACCTTTATTTTAACGTTTTGCGTAAAAAACATTATGAATTGCATCCACACATCAGCAGCCTTTTAACTGCAAGTTTCAATTGCAAGGGTTTAATGCAGCTGTCACTTGACAAGCGCGACAGCGCTGGTATTATCGCTGTAGGCTATTTATTTATTTGTACAAAATGTAACGTGATGGTAGGCCTATGTTGTGCAATAGCAACAGCAATAGAGGCAAGCAAATACAGGCAGTTCTAACAACAGCAAAGAGCCCTAGAGTCTCCCACTGTCAGAAACATACCTGTCAACTTTTTTCCAGCCGTCTTCCTGTTTTAATATTTTCCCGTAAAATATCCCATATTTTATTACTTTCATAACATTAGCCCCATCGGACTCTCTGTACTGTTGTCCTGTTGCTACCCCCTGCCCTTCCAGCGAAAATATGTTTTTAAAGCATCGTTTTGCTTGCCTGAAGGCGACTTCAGAGTGTGATCAGAGCGGGGCAAGGAGAGTGAACAGTGTGGGAGAGAGCACGATTTGACGCCAGTCTTTTAAGCAAAGTCTCATTAGACCTAGCCTCACACCTTGTTTAATTAGTGCAGCAGTTTTGTAGTACGAATTCTTGCTCTCAGCAGAGGGATAGCAACAGAAAGACGAATGTTGAAATTTCCCTGAAACCTGTAACCCGGAAAATCTCCCTTATTTTCAATGCTCAATGTTGACAGCTATGGTCAGAAAACAAGAAGAGAATGAGACTGAGGAGTTGAGTCAGCGCAGGAGAGACTTGTGGCTAGATAGGATAAATAGCCTAGGCTAAACTTGCAGCCAACTCATATCCATCGCCATTATTATATTTGTATTATTAATACTATGTTATATTGTCTAGAGCCCGACCGATAAAGGATTTTGAAGGCCGATGCCGATACAAATATTTGTTGATTTAAAAATCCGATATTCCGATATATCAACCGATATATATATATATATATACACTTTTTTTTTCAGAAACGCGCAATAAAACATTAACAGATTTCCCTAACATTATTTATTTGTAGTTATTTATGAGTATTGACTATAATAATATGATAATGCATTTGAAAAACAAACTTATTTTTAAATAATATTGTCACAGTGGAACAGAGGAACATCGAAATATAAGTTCTGATCAATAAAATGTATAAAAATAGAAACTTAAGATATGAAACTTAGTCTTTTGAACAGGCAATTCAGCAGTCCAGAAGTCCAGATTTGCCATGCAACTCAATGCCGTGGCATCAGGCATATAGCATTAAGCAGTCACAACAAGTTCCATGTCAAACAACCCAAGATTGGCTGAGTTACAAGGTCAAGTTTCACATCAAAACATAACTGATTTTGTGTGGCTGAACCAGGGCTGAGTGTTGCCGCCCCCTCACCCAGCCAACCCACCGCCGCAATCGCCCCTGCCCGTCCCACCCCGCCCCACCCTTGCACGCACGCATTAGAATTAACTGGATGGAACTCGCTGTCAACAGTTTCACATCAAAAATAAAAGATCGATTGAGATATGATCATGCTTGCTGTGATTTCAATGCCCCAATAGAGGTCAAAGGTCACCAAATTATTTGTGCATCATCATCAGGATGAACCAGACGGTTCTATGGGCTGCCATTGACCTCCATTGCAGAATAATACAGCAACTACAGGCCAAAATACATTTTTGCCAATTCCAGAGCCCCCTAGAGGTCAAAGGTCACCAAATTTATTGAGCGTCCTCCTGGTGGGTCCTGAGGACCATGTACTAAGTTTGGTTTTGATACATGAAAGCGTTGCTGAGATATGAGCTCACTTCCTGTTTGGCTTCACCGCAAATTTCGATTGGTTGTTACAGGCTTAACGCTTCTGTCAATCGCTCCAGAAAATTAAACACTGATAAGGCAAGGTCTGAGGATGGTCTGAGACAATTTTGGTGAAAATCAGATAAAATTTGTGACCAGTGAAAACTTTTTCGTGTTTTTGATTAAATTCAATATGCCGAATCAATTATGTTGACATCACAAGTTGGCCTGGGTCAGCCTAAGGACATCCAAAAGTACTACCAGACACCACTAGTATGTTTTAATTCCAAACACATCAACAGCTACAGGCCAAAATGCATTTTCGCTAATTACAGCCCCTAGAGGTCAAAGGTCACCAGATTTTTTGAGTGCTCTACAGATGGGGATATAAGTCCATGTACTAAGTTTGGTTATGACAGATGAAAGGGTTGCTGAGATATGAGCTCACTTCACGATATTTCGATTGGTTGTTACGGGCTTAACGGTTTTAGTTCAAGACAAAAATCGATAACTTTTGTGCGGATTGGTCTGAAGATCATATGTATTATTAAGTTTCGTTAAAATCGACAAACTATGTGAGGATGAAACTTTAGTTTCACTTTCGATAAAATCCAATATGGCGGAAAATCCATCATGGCGGAAAATGACGTCATAGGGTGCGTTGAACTCGGCTTGGTCCAAGGATTACAACGATACCACATTTTTGACAATCGGCCATACGGGTCAAAAGTTACGTGCGTGAACGCACATCCAACTTTGGCCTGTTGGTGGCGCTAGAGTGCTTGAGTTGCCATCATGAAACTTGGTGACATTAATCACAGTACTGTCCCTAATAAGTGTGCCAAATTTCACAACTTTTTACCAGACGGTTCTATGGGCTGCCATTGACTTCCATGGCGGACGAAAGTATAATAATAAGAAATCATAGAATCACAATGGGTGCCTTCGCAGCTTCGCTGCTTGGCCCCCAACAACAACCAAATCAAAGTTACGAGTATTAAAAGACTTGGTAAGCTTCATAAATATAACTTTGAACTAAGACTTAATAATTACAAAAAATAATGATGACATTATTACTATCATCATCATTTATATTATCATTAAACAAGATAAAGGTCACTCCTAAATGTTTGAGTGTGTGTGTGTAATAATTAGTCCCTATTGCCTTATAAGCTACCTTACAGTGACAGCTTGCTTATCCCTTTACCTGCACTTTTAAAATTATTTCCATCAAGCTACATCAAACCATTTTCAATCATCAGTTGCTGCCTGCCTTCTAAAACCTACTATTTCGTGATCTAAATCCATTTTAGATCGTTAATGCTGCGGCTGAACGACAGTCTGAAACGCACATTTGGCGTCATTGGATTTCACACACGTGTAAAAGAAAAGCTAACTTTTATGCACAAGCTACGTTTTGCACAAGCTACGTTTGATACTTTTTCTCTATGTCTAAATGTTCACTCCTCGCACGTCTAACTTACATTTTACAATGCAGGGACTGTAACTACAGATATACTAGTTATAAATACAGTAATCAACAAGTTTGTTGTGGTTTCCAAGCTCATTAATGTTAACGTTAGCGGTCTTCCACTGATATTCATGGAATTAGCTAGCTTTGTGGTTAGCTAGTCTATGATGAGCCATAATTTAGCAATGGATAACGTCATACTGCAAATTGTAAAACATACGCTTTCAAAATAACAGGCCGGGAGAGATGATATCGCCTCACTGCTATAACTGTCACGCTATTAAAGAAATACATCTTCAGTCACATTGTCAAAAGTTAAAAGGACAGACAGTCAACTACACTGTAACAACGTAAAGTAATTACTAGCTAATTCCGCTTCACTCTCGGCTTATTTAACAGCAGCAAAACTTGACATTGTTTTCACAAATTTTGTCATGCTTATTTGAGTTAAGAGAACTGATGGGGATGTTCTTTTAATTGTTATTCAAGCAATGTATGTCTCGTGACCAAATCATCATGAACACACTTAACTGATGATCTCACTCGCGGATAACTGGTTCTGTCTGCCCGACTCTGGCTGGACTGGATCAGCAGGTTGCAGGATGTGTGGCGTGTTATACACGAGTTTTGCCAGCAGGGACGGTGTAGAGTGCCCTCTGGTGGACAAACTATACAACGCCAACACTCATGACATGGTTGAAGGGTATTTCGTCCGTTTTTATTTTATTTTAAAATTATTTATTTATCAGCCATTATAAATGCCGATACCGATAGATTGGAAAATGCCTAATATCGGCCGATAATATCGGCCCGCCGATAAATCGGTCAGGCTCTAATATTGTCCTCTGTGGGCTTAAGTTAAATACGTTTTAGACAGTGCAGACAGCTGCCCCTATGCAATATGCGGAGACATCAGCAGTAGCCTGATTTAGTCGCCTACCGTAAATTACCTTTGGACATATTGCATTTGTATTGATGGCATTGCTAGGTAACCAATGTTAGCCAACGTTTTACAGTAGCCTATAGGCTAATATTTTGATGGTGCGCCCTTCTCAGCTCGTCTTAGGCACGGCAAGTGGCAAATAGTAGGAACAAACTCAGCAGAGAAAGATATCAGTACATAATTCTAATTTGTATAGTGTTTTGTTCACTTGGATTTTGGAAATGTAGAGAAATATGTTAGCTGTTTCTATACCATATATAGCTACCATATAGTTGCATCATAGATCCTACTGTAGAAGTTATCAGACAAGAACGATCACTGGCTAACCCACTTTAAACTACTTTAGCAAAGTCCTTGGCTGCAGGTTGTGAGCAACAGGCAAACGCAAGATACAATTGCAGTCCAATGAGATGCAGCTTTATTCTCTGCGATCATGGCAATGTTAGACGATGTCGTTGGTGGATAAAAAAATAAAAGTTCGCCGACCTTAACAATATCAGGGTAAGTTACAGCTGACAAAAATGACGGATCTTTACTTAATGCTATTGAGTCTATTAGATATGGGTCCACAACGATTAAGTTTATCTACTCTTAATATTGACGAGATGAAACCATTAGCTACTGTGCTCTGCTCAGCATCTGCGCGCTGCAGGCGATTTGTCACATAGAATAGCCTAGAACTGGAATGTAATATCAACAATATGGCCGCGGCGGTGTTTGGGAATAAGCCCTATTAATATTACTAGGGTAATGCAATGGTTGCTAGGGTGTTGCTAGGGTACATATGGTGGTTGCTATGCCAAATAAAGCGGTTGCTATGCTGTTTGCTAGGGTAATCATGTTGGTGACTATGGTGGTTGTTACACTATGGTGCCACGAAATGAGTGCAGTGTCACAGAAATCCATTGAGATAGCGATTTGAATGCAGAGAGGGTCAAAAAATGACAAAATTATAAATTAACTAATTTCACCACGAACACAGGAGGAGAAACAGCGACCTAAACATACAGTTGTTGCTCACAAGATTCCTCACAGAGATTCACGATTGGTCCGATTAAATTTCTTTTGGAGTTGGCAGATTATTTAAAAACAAAAACATTAGGCTATGCATTAGCATTAGGCTATATTGTTGTCTTCAGAAGTTGATCCAACATTATATGCTACCTCACAAGTTATATGAATGCCTCACAAGTTTTACTGCCTGCATGAAGGGAGCATTTAGAAGCTGCACTGTGTAGTTCGGATCTTTTTGGATTAAAAAATTATATATGAGATTCTGAAGCAATTCAATGTTTGGCTATGGATTTCTTTGGATAACGGACAACAGAGATTGACAGCGACAACACTGGGGCTATTTTAATTCCAAAGGCCAAGGGAACTTTATCAGGATGCATATTGTGGTGATTGGTTGTGAGGAAATATACATATGCTCATCTACACTTCACAAACTTTAAGGCTGATTTCAAAATGGCTGATCATTTTGGTCAACATCTCTGGGTTGGCTAAACGGAATTGAACAAATGTGTTTTAAACCGTAAGGTCTGTGTATTATGAATATCCAATAAACCCATTTTTTTTATTTTGTCAAACTGGACTCATTTCGTCGTGGCACGCCCCAAATAGTTTAACGGATGTGTATAGGTAGACAGTTTAATGGATATTGATAGACAGACAGTTAACTGAATGTTGATAGACAAATAGTTTAATGGATGTTGATGGGCAGATAGTTTAATAGATGAATGAATGGTTGGAATTATGGATGGAGACAAAGTTGAATGAAAAGTGGTTTGTATTAATATTACTAGGGTGATTGTGATGGTTGCTAGGTTGTTGCTAAGGTAATTGACATAGTTGTTAGGCTTTTTCCCTAATCATAGT